>NC_047091.1:20732283-21036866 GCF_902459505.1 Geotrypetes seraphini
ATATATCACAAGAAAATAAGAATAGCCTTACTGGGTCAGACCAATGGTCCTTCTAGCTCAGTATCCCGTCTTCACGGAGGCCAATCCAAGTCCCAAGTACCTTGCAAAAACCCAAATAGTAGCAGCATTCCATGCCACAAATCCAGGGCAAGCAGTAGCTTCTACCAAGTCTGTCTCAACAGCAGTTTATGGACTTTTCCAGATCATTTATAGCACCGATTCCAGTACAGATTACCTCCTCCATTGAGAAAAATGGCCATTTAGCCCTACCCTCTGTTTTCTGTCTGATAACCAATCTGCAATTGAACATTGCCTCCTATCCCATGACTCTTTAATTTTCTCAGGAGCATCTTATGAGGAACTTTGTCAAAAGCTTTCTGGAAATCTAGATACACTACATCAATCGGCTCGCCTTTATCCACACCTTCAAAGAAGTCAAGCAAATTGGTGAGGCAAGACCTCCCTCGGCTGAACCTATTCTGAGTCTGTCTCATTAAATCATGTTTGTCTACGTGTTCCACAATTTTCTTTTTTATAATTATTTCCATTATTTTGCTTGGCACTGAAGTCAGGCTTACTGGCCTGTAATTCCCAGGATCTCCCCTGGAACCCTTTTTAAAAATTGGTGTAACATTGGCCACCCTCCAATCTTCAGGAACTACAGACAATTTTAGCGACAGGTTACAGAACACTAACAACAGATCAGCAATGTCATGTTCGAGTTCTTTCAGCACCCTGGGATATAAACCATCCGGTCCTGGTGATTTATCACTCTTTAACTTGTCAATTTAGCTTAGTAAGTTTTCCAGGTTCACCGAGATTTCTTTCAATTCCTCCACCTCATCCCCCTTGAAAACCCTTTCCGGTTCAGGTAGATCTCTTACATCTTCTTCCATAAAGACCGAAGCAAAGAATTCATTCAGTCTCTCCAATATAGCCTTATCCTCACCGAGCACACAACTCCATCTCATGACTCCACTTTACAATCTAGATGCCCATTCAGGGTTTCAGAATATTTACAATGTATATGGAAGAGTAATTTTCATGTGCAGGGGTGTCACAGTCGGTCTTCGAGGACTGCAATCCTGCCGGGTTTTCAGGATTTCCCCAGTGAATATGCATGAGATCTATTTGCATGCACTGCTTTCATTGTATGCTAATAGATCTCATGCATATTCATTGGGGAAATCCTGAAAACCCGACTGGATTGCGGCCCTCGAGGACGGACTTTGACACCTGTGCTCTAGTGCATGCAAATTTATCTCATGCATATTCATTGATATCCTGAAACTCCAGCTTGTTGTAGGACCCCCTTGGGCCAGTTTTGGAACCACTTATCTAGCCTTTCTCTTAATCCAGAGCAACTGTGATAGACACTGGTCCATCTAAGCTGTCTTACAGGTCATTCCAGTGCATTCTGGGACTTGTAGTCCTGGTAGGTTGGAAGATGTTTAATATGGCTACTGTTTTTTAAGACTTTTGTGCTAAATAGTAAAAGAACATTTAATTTTAATGTAAACCAACCGATGAACAATTTTCAGGTAATGAAATGGTGGTTAGAAAATAAATTCTGTTTTATGAAACCGTGGCAGCTGTTTTCTTCCCTTATCATTTCAGTTTTGGGAAATTTTGAAAATAGTTGTAAACTGAGAAATGCCAAATCCAAGCGAGAGCTCTGAATGAGGCCAATATCAGCCCCCTCCCACGCTGACAGACTTTGCATGAAGGGTCTGTGCTGCTCCCCCTTTACGAATCCCTGCAGATTTAGATAGCAGCAAATAGACAGACTGGGAGGAGAGCAAAGGGACAGATGCTGGGTGGTTTTGTATTTCAACCCCACCCTCCCCGATCTGTGCCTGTTTTCCTTCCTCACATGAGAAGAGAAGAGAAGAATGAGGCTCTTCAAACACACCAGATTATTTCAGGAAATGGTTTTACCCTGGAGAGGGCTGGAGTAGGCTGGAGACAGTAATATCCCTTATAGCTGGTTGTGGTCACTTTTTATTTGTATATTTATAAATTCATAATACCAAGTTAATAACCAAGGAATACAAAATAAGCCTATATACCAAAAGAGCCCCCCCCCTCACAAAAGTGTACAATACCATTCTTAATATAATACAACTGGGTAATTGAATAAATTGAATATTGTTCCAAAGGAAATGTAGCACAAACAGCAAACAAGGAACCATAATAGTTATTAATAAAGTTTAAAAATGACGTTTAGAATCCAAAAGTAGAGTAAAATAACTCAGCATAGGGAAAAACCCTTTTATAAACTTTCATAGAATCAGTCATTGCACCATCTTGTTAGAATAAATGATTTTTAAATAACTTCATAGATTCATAAGTAATTCTTAAATCTCCATAATGCGGAGCATTCATGTCATAGAACACAAGGAAGTTTCTTTTCCCTTTTGAATTAGGAGGATTTATTTTTTAAGGTCACACACAGCATTAGCGGGTTCTCTGAGGAAGCCAGGACGGCGAAACGCGTCAGAACCCCGCTGGGTCACCGCTGCAGAGACATTGAAACTAAGTCTGTTTACTTATATTAGCTTTTCACAAAACTTTGGACTTTGGACTTTATTTTCACATTATGGAGATTTAAGAATTACTTATGAATCTATGAAGTTATTTAAAAATCATTTATTCTAACAAGATGGTGCAATGATTGATTCTATGAAAGTTTAAAAAAAAGGGTTTTTCCCTATGCTGAGTTATTTTACTCTACTTTTGGATTCTAAACGCCATTTTTAAACTGTATTAATAACTATTATTGTTCCTTGTTTGCTGTTTGTGCTACAATACCATTCTTAGACACAACATTTGCAAAAGAAGAGAGTTGAGCTGACAAACGAAAGGAAAGTTGCAGCAACATACACCAGAGCTAAGACATGCAAAGATTAGTGGCTGTGATATAGCAGATGGTGACGGGATGAAGATCCTGGAATCACTGAAAAACATGGATAATTGGTGGGGTTGGAAATCATATTCACATGTTGATATTTGACTATACATTTGCATGGAAATAAAAGGAGAAAATATTTATGCCTTTTTTAGTGGGTCTGGATACATCAAAAACAGGTTCTAAATTTTAAATTAAAGGAATGAATCTTCCTTACGTTCACAAAACAGTCTTTAAAACCCCCCCAAAACAAAACCCAGTGGCAAATTTATTTATTCAATTTTCTATACTGTTCTTCCAGGAGAGTTCAGAACAGTTTAAGTGAATTTATTCAGGTGTTTTTCCCTATCTGTCCCGGTGGGGTCACAATCTATCTAATGAACTTGGGTCAATGGGGGGATTAAGTGACGTGCCCGGGGTCACAAGGAGCAGCGTGGGTTTGAACCCCCAACCTCAGAGTGCCGAGGCTGTAGCTTTAACCACTGCACCGCTCTAGAAATCAAAATGTTGTAAAAGTGAGCCAAGTATAGGACAATCAAGTCATTGTGACATCACTGATGAGGTTGGCTCTTATTGGTGGAATTAGGCATTATGATGTCACAATAGGAGCTCTGCTTATCAGAGGCTGGTTTACATGAACTTATTCAGGATCTCAAGAATTTCTCCCTGTCTGTCCCTGTCTATCTAATGTACCTTGGGCAATGAGGGAATGAAGTGACTTGTCCGGGGGTCACAAGGAGCAGCATGGGCTTGAACCCATAACCTCAGGATGCTGGGGCTGTAGCTTTAACAACTGCGCCACACTCTGAAATTCTCCGTTGACCAATTGCTTTTCAATAAAAGCAAGTACAGCTCTAGAAATCTCAAGATCTGCTAATTCCAAACTCTCAGTTGACATCTGAAACAGTTTTATGGGCTCCATCTGTGAAAAGTAGGCAAAGGGCAAACACTATGGAAGGTAAAGACTCGACCCAGATTTTTTAGCCAAATTCTCAAGGTTTTCCAGTTTGCTGTGAAGAAGAATATTCTCCTCAACCAGTGGCTTGTCTCAGAAAATAGCTAAGAAGAAAAAATTGAAAAATGTAAATTGAATCAGATTGGGCAGCCGTCATCTACTATGTTCCTATGTTACCTCTTTGGCTTTACTGTCTTGTCTTCGGCATCAAGCCTCTTCTGATTTCTGGAAAGTCAGCATGGGGAGTCACTGCAGACCCAGAAGTAGCCTGAATCTGCTGGGAAAGTTAGAACTGCCTCAGAAGGACCGTAGCCAGTCCCTCAATCTCTCTCCATGAGCACTTCCTTGAAACGAATGAATAGGAATCTCACAAAGATGTCTGCAACGCCCCCATAACACGGCGCGATGTCTATTAAGTAAAGTGGGGGGGGGGGGTTCCCCACCCACCCCTGTCGGAGCACTAAAAACAGTAATTTAGAGCGGCGCGGCGGCGCGCGCTGCGCTCAATTGTCTGGGTGCGCCTTTGTCCCGGCGCGCTTTTGACCTGACACTTTCAAGAATATATTCAGCAGAGAATGAGACTGTTTTAAGGAGACGACATACATTTATGATAATGGTCTCAAACTCAAACCCTTTGCAGGGCCACATTTTGGATTTGTAGGTACTTGGAGGGCCGCAGAAAAAAAAAATAGTAAATATCTTATTAAAGAAATGACAATTTTGCATGAGGTAAAACTCTTTATAGTTTATAAATCTCCTCCCCCCCCACCAAAAAAGGCCTGCATGTTTCCCCCTTCTTTGCAGCGTCCTCCAGCTTACCCCCCTGGCCTCCCGGTCTTAGTTTCAGCTAATTACCGCAGCCTGCAGAGAGGATCGCCGGTGCTGTAGCGTTCCTTGCAGGCTTCCATCAGCCTCCGCAGCACATTCCCTCTGCCGCGGTCCCGCCCCTCCTCTGATGTCAGGGGAAGGATGGCGGCAGAGGGAACGTGCTGCGGAGGACGATGGCAGCCCACAAGTATCGTTACAGCACCGGCAAGCCTCTCTGCAGGCTGCAGTAATTATCTGAAGATAAGAGCGGGAAGCCGGAGGACGGTGCAAAGAGCAGGCAGCACTAGTACAGACCGTGGGCTGCAAAATAGTACTTGGCGGGCCGCGGGTTTGAGACCACTGATTTAAGATAACCTTCCTGTCTCCCAAGTCCAGTGCTGTATCAAAACCACTAACCCAACATAGCACTGCTAATGAGTGAGCAAGTGCCTGAGCAAACAATTCCAGAGCAGGCAAAGGTTTCAGGCTCAAGGGCGACAGCCTTCTGCTTCTCATATGACAAATATCTTTAGATCTGAAGTTTTATCGTTCTCCGTGTGGATAAGAACCCACCACGGAAAGCATAAGCTTATTGACAAGGGTGATAAGTGTTTAGTAATTTCAACCCGTTATGTTTTTTGAATGTTGATTGCTCTGTTGCTTGGAATCTCTATATGCTTTATGGCAGGGATCTCAAAGTCCCTCATCGAGGGCCGCAATCCAGTCGGGTTTTCAGGATTTCCCCAATGAATATGCATTGAAAGCAGTGCATGCACATAGATCTCATGCATATTCATTGGGGATATCCTGAAAACCCGACTGGATTGCGGCCCTCAAGGAGGGACTTTGAGACCCCTGCTTTATGGTATAGGACAGGGGTGTTAAAGTCCCTCCTCAAGGGCCGCAATCCAGTCGGGTTTTCAGGATTTCCTCAATGAATATGCATGAGATCTATTTGCATGCACTGCTTTCATTGTATGCTAATAGATCTCATGCATATTCATTAGAGGAATCCTGAAAACCCGACTGGATTGCGGCCCTCGAGGAGGGATTTTGACACCCCTGGTATTGGATATATTTCAAAAAACATTGCTTTATTTTAAATTTCAATGGACAGCCTTATGCTGGAGTGTTCTGCTCCATTCTAACTGCATGCGAGCCGCTGCTAGTTGTTACTGGGGACCATCATAAAACTTCAAGTTTCAAGTTTCAAGTTTATTCAATTTTTGATGAATCGCCTATTACAGATTCTAGGCGATGTACATATTACAATTTAGATAGAAGAAACTTACAAAATAAATACAAATTTCAAATTTAAAACTATACATACATGAGTTTGAGGAAAAGGGGTAAAAGTTACAATATTTGGGTATAGTTAAAAAAGGAAAAAACAATAGGAAGGGTATTTTAAAACCAAAGCACCATGTAAGAAATAAATTTTAAAATATTTGAAAAAAACTAGTTTTAAAAATCATAGGCATCTTTAAATAAATAAGTCTTTAAAAGTGTTTTGAATTTTACAATATCTAGTTCCGATCGAATAAACTGAGGTAGAGTATTCCACCATTGAGGGCCCATAACTGTAAAAATATCTAATCTTCTGGTCCCAATAATCTTTAATGACGGTACCGAAAGGAGGTTTTGTTCAGATGATCGTAGAGAGCGTTTTGGTTTATAAGGAATTAATAATTTGGAAATGAACTGTGGTTCATTAGAAGCTAATGTCTTAAAAATAAGAAACATTATTTTAAACATGATCCTATGACCGATAGTTAACCAGTGCGCATCTTTCAAGAGAGGGGAAACATGGTCAAACTTCCACGTCCCCTCACCCCCCCCCCACACACATGGACAGTGAATAACCCATATGACCAGGGAGCCAGCCAAAGTTCTTAGATCTTATGTGATTTTTCAGCGGCTCCGCAGGTGGACAAATCTGCGTGAAACACCTCGGGTTGCTTGTGTGATGAACACACTTTCAACCCCTCTACCCAGTCTGAGCTTCGCTCTGAGCTCTGTTGCTTAACCAAGGGGTCCTTTCACTAAGGCGTGCTAGTGCGTCATAGCGCACGCTATATGCTAAGGTGCTGCAAAACAGGACTTCAGGTGCTCAGATTGAGCCCAGAATGTTCCCCAATCACTTTCAATTCCAGCCGCTAGAAATCATAGCTTTTAAAATCCGTTCTTTGCAACTTTGTTTATGGAGGGTTTTTGGATTGTTTTTTTTTTACACAGTTGACAATGAATAATCTCCCCCCCCTCCCTTACTGAAATGGACTCATAATAAAAACACTGCTGACCATATCTACAGACATGTAAGGAAAACAGAATTACACTCGCGTAAAACTTCATGCTCATTTCCTGTATCCGTCAGTAAAGGGTTGCAAGTTTATTTATTACTAGTATTTAAGCCCGTTACATTAACGGGTGCTAGAATATATGTCTCTCTGTCTTTCTTTATTTCTGTGTCTCTCCCTGCCCCTATGTCTTTCTTCTTATCTTTCTGTCCCACTCCCTGTCCTTGTGTCTTTTTTCTTTTCTTTCTGTCTCCCTCCCTGCCCCTATGTCTTTCTTCTTTTCTTTCTGTCTCCCTCCCTCCTATTATTTGTCTTTCTTTCTATTTGTCTCTCTTTCTGCCCCCTATGCAGCATTTATCTCCCCTTGTCCACTTTCCTGTACAGTAGCCATATCAGCATTCTCTCCCCCTCCATTTCCTCAGCATTTCCCCCCTCCCTACTTCCCTGTGCAGCAGCATTTCTTCCCCTGTCCATTTTCCTGTGCAGCAGCAACATTGTTATGGCGACCGTGTAACGCGCCTGCTATTTTAAAAAAATACATGGCACAGTTGCTTAAACTCCTTCACTACAGATGCGCAAGTTTTCTTTAACTTTTGCAACGTTGTTTTAGACCACAGTGGGAGCCGGGTGAGAGCGGCGACCTCCAGTTGTGGGGTTTTTTTTGTTTTTTTTTTAAAGTTGAAAGCCGCCGCTGCAGCTCCTCTCTCGATCCTGATGCAGTTCGAGAGAGGAGCCGGTACCATGCACAGTGGGAGCCGGGTGAGAGCGGCGATCTCCAGTTGTGTGTGGGTTTTTAAAAAAAAAAAAATTGAAAACCGCCGCTGCAGCTCCTCTCTCGATCCTGGTGCAGTTCGAGAGAGGAGCCGGTACCATTCACAGTGAGAGGCGGGGGTGAGGAAGGCCACTGCAGCTGTGTAATTTTTTTTTTTTTATTTGACAGCCGCCGCCGCAGCCGGGGCTGCGCATGCGCACTCGTGTTTCCGCGACGGATCAGGGAACACGACTTTTGAGTGCGCATGCGCGGCCTAGCATTTTATTATATTAGATTTTTTTTTTTTCCAAATTCTTTATTGATTTTCAAACTACAAATGCGCAATAATGATTCAGAGCACAGTACAGGGGTTCAAGGAAGGTTTAGATAGATTCCTAAAGGATAAGGGGATTGAGGGGTACAGATAGAAGTAGAGGTAGGTTATAGGAACAGTCAGGGACCACTTCACAGGTCATAGACCTGATGGGCCGCCGCAGGAGCGGACCGCTGGGCGCGATGGACCTCTGGTCTGACCCAGTGGAGGCAACTTCTTATGTTCTTATTGTTCTTATATATGTACATTATATAATAAGGTCTTTTCGCATTTTTTGAGGTCCAGGCTGTTCTTGGATTTCGTGCCCTCATGATCCCATCAGCATTGAGAGTATGAATGTTGGTGGTTTCCTGACGAAGCTCTTAGAGAACTATATAAGAGCGAAACGGAGATCTTCCGTCGTATGTGAAGCTACGTACCCTATATTCATGAAGCTAAATCCTTCATAGAGTTTATTCTTAAAAGGGATACATTGGTATATTATTTAATGAAGACCGAAGACCAGTATAATAGTTGAAACTGATTTATAAAAAACTTACTGATTTATAAAAAAATATATATATAAATACTTAAAAACGGAAAAACTTGAGAAAAAGAGAACACATAAGATCAATGATAGCTCATGATAGGGCCATTAGTTTGAAACATACATCAGACTTTTAGCCTGTGAGCGCTTGAGATCGTTTGCAGTTCTCTATAGGACATATAAACTTGTACTTTAGCCATAAGTTCAAGTAAGTCTTGTGTGTGTCACAGAATTTTTAGGAGTATTAGCATTATATAATAAGTGCAACAAAACTTTCAAATATTGCAAGTTTAAAAGATATCAAGATTGAACATACACTTTCATATCCAGCCGCTGTCTGGGATAAAGATTTTAAGCAACTATTCTCCGTATCTGTTTCATACTTGGATTTCAGACAGCGTCGAAAGACTTATTTGTTTCCTAGATTCCTGGGTAACTAACCTCCTAAAGAGTTTCATTTGTGATATAGATTAATCTTTTGTAAACTACATAGATCCTCACAGTTATGCGGTCTATAAGTTGATTTTATGTTTTAATTACAACGCAGTCCTACATAACTCTTCTCATTGTGCACATGAGATTGGTTTTTCGGGATATTCCCGGATGGCTGAAGTCAGCCAATTTTGTGGTTTCTAAATCCGACTCGAAACCGGTTCCCAAACTCATTGGGTAAGATAGGGGAAAGAGGAGAAACATCTGAATTAAAATAGGACAAAGGCCAGGCCTCACTGAGCCTCTCCGGTTGTGAGGAAAGACTGGTTGACAAAGGAGAGATATCCTTGCCCATGTGATTCATAGCAAGTCCCTGGCTGGTGAAAACACTTCAGACCAGGATAGCATTAATAAATATTAGAGAGACTCATAAACCCATCCGACATGAGCTCCTGTTGGTACTGCTTTGAGGCTCTGACACCCTGGAGTTGGCGATGAAATCTGCATTGAGTTACAAGCCAATGAAAGGGAGTAAATTTTCAAGATGAAGAGTGTGTTGAAAGAGACTGAACTCCAAGATGACAAAGGGGTTCTCTCTTTTGCTCCGTCCCACAACACAGCCTTAAGAAACAACTAGAACGCTCACCCACAGTGGTTTCAGAAAGGTACCAAGATAGTGCTGGCGACAGTGACCACCGCCAGCTTCTGTGGGTGGCACAGCTGTCAGGCCTTTGCCTGGGCTGAAGTGGGAAACAAAAGTCCAACAGCATGAGGAAGGGGGGGGGGGGGCCTTTCTCACCCTGCACCTCCTCACCAGCAAGGCAAGTCAGTGGAAAATCGATGCTTTTAAGTTATGTGAGATACCCGAAGAAGGATCTTTATGATTTTCCTGCCACTCCTCTCAATTTACGATGAATTGGATTCACCCTTCTGCAATGAAATATTGGGCCTGGGTCCGTGATTTCCAGCCCTTCAACTATTCTCCTTTTCCCTCCCACACGTTAGCTATGAGGTTGAGGGGTGGTAGATTCAGGGGCAATGTTAGGAAGTTCTACTTTACGGAGAGGGTGGTGGATGCCTGGAATGCGCTCCCGAGAGAGGTGGTGGAGAGTAAAACTGTGACTGAGTTCAAAGAAGCGTGGGATGAACACAGAAGATTTAGAATCAGAAAATAATATTAAATATTGAACTAGGCCAGTTACTGGGCAGACTTGTACGGTCTGTGTCTGTGTATGGCCGTTTGGTGGAGGATGGGCAGGGGAGGGCTTCAATGGCTGGGAGGGTGTAGATGGGCTGGAATAAGTCTTAACAGAGATTTCGGCATTTGGAACCCAAGCACAGTACCGGGTAAAGCTTTGGATTCTTGCCCAGAAATAGCTAAGAAGAAAAAATTTTTTAAAAAAAATTTAAATTGAATCAGGTTGGGCAGACTGGATGGACCATTCGGATCGTTATCTGCCGTCATCTACTATGTTACTATGTTACTGAAGCAACCGGTCTTTTCCCAGTTTCTTCTTTTGAAATTCTCGCTCTCAGAGACAGCTGTTTTTGGCATACATTAATGCATCAAAATTTTGGCATGAAAACGAGGGAAAGTGATTATAAGTTTGCAGAAATGCCCAGCCTGGTTGAGCTGCTGCCTCTACACCCAGAGGTTGTGAAATCAAATCCCGGTGCTGCTCCAGTGCCACTGCCTTGACATGCCAAAGCCACATAAAAGCAACATACAAGCGCCCCCTCCCCCTTCCCCTCCCTTTCCCTCATTCCAGTCCGCCATTTCTTCATTCCAGTTCTGTGCTACAGAATTGAAAATCCCCACACAGAATTCACTAAGTTTTCAATGTGGACAATCAATAAATTAGGTTATTTTACTGTTAACTTGAGTTATTAGTAACCAGGACTTATTAAATAAAATAGGACCTGTGCTAATATAGCACAAGTTAGTGGTGAAATACACCTCTCAACAGTAACCCTCCGTTGATAAATTCCCCTGATATTGTGATGTCATAAAGCCTCGTTCCACCAATAAGAGCCAACCTCATCAGTGATGTCACAGTGGCTTGACTGTCCTATGTTGTAATGATTTCCATTTCTAGAGACATTTCTGTTTTCGTTAATTAAGGGGGGGGTGTTGAGAAGTTTTATTTTACTGTTACCTGCAGTTATTAGTAACTAGGAGCTCCTTTTAGTAAACCGCGTTAGGGATTTAACGCGCGGAATAGCACGTGCGCTAGACCTTAACGCTAGCATTGAGCTGGCGTTAGTTCTAGAAGCGTAGTGCGGGGTAATGTCCTGCGTGCGCTAAAAACGCTAACCCACTCTAGTAAAAGGAGCCCTAGGTCTCATTGCATAAAACTAACAGACCTGTTTTAATGGCAGCCCACACGAATCACTTTCTCTCTCAACGATATTTAAAAGAAGACTGAAGACATTAAACCAGGGCTGCCCAAGTCCGGTCCTCGAGATCTACTGGCAGGCCAGGTTTTCAGGATATCCACAATGAACATGCATGAGAGAGATTTGCACACCAAGAAGGCAGTGCAGGCAAATCTCTCTCATGCATATTCATTGTGAATATCCAGAAAACCTGGCCTGCCAGTAGATCTCGAGGACCGGACTTGGGCAGCCCTGCATTAAACTATGGTTATATTCTAGTGCAGGTGCTCACACTGATCACCATACCTGGGAATCTCCAAGGATAGTGGTTCATGGCTGCGGAACTGGTTAGTTGCCTTCCCATGGATTAATCCTCGGAGAGAGTGCTTATATTTTCAGACGCTGGCCTTCTTCGTGTACCCATAACTCTGTCCGCTTCCATGCATGCTTTTGAGGGCCTGCTGGAATTATACATCGCCCAGTTCAGGGGGAGGGGCGAGGGCTGTGTCATGCACTCGATGTCACTTAATTCCCGGTCACTCTTCCTGTGTGCCAGCGGCAGGAATGCTGCCGAATTGCTCACAAATATCTGCACGCATTCTGAGTATAAATTATATAAAAGCCAGCCTCGGTGCTGTGACTCACCCACAATCACATGTAGGTAAGTAGCCAGGGCCTGCTCTGCTCATATGCCATGCAGTTTGCAGATGTGTGTGAGCATTTTGCAGAGGGGGGGAGGTTTCATGTGAAAACTGAGGTGCCCGAGAACAACAGCACACCTTAGAGGGGGCCCTGGTGTATAGAACTCATTACAGCAACATTGCTAAATGGCCAAGGACCCCCCCTTAGGAGGGGGCCCGTCTCAACAGCCCTCTTTTCACATAGGAGCCTGCCCTGGGGGTGCTTGAGCACCCCCAATATTGGACTTTGCCCATGGAGGGGTAACTTTTTAACTGTTACCTTGCAAACCGCTTGGGTCATGAAAATGCGGGAGCGGTATATCAAATCCTGAATGAACATAAACATAACTTATAATGGGATTAGCACCCCCAATAATTCTGAAAAGTTGGCTTGGCTCCCGTGCTAGTGTTCGTCAGTAACATTTAAAGGACTTTATTATGCCACAAAGTCTTACTGCTAAAAGCATTCACATGTCAGCACCTGGAGTGCCTAATTATCAGCTATTTACTCAGGTCTATTAATTGCCAGATCTTCAAAGAACTTGTGGTAATTATTTTTTGAGCGTAATTTCGTGACAGGGCTCCTAGGTAGGGAAAATCACATTGGCAATAGATGTGCCTTTGCGTCTTTATAAATTAGCCCAGCAGAAAGCTGCCAAGGCAGGCATAACTTTGTGTGTGAAAGTGCTGGTAATAATCCGACGAAAATACCTGCCTGTGCCCCTCCCAGCCTGGGAACATCTATTCGTATATTACGTAAAAGGGGGTGATATGTTGCCTACCACCTGTTCTTAAGCCTGTATTTTGCCAGGACAATTTTGCAAGCAGTACCTGAGCTTGTAAAACACTTCTGCATACACAGTCATCCTCCATGCCATAGTTGGTTGCAAATTTGGGAACCTCTCTCTGGGAAGGATCTATCTGTAGGGTGGGGGGGGGGGGGGAGAGGCTTCTCCATCTTCCTTTTAAGAATGCCAAGGACTAGGACAGTTAGTTGTTGTTTCCTTCAAGTGCTGGTGATTTTAGGAGCTCCCACGTGAGCAGAACATGTGCGGCTTTGTGCCAGTTGGTGACTCAACAGTTTCATTAGGCCTGGGCGCCGCTTGGTGCCCAGGGCGGATTTTGCAGTTCTGTCTATGTTGACAACGCAGCCCTGTCATCTACGAGAAAATGAACCCAAGCGAAGCAGACAGGATTGAGGGATTGTGCAAACATCCTCTAAGGGAAATTCCATAAACTGGAACCTAAAGATAGGCTCTTAAGGCCAGTTTCTATAAATGGTACAGAAAATTAGGCATAGGAAAAAATCCATGCTTGGTGCTATTGAATAAAGGGCGCTCCAAATTTTTGACCAACTGACTTTCCCGCCAAAATTCAAATTGGTGGACTGCCCTGTTCCCCAATCAGGTCAGTCACACCCGCAGATTTCAGAGCATACCCTGAAGAAAGCCACAGCAGGGTGGCTGAAACGTCGGTTTCTACCCGACAAAGACGCAGCGAGACCCGGAAACTTGCAACAAGCACAATGCCAGCTGCGGAAACCCTGAGAGAACATCTAACCCAGCTCCACGGGGAGAACATAACATAAGAACATAAGCAATGCCTCCACTGGGTCAGACCCGAGGTCCATCGTGCCCAGCAGTCCGCTCATGCGGCGGCCCAACAGGTCCAGGACCTGCGCAGTAGCTTCCTATCTATACCCCTCTATCCCTTTTTCCAGCAGGAAATTTTCCAATCCTTTCTTGAACTCCAGTACCGTACTCTGTCCTATTACGTCCTCTGGAAGTGCATTCCAGGTGTCCACCACACGCTGGGTAAAGAAAAACTTCCTAGCATTTGTTTTGAATCTGTCCCCTTCCAATTTTTCCGAGTGCCCTCTTGTTCTTATATGTTTTGAAAGTTTGAAGAATCTATCCCACTCTACTTTCTCTATGCCCTTCATGATCTTGTAGGTCTCTATCATGTCTCCTCTGAGTCTCCGCTTTTCTAGGGAGAAGAGCCCCAGCCTCTCCAATCTTTCAGTGTATGAAAGGTTTTCCATGCCCTTAATCATTCGTGTCGCTCTCCTCTGGACCCTCTCAAGTATTGCCATATCCTTCTTAAGGTGCGGTGACCAATACTGAACACAGTACTCCAGGTGCGGGCGCACCATTACCCAATACAACGGCAGGATGACTTCTTTTGTTCTGCTCGTAATACCCTTCTTAATAATACCCAACATTCTGTTTGCCTTCTTCGTGGCTGCTGCACATTGTGCCGTTGACTTCATTGTTGTATCCACCAGTACACCCAAATCTCTTTCAAGGTTACTTCCCTCTAATACTAATCCCCCCATTTGGTAGCTGAACATCGGGTTCTTTCTCCCTATATGCATGACCTTACATTTCCCTACATTGAAGTTCATCTGCCATTTATTCGCCCACTCCTCCAGTTTGTTTAGGTCCCTTTGTAGGTCCTCACACTCTTCCGTAGTTCTAACCCTTCTACAGAGTTTAGTGTCATCCACAAATTTTATAACTTCACATTTCGTCCCCGTTTCCAGGTCATTAATAAATACATTAAACAGTAGCGGTCCCAGTACAGACCCCTGCGGAACTCCGCTCATGATCCTCCTCCAGCCCGAGTAGTGACCCTTCACTCCAACCCTCTGTCTTCTGCCTGCCAACCAGTGTTTGACCCATCTGTGTACGTCCCCTTCCACCCCGTGGTTCCACAGCTTCCTAAGTAGCCGCTCATGGGGTACCTTGTCAAATGCCTTTTGGAAGTCGAGGTAAATGATGTCTACGGGTTCCCCTTTGTCCAACTGGCTGTTCACCCCCCTCAAAGAAGTGCAGTAAGTTTGTTTGGCACGATCTTCCCTTGCAGAAGCCATGTTGGCTTGCTTTCATCAGCCCATTTTTTTCGATGTGCTCACAGATACTGTCCTTTATCAGTGCTTCTACCATCTTGCACGGAACTGATGTCAAACTTACCGGCCTGTAGTTTCCCGGGTCTCCTCTTGACCCCTTTTTAAAGATAGGTGCAACATTTGCTATCTTCCAGTCCTCCGGGATCTCTCCAGTTTTCAAGGATAGGTTGCAAACTCGTTGGAGTATTCCGCTATCTCATTTCTTAGTTCTCTTAGTACCCTAGGGTGGATTCCGTCCGGGCCTGGTGATTTGTCACTTTTCAATCTATCAATCTGTTGGAGGACATCCTCATGGCTCACCTCTATTGTTGACAGTTTTTCTTCTTGATCACCATGGAAGATCACGTCGGGTTCTGGTACACTGGATGTGTCCTCGCTTGTGAAGACTGACGAGAAGAATTTGTTTAACCTGTCGGCTACCTTTTTTTGCTCCTTTATCACTCCCTTTTTGTCTCCATCATCCAACGGTCCTACTTCCTTCCTCGCCGGTTGCTTCCCCTTAACATATCTGAAGAACGATTTGAAGTTTTTTGCCTCCCTGGCCAGCCTCTCTTCGTATTCTCTTTTCGCTCTCCTAACCATTTGATGACATTCTCTTTGACGTTTTCTGTGTTCCTTCCAGTTTTCCCCAGTTTGATCCTTTTTCCATTTCCGGAATGAATTTTTCTTGTCTCCTGTCTTTAAATCTACCAGAGACTTTTTCCATTCTATGGACTTTCACAACAAAATTCACATTTCTGACCAACTGACATTCCCACCAAAATTAGAAATGGTGGACTGCCATGTTCCCAATCAGTTCGGTGAACCCACTATTTCCAAAGTCACACTGCAGACTTCAGAGCATACCCTGAAGAAAGCCACAGAAGGTGGCTGAAACTTCGGTTTCTACCTGACAAAGACGCACCGAGACCTGGAAACCTGCAACAAGCATTAGTCTAAGATATTAGGCGCCAGCCCTAATCCAGCTATCATCATCGAATATATGGGATCTCAGCAGCTTTTGTGCTGTCCTAGGTTCACCAGATATCTGTCCAGATATCGCCACTGAATTTCAGAATAACTCCTGGTTCTGCCTCAGACCTCCCCGGTACTAACCGGAAAATGCTGTGGCATTTTGTTCAAATATTCAGTGACATTATCCAGGTTTCTGCCACTGACCATCTGGGTTTGGCCCAGTCAATGCGATTGGACCAGGCAGCTTAATTGCTCTGAATATCGTCCCCAGTTTCTGTGTACAACTGGAGAATAACTAGACGTGTTGGCAAGGAGAGCGACTGGATTCCTATCAAAGAGAGAATTATGTTTCAAAAAAATTGAAATAACACGGCTTAGAACTGTTTTAATTATTGTTATGGTTACCTAACTTGATTGCAAACTGCAAGACTGCACTTTTCCACTCCTGGCTCAACCTCTGAGGAAATTATTGGCTAGGTAAGTTAAAATTTCCTCTTTTTTTTTTAACCATTCCATGCCCCCATGTGCCCGCACTCCCCACGTTTTCAAGTAACCTACTTGGGAGGCAAATTGTAATAATGGGTGGGATTTTCCCTTGGATGAAGAATCTTGTGTATTTGGGAGGAATAAAGAAAATTTATTATAATTCTTCATTTACCGCTGAAAAACCAGCCCCCGAAGTGGGTGGTCTCTGCTTTCTATAAGATCAGGTTCCATCGAGGGCTCAGTGCATGAAATCTGCATCCTTCAACTCAGGTCTAAAAGTGTAAAATCTTTAGAAAGGCAGAAAACAGTGTTTTGTATTTCACTGGTTGGGTTCTCTCTTGTCTGAACATAAGAACATAAGCAATGCCTCTGCTGGGTCAGACCTAAGGTCCATCGTGCCCAGTAGTCCGCTCACGCGGCGGCCCAACAGGTCCAGGACCTGTGAAGTAATCCTCTATCTATACCCCTCTATCCCTTTTTCCAGCAGGAAATTGTCCAATCCTTTCTTGAACCCCAGTACTGTGCTCTGCCCTATTACGCCCTCTGGAAGCGCATTCCAGGTGTCCACCACACGCTAGGTAAAGAAAAACTTCCTAAGTTCTTTCTTTATTGGCAGGAAAGTTTATCTTGAACAGAAATGTCTAAAGCTGAGGTTTCGTGTAATCAGCAGCCAGACATGGAAATGTCGACACCTGATAAAGAAGATTGTTTAAAAGTCAGTCGGAATAACTTCAGAAGGCAAAGAAGCATCCACAGGAGGCAGAAGGGTTTGAGAATGACCTCACTGTTTTCACTGCACTGGGCTCAAGGTCCACCATTGGCCTTCACTTCAAGTTACAATCAAATAGAAATATTTATCAACCCCTTTGTCCGCTATAGTCTGAGGGAATGCAGTTTCTTGCAATCCCAGCTGTTCAGAAATTTCATTTCCCCAAAAGTACAAGCTGTATGTTCTCAATAGCTGCCTCCCTGGAACGAATTATCCAATCAACTTAGGTAGACATGGTAGCTTTTAAAAGGCAATTAAAGGCCCTCTATTTTCACCCCACCACGTTCTGATCTCACCTGTGAAGCCGTGAGGATAAGACATTGGAGAAGAAGCCAAAGAAAGGACTCAATAACGAGGGAAGCACATACAACGATGCAGTCGTGAGGATAAGATGTCAAGTGATCAGTCACGGGTAAACTGTTCAGGAGTCACTTTATTGACAAATATGCTACAACAGCTCATAGACTCGACACTGGCAGTGTTTTGGCGTCTGTGCCTCTATCAGGGGTCTTGAAGGGTTGACACAGTACACACGGACACTATGAATGAAGCTCTGGTGAAATCCCTGGAGGAGCAACAAATGTCCAAAGCGAAGCTGAGGGTCACGAGTAAACAGTATACCCATGGCTGATCACTTGACATCTTATCCTCACGACTCCATCGTTGTATGTGCTTCCCTCGTCATTGAGTCCTTTCTTTGGCTTCTTCTCCTGTGAAGCCTCATGTTCTGATCTCACCTGTGCAGGCCATGTTCTGATCTCACCTGTGCTTCCCGTGTTCTGATCTCACCTGTGCTTCCCATGTTCTGATCTCACTGTGCTTCCCGTGTTCCTGATTTCACCTGTGAAGCTCCATGTTCTGATCTCACCTGTGCTTCCCATGTTCTGATCTCACCTGTGCTTCCCGTGTTCTGATTTCACCTGTGAAGCTCCATGTTTTGATCTCACCTGTGCTTCCTGTGTTCTGATCTCACCTCTGCTTCCCGTGTTCTGATTTCACCTGTGAAGCTCCATGTTCTGATCTCACCTGTGCTTCCCGTGTTCTGATCTCACCTCTGCTTCCCTTGTTCTGATCTCACCTATGCTTCCCATGTTGATTTCACCTGTGCTTCCCGTGTTGATTTCACCTGTGCTTCCCGTGTTGATTTCACCTGTGCTTCCCTTATTCTGATTTCACCTGTGAAGCTCCATGTTCTGATCTCACCTGTGCTTCCTGTGTTCTGATCTCACCTGTGAAGCTCCATGTTGTGATCTCACCTGTGCTTCCCTTGTTCTGATCTCACCTATGCTTCCCATGTTGATTTCACCTGTGCTTCCCGTGTTGATTTCACCTGTGCTTCCCTTATTCTGATTTCACCTGTGAAGCTCCATGTTCTGATCTCACCTGTGCTTCCTGTGTTCTGATCTCACCTGTGAAGCTCCATGTTGTGATCTCACCTGTGCTTCCCTTGTTCTGATATCACCTATGCTTCCCATGTTGATTTCACCTGTGCTTCCCATGTTGATTTCACCTGTGCTTCCTGTGTTCCGATCTCACTTTTGAAGCTCCATGTTCTGATCTCATCTGTGCTTCCCGTGTTCTGATTTCACCTGTGAAGCTCCATGTTCTGATCTCACCTGTGCTTCCCATGTTCTGATCTCACCTGTGCTTCCCGTGTTGATTTCACCTGTGCTTCCCTTATTCTGATTTCACCTGTGAAGCTCCAAGTTCTGATCTCACCTGTGCTTCCTGTGTTCTGATCTCACCTGTGAAGCTCCATGTTGTGATTTCACCTGTGCTTCCCGTGTTCTGATCTCACCTGTGCTTCCTGTGTTGATTTCACCTGTGCTTCCCTTATTCTGATTTCACCTGTGAAGCTCCATGTTCTGATTTCACCTGTGCTTCCTGTGTTCTGATCTCACCTGTGAAGCTCCATGTTGTGATTTCACCTGTGCTTCCCTTGTTCTGATCTCACCTATGCTTCCCATGTTGATTTCACCTGTGCTTCCCGTGTTCTGATCTCACTTTTGAAGCTCCATGTTCTGATCTCCCCTGTGCTTCCCGTGTTCTGATTTCACCTGTGAAGCTCCATGTTCTGATCTCACCTGTGCTTCCCGTGTTCTGATCTCATCTGTGCTTCCTGTGTTGATTTCACCTGTGCTTCCCTTATTCTGATTTCACCTGTGAAGCTCCATGTTCTGATCTCACCTGTGCTTCCTGTGTTCTGATCTCACCTGTGAAGCTCCATGTTGTGATTTCACCTGTGCTTCCCTTGTTCTGATCTCACCTATGCTTCCCATGTTGATTTCACCTGTGCTTCCTGTGTTCTGATCTCACTTTTGAAGCTCCATGTTCTGATCTCCCCTGTGCTTCCCGTGTTCTGATCTCCCCTGTGCTTCCCGTGTTCTGATCTCACCTGCATTTCCCAGTGCTTCTATCAGCATGTCCCTTTACAACCCTTTGCTTGAGGTCTCTGATGCAGTTCTGTGTTTGCTAATCGTGTGACATTTTTCTGCTGTCTAACAAACACTGGTAGTGAATTGGTTTCTCTCTGTTTAGCTTGGGCTGTCACATAGTGATGTGCTACAGAATGGCAGCAATTATTATATGATACAAACACTTATGGCATGCCAAGTTGGCTGCAAATGTCTTCTTCTGCAGAGGGTTTACAGGAAATGGGTCATTTCCTAGTGATATTGAATCATTTTCATTTACAGCACTACTTGGTGTGATACGAGCATAAAAGAGGACGTTTCTTTTCTAGGGAGCTTATACTCTAGTCAAGACATGCAGACCAGTTAGGAAGACCATGCGCGGGAGAGTTAGGTGAGATTAGAAAGATGTTATTCCCCTGGTTTGGAGGAGGAGGAACATAAGAACATAAGAAGTTGCCTCCGCTGAGTCAGACCAGAGGTCCATCTCGCCCAGCGGTCCGCTCTCGCGGCAGCCCATCAGGCCCACTGCCTGAACAGTGGTCTCTGTCTAATTTTACAAATTACCTCTAATCCTATCCCTCTAACCTTACCTCTACTCTTATCTGTACCCCTCAATCCCTTTGTCCTCCAGGTACCTGTCCAGACCCTCCTTGAAGCCCTGCAGCGTGCTTCTGCCTATCACATCCTCCGGTAGCACGTTCCATGTATCCACCACCCTCTGGGTGAAAAAGAACTTCCTGGCGTTTGTTCTAAACCTTCCCCCTTTCAATTTCTCCGAGTGCCCCCTTGTACTTGTGGTTCCCCATAATTTGAAAAATCTGTCCCTGTCCACTTTTTCTATGCCCTTCATGATCATGAAGGTTTTTGTATCATGTCTCCTCTGAGTCGTCGCTTTTCCAGCGAGAAAAGCCCCAGCTTTTTCAGTCTGTCAGTGTATGAGAGGTCCCCCATACCCTTTATTAGCTTAGTTGCTTAGGTTTAGTGCAAGAAGCAGGGCACTGAGCTCTTAGTATCATTTGTATTTGAGCAAGATGTTAACATGATTTTGTCAAAAATTCCCAAAAATGATTTGGGGAACAGAAAATATGGACTTATCCTGACGTTGCTAAGACCACTCAAGAACGGAGGAAATAATTTCTTTCTGTGCGTCAAGAGACTATTCAATTAGGAGCAACGTTTCTTTTAGCATATCCCTGCAAATGTTTGGTTAGGTATTGAGGAGTCAAATACACTTTTTTCTCTCCGAATCATCTGAAGGAGTTCTTAGCTGTTAAAAAGATCGTCAAGGAATGTTGATAGAGGGATAATGGAAGTAAAGAAGTTGCTTAGATACATTAAGCCTTTTTTGATTTAACTAATTTCCTTTTTTTATTCTCTCACCTTATTTAACTGCTTGACCATTCCACATTATAGTGGTCTAAGAAAGGGTTAAGAATGATTGATATTGTAAGATTGAATTTAATACCTTGATTTGACTTGTGGTTAGTTTTCCTCCCTGCGTTTAATGGAGCAAGATGTATTCTTGTAAAAATTGATGCATAATTAGAAATAAATAAATATAAAAAAGGTACTAACCCCTTAGCTTGTTATGGATTGGATAGGGGGCTTTCTTTTTCTCCTCCCTAGATTCTGTCCCAAACATCCTCACTAGGCCAAACCCAACCATCCTACCTGTTGAATTGCAGCTGTAGCAAGTCAATAAAATATGTCCTGACTTTTGTACTTCTTGATGAGCTGTTCGCCAGTCTTCATCTTTATCTTTTCCTTATGTTTGTGTGTTTCCATCTCTTCTCTTTCCTTTCCTTTATTATCCTTGTTATTCTCGCGACCTACTCTGCCACCATCTTTCTTTGGCGTATCTAGTTCTTTTCTTTACCCTTGTCCTTTGATGTCTCTTTATCCTACCTAGACTTTTCCATTCTTCTCTTCACTCTCTTTCTCTCACACATCCCTCCTCCAGCACTTTTGCTTCTCTACCTCTTCAATATTGCTCTTTTGCCAGCATAATTGTTCAGGCGCTTCAAGGTAGAGAATGACACGGTAACAAAATTCATCACCGTCCCCCGTTCCTGCGGTAACCGCGGGAAATAATCCCATGTCATTTTCTAGTGTCTATTTCAGCTTCAGTCCTTCTACATCAGCATTCTTCAAAGCAAAGCTTGTGGGTCAGTGGTTGTGGCCATTCATACTCTGATTCTTATGTGAGCCAAGGATAATGAAGCCATTGTGACATCACTGATGTGATTGGCTCTTAGGCACTTTTGGAATGAGGCATTATGACATCACAATATCTGCTCTGGATACCAGAGACTGTCATTCTGTAGTGTCTGTTTCAACCTCGGTCCTTCTACACCAGCATTCTTCAAAGCAAAGCTTGCGGGTCAGTGGCTGTGCTTATGTGAGCCAAGGATAATGAAGCCATTGTGACATCACTGATGTGATTGGCTCTTAGGCACTGGTGGAATGAGGCATTATGACATCACAATATCTGCTCTGAATACCAGAAATTCTATAGTGTCCGTTTCAACCTCAGTCCTACACCAGCATTCTTCAGAGCAAAGCTTGAGGGTCAGTGGTTTTGGCCATTCATACTCTGATTCTTCCCTCTCTCCTTAAAGAATGACATGAAGATGGTTTCCCATGGTTATCCGCGGGGACGGGAACGGTGATTAATTTTGTCACCGTGTCATTCTCTACTTCATGGTCAACTTACGCAAGCTTCTTATAATGGCATCTTGGTGCCGTTCAGAGGATTTTGTAGTCTGGCGATGTTAACAGTACGTGGGTGAGATGGTTGTCTAGTTTCGCTGCCTGATTTGCTAGTAATCCATCGTACAACCTCTCGTGCTGCGTGCCTTTGATTGGGGGGGGGGGGGTGAATAAATGGAGTCTGTGTTCTCCTTGGTCCGGAACAGCTCGACCAGACCAAGGAGAACATAGACTCCATTTATTCACCCCCCTATCAAAGGCACACAGCGTAAGAGGTTGTACGACGGATTACTAGCAAATTAGGCAGTGAAACTAGACCACCATCTCACCCACATACTGTTAACATTGCCTGACTACAAAACCCTCCAAAGAGAAATAAAGGCCCTGTTGTTCAAGAACTTTGTAAAGAGAAGTTAATGCCGTACCAAGTATCCCATCTTTCGGTCAATGTCATAGTCGTGTAACATGTACCTACTACTACTAATTTATTCCAGGCATAGGGGGCAGCTAGAAGAAAGGAACAAAGTCTGGAATTGACAGTGGAGGAGAAGGGTAACGCTAAGAGTGACTTATCTGAGGAATGGAGTTCTCTGGGAGGTGGATAAGGAGGGAGAAGCGAGGAGAGATATTGAGGGGCAGCAGAATGAACATCCTTGTAGGTCAGCAATAAGATCTCAATTTATAGCATCTTTGTAATCATTGTAAACCGTATAGAACTTCACGGTCCTGCGGTATATAAACTGTTATTATTATTATTATCTTGAACTGTATGCGATGGCAGATAGGGAGTCAGTGAAGTAACTTAAGGAGAGGGTAGTAGATGAGTCACGCAGCAGAGTTTTGCACAGATTGCAAAGGGGAGAGGCAACACTGAGAGATACCAGTTAGGAGTAGATTGCAGTAATCTAAACGTGAGGTTATGAGAGCTTGAACAAGGGTCCGGGTAGTGTGCTTACAGAGGAAGGGTCGAATTTTGGTGATATTGAACAGATAGAAGTGACAGGTCTTAGCAGCTTGTTGGATATATGTAGAAAATGAGAGGTCAGAATCGAAGGCGACTCCAAGGTTGCGAGCAGAGGAGACTGGAATAGAGGTCTGCATGGGAACGGGGATCGCGGGAATCCCCCCTAACCCACGGGACTCCCAAGGGGACCTCCCTCTGGCCCACGGGACTCCCACGGGGACCCCCCTCTAGCCAGCAGGACTCCCACGGGGATGGAAGGCTTTGGAAGCAGGGTTCGTCCATATAATATAATGGACACGTCAGCCTTAGTAAAAGAGGGGGTTTATAAGTTAATTACCTGAACAAAAAACAAAAAAAGGGTTCCACAAAAGAGATTCCACAAAGAAAGCAACAGCGTAAACACAAAAGAAACTGTGGAATTGATGATCCTGTCAGAAGTAATTGCTGCTTTTTATGGGGATGGGTGGGGATGGAGGTAATTCCTTGCGGGGATAGAGAGGATCCTGGCGGGGATGGGTGGGAACAGAGAGGATCCTGACGGGGACGGGTGGGGACGGACAGGATCCTGACGGGGATGGGTAGGGACGGAGAGGATCCTGGTGGGAACGGGTGGGGACGAAGAGGATCCTGACGGGGACGGGTGGGGACGGAGAGGATCCTGACGGGGACGGGTGGGAACGGAGAGGATCCTGACGGGGATGGGTAGGGACGGAGAGGATCCTGGCGGGGACGGGTGGGGACGAAGAGGATCCTGGCGGGGACGGGTGGGGACGGACAGGATCCTGACGGGGACGGGTGGGGACGGAGAGGATCCTGACGGGGATGGGTGGGGACGGAGAGGATCCTGGCGGGGACGGGTGGGGACGGAGAGGATCCTGACGGGGACGGGTGGGAACGGAGAGGATCCTGACGGGGATGGGTGGGGACGAAGAGGATTCTGGCGGGGACGGGTGGGGACGGAGAGGATCCTGGCGGGGACGGGTGGGGACGAAGAGGATCCTGGCGGGGACGGGTGGGGACGGACAGGATCCTGACGGGGACGGGTGGGGACGGAGAGGATCCTGACGGGGATGGGTGGGGACGGAGAGGATCCTGGCGGGGACGGGTGGGGACGGAGAGGATCCTGGTGGGGACGGGCGGGGATGGGTGGGATTTCTGTTCCCATGCAACTCTCTATACTGGAACAGTGACAGTATTATTTACAGAGATGGAGGAGGAGGATGGCACGTCCTGTAGGCAGGCAGCCTGCGCGGATGACTCTCCTCTTCGCCAGTGTGTTGCGGCACACCTGAAATCTCAGGTTGCATACTGGTGTGCCATGGCACACGGTTTGTGATAAAATTTTGTAGTTCAAGTTATCCTTAATTTCTGTATGTGAATGCTTGATTGCTATTATATGTAATACCAGATTTTAGATTGTAAGTCACCCAGAAGGACTGTCAATGGAGTGGGACAATAAAATTTTAATAAACTTTAGAAACTTGTAAAGAATCTGGATATCGTCAGCATAAATACTACAGTTTTGAGGCTTTGTCTTCCACGTTCCAAGTTTCCAAGTTTATTAATTATTTGATTAATCGCTTATTCCGAATTCTAAGCGATGTACAAAACATTAAAATCTTGAGTTACAATAATCAAAGGGAAACAGACAATATAAATATAACTAACAAGACAAAAACAAATGATACAGGAGGATGGGAATTGGAAAAGAAATACAAGTTTAAAAATAGTAAAGAAGACATATAAGGGAAAAAAACAATAGGGAGGGGGAGAATAATAAGCAACAGAGAATTTAAAGACCAGGGCTCAGTAGAGACACCTGATCTAGTCCTATTTTCAGGTTTACGAACCCAATCTAGTTTTATTAGTTGTCAAATGCACTATGTCTTGCACCTTTCTTCTGATCCACCTTATGCCTTAACAAGCGGAACATTAAATGAGTATAAATCGAAAAAGCAAATACGGAGCCCCTTGGACTCTTTCAGAGCTGAGGCTATATCAGGGCACGCAAAACAGCGACACTCCTTCCTGCATGTGACACAACGGTTAAGAGTTCATATGTGATTACAAGTAATGATCCCGGCTTGATCAGGGCCTCACGTGCTACAATTCTCATCGCCTAGCATCGTCACACAAGATTCGTAGCTGTAGCACTGTAGCAGGATGTGTGCAATGAGGGAGCCAGCCCCAAATGAGCTGGCAAAAACTTTAATAGGTAGCTCGCGTGGAACATCACGCACCGTGGTGTCAAAAATCCAATTCAATGGTCAAAACTTTGAGATAGTGTCAAATTTGAAGATTTTGGGTATAACTCTGGATCGTAGTCTAACTTTCAGGGAGCACACAGACCTTTTAATTTAAAAAAAAAGCTATGCACTATTGTGAAAACTAAGGATTCTTAAGAAGTATTTTTTTGATAGCCGGCGGCATGTAAAGGAGATGAATATTAGTAGTTCCCCAGCCTTGAAAAAGAATGAGCGAAACGCGTTGGTAAAGGGGACGCATGATTCATAAACTGAAAAGCTAAGTTATTAAATTATCAATCTAAATTATGGAGAAGGAAGTGACGTCATCTTGCTGAATGGCAGCGTGAAGCAGAAGCTCCGTCGGGCTTTTGTTATTCTTAAGCTTGACGCTACCAAAGTGTGTTGTTCTTGCCACTGATTTGTGCTGTCTGGGCTACCCTTCTTATGGCGACCCGAAAGTGCCTGGAAAAATTTAAATTCTTTGGCGATCCACCTGAGAAATCGGGCCCGGAGGCGGCGGGCAGCATGGGGGAGAAAAAAAAGATGGCGGCCGGACTGGTGACTCACTCGGAGTCGGAAGATGAAGGTATCCCTGATCAGCGGGGGGGAGGTTGGCGATGTGCCCCAGAAGTCCATAACGGACTGGTTTAAAGAGCTTAAAGCGGAAATTATTGGGGTGCGGGGCGATGTGCAAGCGGCGATCACGGAGCTGAGGTCGGAAGTCAGAGAGCTGAGAGACTGAGTCTCGGCATCGGAGGACCACGTGGCTACCTTACCACTGCAGTGACCTCTACTTCAGAAACTTCGGCCCGCATATCTTCAGAACTCCGAGACCTCCAAACTCAATCTAAATTATGAAATGAGATATACTGGAGTGGATAAATTATTTAAATTATAAGGAAAATCAAAAATGTATATAACAAAAGAAAAAGTACAAAATAAAAAAGATATTAAAATATTAAAGATAATTAGTAATAGATATGCCAGACTGGGAAGCATGAGGAATTGATCCCCTGAGGAACCAGAGCGCTCCAGGGGCAGTCTGATATCCCATGGCAATACCATTATAGAAGCTGATACTCTGCCACGAGTCTGGATGTGAAGGTTTGTAGTAATTGAAGACAGCGTAAGTTATAATTTGATAAGAAGTATTTTGACATGGAATCCTTTCGGTTACTGGTTCAGTTTACAGTATTGTCCACTTTAGACTATTGCGGTGTCAGGTTAAAAGCGCGCTGGGATAAAGGCGCGCCCAGACAATTGAGCGCAGCGCGCGCTGCCACCACGCCGCTCTAAATTACTGTTTTTGGCGCTCCGACGGGGGGGCTTGGGGGGGGAACCCCCCCACTTTACTTAATAGAGGTCACGCCGCGTTGTGGGGGCGTTGTGGGGGGCGTGGGGAGTTGTAACCCCCCACATTTTACTGAAAACTTCACTTTTTCCCTGTTTTTAGGGAAAAAGTTCAGTTTACAGTAAAATGTGGAGGGTTACAACCCCCCAAAACCCCCATAACGCCGGCGCAATGTCTATTAAGTAAACTGGGGGGGTTCCCCAACAAAACCCCCCCGTCGGAGCCCCTAAAAACTATAATTTAGAGCGGTGCGGCGGCTCACGCTGCGCTCAATTGTCGGCGCGCGCTTTTGTCTTTTGCGCCATTGTCTATGAACCGACTATTGCAAAATTGTTTAGGATTACCATAAAGGATTTTATTAAGACTCTGACTGGTTCAGAATACTGCAGTTCTTTTAATTTTTGGTCTCCAAAAAATACGATCACATAAGTCCTTATTATGCTAGACTACATTGGCTGCCGTTTGGGGACAGAGTGTTTTTTAAATTTTGGTGTTTGTTACAAGGCTCTTTTTGGACTATTACCTTCTTATTTGCTACAGCCACCGTGAACCTCAGCAGGCCGCTTTGAACAGGAGCAGTAGCGGTTGTTGCGGGGGGGAAGGGGGGTGGAGGGAGCCCCGTGCAGCAGGAGCTGAAAGCAGCGCTGAGGGCTCGTGAGATGAGCCGCCGCTTCCGACGGCCAAGGTAGATGCTATGAAGAAGGCTGGGGACTCGCGCATGCGCACTCCTGCGGCCACAGACCTACAGCGCACGGAACACGCAAATAGGAGTGCGCATGCGCGGCTAGCTTTTTATTATATAGGATACCGCCATAACCAAAAGTTCTAGGCGGTTTACACTAAAAAGAGCTGGACAATCAGCGAAATACAATAATACAGTAAAAAATTCCAAATATTTGTAAAACAGAATCTAAATAGCCAAGACAGACAAACAGGATGTCATGGATCCAGTTAAGGGAAACGGTTGGAGGGCAGAGGAGTAGGGTTAAGGATTGAGAGCTAGATCAAAAAGGTGGGTTTTCAGGCTGCTTTTAAACACAGGAAGGGGACTGACGAAGAATCAGGCCTTCGTCTTGCATGGATGGGGGGCTACTCTGGAGAAAGCTCTTTTTGTGCATTTCTGTCATGTTTCAAATGTTTTTACCATGGTTAGTTTGGTGTCTTGTTGTTTTTGACTATTTTCGTTGACTCGATTTGCATGATTATCCAAACGTCTGATTTACAAAAGCACGTCCAGGAAGAGAAAGACGCCACTTGTAAATTTCCGAGAGGGATTTGTCTTGCACTCAATCTGATTTAGACAGGGGAGCCACTCAGTGGACTGATAGGGGAAGTGAACTTTAGTGTTACAGCTGCATATGAAGTACTAAGGCTGTAGGCCACGGGCAACGCTCGCTCCCAGCTCAGTATATAGCACTAGTTTCAAGTTTATTTAAAATTTCTTATACCACCCAATCAAGCCTTCTAGGCGGTGTACAAAAACAGCAAAACAATGTGCCAAATAAAATATAATTTACACAGAAACAGACCAGGGGAAATGACAATTTTTAAAGACATTGACAAACGGGAACAAAAGGAAAGAAGGGTTAGAACTACAATTGATAGAGAGAAAGAGAACAAACAAGAGAAAGAATGACAAAGGGAGGGGGAACAGAAGGTAAAACCTTTCTTGAATCTAAGTCGTCCTTAAAAGGACAGTTTAAGTTACAAAAGCATCAAGGAAAAGTCTTTAACTTCACCTAAAAAATGTCAAAAGTTGATTTTTCACGTAAGTAATGTGGGAATCTGTTCCACAGAGAGGGGGCGCTAACAGAGAAAATTGTAGTCCTCGTTGTGCTGATATGTTTCAATGAGGGGATGGTAAGAAGGTTGTGAGCCGTAGATCTTAGTCCTAGTTTGGTTATATGGAATAAGTAAGTTATTGATAAATTCTGGCTGGTTATTTTCTCTGGTTTTAAAAGTTAATAGAAGAATCTTATAGGTGATCCTATGTTCTATTGGTAACCAATGAGCTTTATGTAAAAGAAGAGTAACATGGTCGCATTTTTTTTTGCATGAAATATAATTTTTACTGCCGTATTTTGTACTATTTGGAGTCTTCTTATTCCCTTTTTGTTATGCCTTTGAGGAGGGCGTTGCAGTAATCTATGCATGAAATAACGAGGGAGTGGATTAAAATGTTCAGGGACGCGGGCTTTAACAATTTCGCTAAGGCTTTAATCATGCACAATCGATAGAAGCAGCGTTGGACCACAGTAATAATACGTAAGTGATAAGTTTACAATCAAATGTGACTCCCGGTAATTTTAAAGAAGGTACCACTTTGATAGGTAGATTTTTAAGTTTGGGAGGGGTTTGAAGAGAAAGGCCATCTTTGAATGGAAAAGTCATGAATTTCGACTTATTTACTAGAAAGAAGAATTCAGCTGTTTTCCAATGAATCAGTACAAATCTTTATTTGAAATAAGCTGAATCAACCAAACTATGCAACTTTGTAAGAAACTAACTTGTAGACTTTGGAAAGGATTTCTGACCTGAAAAACAAGGCACTGCCTTTGAAAGCTAATCGAAAATGGAATAAGTTAGTCCAATAAAAAGGTTTCACCTCATTTTCTCTCTCTTTATTTCAGTATTTATATTCCGCTCTGTCGTCAACTTCTAGGTGGAACATAACTTTACATACATGGTTCTGATCACCACAATTTAAACATCTCATGCCACGTTACTGGACAAACAAGATAAACTAAAATCATAATAAAATCAAAATTACATTACAATCAAAATATTGACCTGTTCATAGCAACATCTTGACGTTCACATTTCTCACATTTTCCCATCAGCTGTCAATAAGACTCAGGATTCTCAATGGTCCATTGGTCAGTTGTACATAAAATTCAAAGTTTGAATGCTTCCTGACATAATAAGGTTTTCAATAATAAGGATTAGATTGCTTGTACCTGTTCTGGAAGGACATTCCACAATTGTAGGCCTTTAAGACAGACAATAGAATCAACCAAAAATAAACCAAGGAACATCAAGAACATTAGTCGTTGATGGGTTGATGGACATGCAAAGAGGAAGCTATGACGGAAGATACCATTATCAAGATTTTATAACAAATATGCTACTCAACTGGTAACCAATGAAAAGCTATCAATGTAGGAGGAATATGTTCATACTTTGCTACAGCACAAATCACCTGTGTGATTGCATATTGAGTTGATTGAAGCAATTTTAATAATACACGTCTCCCTCCGTATTCGCTGTGATAGGGGATTAACAAAACCGCAAATGCAGAAAAACCGTAAATAACTTTTTCATATGTTATTCACTGTTTTTCTATTAAAAACCATCGTGAATATGGTGAAACCGTGAATAACATGGTGGGAGACCTGGCCTGTTCCTAAAGGAGAGGCAAAACACGGTGAAGAAAGTGCCGGGAATCAGTGATTTTCTTTGTAAGCGCTTGGAATCAGCGATTTCTCTATGCAAGCTGATGTAATTTGAGGGGAAGAGCCAGCAAGCTAAAAACCGTGAATAATCGAAACCGCAAATACGGAGGAAGAAGTGTATACTTGGTATATTCATTAACAAAATGTTGCAGTAATCAAACTATGGAATACTAACATTCTCAATTACTGTTCAACAATTTTCTACTATTAAACCCTTTCAGGCAACTAACAATCTTGCGTTTGAAAAATATCCTTTTAATAAAATTGCAGACATGCTCTTTCATTGCTTGGGTAGGGTCAAGTATTAACAAATTGAATTTCCACATCTCCAATTACATAAAATCTAGGGAAAGTTTGAATAGCGTGGTTGTAGAAATGCTTGGCTCTGGTTTCATCCTTATTGAGCTTTAAGGGGCTAGTCTGTAACCATTGTTTCACTATCTCTAGGGTCAACGTCAAAATATGTGTTGCCTTAGAATAAGGTTCTTGTGACTACCTTAAAAATAAATCCCCGCTTTTACGAAGCTGCGCTAGGCTTTTTTATCGCTGGTTGCGAATTCCTATGAGCGTCGAAGCTAATGCCGCTGCGGCCAGCGATAAAAAAGCCTAACACGGCTTCATAAAAAGGGGGAAGGGGATACAGAATATCATCCGAAGGAATTCTATACTCAACTCCCAAAGTTCCCAAGTGCACATAATGGGTTTTTAAAATCTGTTTTGTTTCTGTTCATTAGACTTAGAAGAGAAAAGCGTAAATCTCCAGCAAAAAGGCCTGTTCCATGGGGGCTATTCAGTTGAAAGCACCTTTTGCAGTTCATATTAGAAGTGGCTTTTGCTTTGGCAGTTTAACAAGGCAGGGATTTTGGATTCAACCCCTAGCAACGATTGAGGGGTTGGGCTGCTCCCGATACTCGGAAGTCAGCTTGTAGCACGTTGGAGCTTGACCTGGTCTCCTGGAATGGCTGCTGTCCGCCAACATAGAGGGTGAAGGAGCCGGGCTCCAGCAGCCACTGGTCTGTCCAGACCGCTCGCTGCTCCTTCGTCACCTGGAAATGCGCTTTCACGGAGTGGCCAGCAGGGATGTGTCTGCGGCAGGTGCCAACCAGCTGCCAGCGAGGGACTGGCACCGATGCCTGAGCCCAGTGGAGGTAGAGCTGTACCACCTAGAGGAGAAGTGGACAACACAAACCGTAAGCAAGCAAAGAGGGCAAACACTGTAGGGTGGGCAGCGGCGCCCCTCCCCCGCCCTCTTCCTACCCTTGCGCGCGCGCACCTTCCCTTCTTTCGTACCTCTTTAATGTTCCCGACACGAGCGGCAATCCCCAACCAGCGTCAGCCCTTCCTCGGACGTCACTTCCTATGTGCGGGTCCAGGAAGTGATGTCGGCGTGAGCAGCAGGTTTGGGATTGCGGCTCGTGCTGGGTAGTTGATACTCTTTGGGATTCTGCCAGATACTAGTGATCACTGACCAGGATTGGCTACTGAGGAAACAGGATGAAATGCCAACTGATTGTTTTTGGCATTCATTCTCCTCAGATTCTGAATCCCAAGTCCTTAGATTATGTGAAAGGATGAGTAAATGAAAATGTTTACCGGATCCTTTCCCATCTTACCTATTTACTAATATACCTTCCCAAGCTATTACGTGGCTCACTGCTTTACTTAATTTTTCCCTGGAAACAGGTTATTTTTCATATTCTATGGGACAAATAACACTTTCCCCTCTCTTAAAAAAGATGATCTAGACCAGGGATCTCAAAGTCCCTCCTTGAGGGCCGCAATCCAGTCGGGTTTTCAGGATTTCCCCAATGAATATGTATGAGATCTATTAGCATACAACGAAAGCAGTGCATGTAATTAGATCTCATGCATATTCATTGGGGAAATCCTGAAAACCCGACTGGATTGTGGCCCTCAAGGAGGGACTTTGAGATCCCTGGCCTAGATGGACCAGTGTCTATCCCAGTTGCTCTGGATTAAGAGAAAGGCTAGATAAGTGGTTCCAAAACTGGCCCAAGGGGCCCTACAACCAGCTGGAGTTTCAGGAAATCAATGAATATGCATGAGATAAATTTACATGCACTAGAGCATAGGTGTCAAAGTCCATCCTCGAGGGCCGTAATCCAGTCAGGTTTTCAGGATTTCCCCAATGAATATACATGAGATCTATGTGCATGAACTGCTTTCAATGCATATTCATTGGGGAAATCCTGAAAACCCGACTGGATTGCGGCCCTCAAGCAGGAACTTTGAGACCTCTGATCTAGATCCTTCTGTTTCTTCTCATTATCGCCCAGTTGCTAACATATCCCTACTGACAAAAATGTTAGAGTCAATTGTAGCTAGCCAACTTACAGATTACTTGGAAAAATTCTCTCTACTTCAGCCATTTCAACACAGATTCTGTTCTAACTTTAGTACTGAAACGTTACTGATCTCTCTTCTTTCTAAAATCCAATAAATTCATTTTCAAAATAAATATTCTATTTTACTTCAATTTGATTTATCTGCAGCATTTGGCGTGGTTCATCATGACATCCTCCTTCAGTTGCTTTCAGACATAGGTCTCCACCAAGCAGTCTTGGATTGGTTCTCCAAATTCCTTCTGTATTGTTAGGGAGAACGAGAGGACACTCTCTAAAGTTGAAAGAGGATAGATTTCGTACAAACGTAAGGAAATTCTTCTTTACCCAGAAAGTGGTAGAAAACTGGAACGCTCTTCTGGATTCTTATGGGGGAAAACACCCACCAGGGTTTCAAGACAAAGCTGGACAAGTTCATGCTAAACTGATAAGACTGGACTCATTTGGAGCTCTGGTCTTGACTTTGGGGCCGCCGCGTGAGCAGACTGCTGGGCAGGATGGACCATTGGTCTGACCCAGCAGCGGCAACTCTTATGTTCTTATTCAGTGAATTTTGAAGGTAATACATCCATTTCCTGGCAGCCCCCTTGTAGAGTCCCTCAGGTATCTCCACTTTCTCCAATATTATTTAATCTTTACATGACTACCCTTAATATTTTTAAGTTGTCTACCTGCGAAACCTTACTCACTTATGCAAATGACATTTTTATACTGATAGAGATAGATCCGGATACCATCGATTTAGTATCTAAAGTTAATCTCTGTATCTCTAAACTCCTAGTGTGGGCCCAGGCCGTTCGGATGAAACTGAACGCGACTAAGACAAAATTATTATGGCTAGGCCCAAAATTGGATTGTCTCCCTAGTTCTGTAACACTGGCTTCTGATTCTCCTTACAAATTGAGTTTTCTGCCAAGATTCTAGGAGTCCTTTTTGACTCCTCACTCTCTTTCAAGGATCAAATTAACTCTGTGATTAAGAAATGCTTTTTCGAGGAAGGTTAGACATCTTTTTCATCAACACCATTTTTCCATTCTAGTTCAGTCAATCATTTTATCTCATCTTGATTATTGCAATGTCATTTATCTTAGTATTACAAAAACCTGTCTTTCCAGACTACAATTGGTCCAGAATACTGCTGGCTAGATTGATTTTCGGGAAGCATAAGTTCGACCATGTGACACCATTGCTTCATAGTCTTCACTGGCTTCCTGTGTATTTCAGAGTCCAGTTCAAATGTGCCTGTGTCATCTTTAAAATTCTTCATGGTATTTTCACTCCCCTAGTTCCTTTATCTTGGAATCGTTATAGGTTATTTTTTGCAAGGGGTGACCAACAATTCAAACTATCCTGCCCTTCTAGCAAAGGTATCAAAGGAATCAAGATTTTTGGTCAATCTTTGACCTTTAAGTTCGCTCAACTTTGGAACAATCTTCCACTTTTTCTAAGAAGCTCTGTCTTCCTTCCCTTTTTTCGTATGTCTTTGAAAACTATCCTGTTCACTAAGCATTTTGGTAACTAATTCTCTTGATATTTCCTTCTCTATAGTTCTTATTGCCTAAACTAACCATTGTAAACCGAGACGAGCTTTCCTCGATTGAAGTCTCGGTATACAAAGCCAAGCATTAGATTAGATAATGGGCTAAATGGAGAGAGTGGTGCAGTGGTTAAAGCTACAGCCTCAGCATCGAGGGTTGAGGGTTCAAACCCACGTTGCTCCTTGTGACCCTGGGCAAGTCACTTAATCCCCCCATTGCCCCAGGTACATTAGATAGATTGGGAGCCCACCGAGACAGACAGGGAAAAAATGCTTGAGCACCTGAATAAATTCATGTAAAGTGTTCTGAGTTCCCCTGGGAGAAGGGTATAGAAAATTGAATAAAAAATAAATAAATAAATTGGCCTGACCTAGTATGGCTATTCTTATGTTCTTCTGCAAACATTGACTAAACTTCATTACAGGAGGGAGGGGCAAAAAGAGTAACATTTCATCACCGCAATTGGATTAGAAATTCTCCTTTCCATGCCTTGTGCTCAGGATTAAGCCAAGAGACTCTCCCCGTACTGGGAACCATCTAATGCTCTCTACTCCCTCTTCTTACCTCGTCCCCATCTCTCTGGCCAGTGTTCTCCACCTCCACAGACACACTGAGATTCCCACAGATGGGCACAGAGGTTTCCACTATTATAAAGTTGATGTAGGTAAAGGAGGTGTAGGAAAGTCCATATCCAAAAGGGTAGAGCGGGACTTGATTGCCATAGTAGCGATACGTCCGACCTTCCATGGTGTAATTTACCATTGCAGGTACCTTCATCAAAGCAGAGAGAGGAAGTGGTTAGTCTCCAGGCATGCCACATGGTAATAATAATAGTATTTGTTATTATGTGCTTATTAACAGAAGTGCATGTAATCACCTTGGCCAACACATTCCCACTGTCTGACCTGTACGACTATGTGCAAGGACATTAAAGAGTTAAGAAGACAGGGATGCAGTGCCCCACCTGCTCCATCCCTGCTGGCCAGGTAGCAGGAAGCCTGCCGGCTGGGTTAACCTTGTCCACATCAACCAGGGTCTTGACAATAGCCATGCCAGTAGCCTGTGCTGGGAAGAAGCATTCCAGGATGGCATTCACGCTCTCGTTGGCCTTGGCCCACGAAATGTCCAACGGGCCAGCGTTGAACAAAAGTAGGACAACCGGATGACCTGCAGCTGAGGGAAAGGACGGAGAGTGTGGTGAGATTCATAGTCAGTGATAGGGAGTGATGCCGAAGCAGTTGTGTAGGGCAGTGTTTCTCAACTCGGTCCTGGAGTACCCCCTTGCCAGTCGAGTTTTCAGGAGATCCACAATGAAATTGCATACATTTGATTTGCATACACTGCCTCCATTATATGCAAATTCCATTCATGCATATTCATTGTGGATATCCTGAAAACCTGACTGGCAGGGGGGTGCTCCAGGACGGAGCTGAGAAACACTGTTGCAGGGCTACTCAGTTCAGGCCGGGCTTTCAGGATATCCACAATGAATATGCATAAGAGTGATTTTTCATGCACTGCTTCCTTGATATGCAAATCTCATTCATGCATATTCATTGTGAATATCCTGAAAACCTGACTGGCAAGGGGGTACTCCAGGACATGGTGTAAGACACACCATGGAGATCAGGAAGCAGCGTACACCATCTCGTCTTCTCATCAACCTACAGAAGAACACTACAGTATCGGCTCTGCCAGCACTGAATCCAGCAGAGGAGCCCACACAGCACTGCCCATTCTGAAAGGGCATCAATACACCAGTGTTTCTCAACCCAGTCCATGGGGCACACCTAGGGTTACCAGATGGGCATGGGCAGTTGGCACATTGATGTAGCTATGATGGTCCTGTGGTCACCCTTGCCTACCTTGTGGCATTTTGGTTAAGGGTCTGAGCACATCAAAATATTATTTTGAATTACAGTACAACAGTTTGTATTTTTGAGCTTTTGGGGGGTGAGAGGGTTTGTTTTGTGTGTAATTTTTGGATTTCTGTTTGATATACCTCTGATATGTTGTATAGTTCTGAAAAGTGCAAATAAAAAAAAAAAAATATATATATATATATATATATATTATTTTGAATGAGGAGAGGACTTGTGTCTTTTGGGTGGAAAGGTTTTCTACACACAAGCAGCGATTTTCCAGTGAACTCCTAGTGTGAATGACAATGAATAATAATAATAACTTTATTCTTGTATACCGCATTACCATGGAAGTTCTATGCGGTTAACAGATGAAGAGACTGTACATTTACAGCGAAGTTACAATTTCGTTAATGTTACATTAACATTTTAGACAATGCATTTTCAGTCAAGTTACATTTACATTTTAGACGATAAATTTACGGAGAAGTTAATTTTTTTGCAGGTAGGTTATATATTCAGAGTAGTTATGTTTACTATAAGTTACATACAGCAGTGTTACAAATAGAAGTGTTACATACGGCGGTAAAGAGTCTGGGGGAGAGTCGAGGTCAGAGGAGGAGGAGGGAGGGGAGCGGAACATACAGAGGAATTTGTCAAAAAGGTAGGTTTTAGTTAACTTCCTGAAAGTTTGATGGGGGGGGGGGGAATTGGAGATGAGAGTGGAGAGGCATTTGTTCCATTTGCCCGCTTGGAATGCTAGGGATCGGTCGAGGAATTTTTTGTAGAGGCAGCCCTTCGGGGAGGGAAAGGAATATAGATGAGATGGGCGGTGCATGCAGATCGCTCTCATGCTTATTCATTGTAGATATCTTGAAAACTCAACTGGGTGAGCATGTCCCCAGGAGTGGGTTGAAAGGCACTAGCCTACATTGCAATGCAATGGGGGACGTATCTGCTTCTGGCTCCATCAGCACCTCTTGGAAACTGTTCTTACCATACATGCCAAGTTACCCAGTTCCTGGCTGGAGAGTTTATAGCCAGTCCTGGTTTTGAACTTATGTCCCAAAGTAGTGTGGGATTTTTAGTGTCTGATCCTGCCCATTAAAATCAGTGCTGCAAATTACAGGATAGGGTGGTCAGAAATCCAGGCCATCCCAAAATCTCCAGTCTGGAACTCGATAATGTGGTGTCTCGGTCTCTTCAGGTGTTACCAAAGCTCCAGAGCTGCAACTTACACTATTAATTCCTCCGTTCCATTACACTAGTCTTAAGTCATTGGTTAAGATGAAAGATCTTAAATTTGGATTTATTATTCACAGCAGGGAACAGGCCAAATGTACATAGATCATAAAAACAAACATTAAAACGTAAAGCAATTGATCAAAGTCAGCCTTCTAACTGTGTGATGCCTTTCTCTGTGACAATTAAAGGAAGTTGAAACATCCCTCTTATTTCCCAGATGATTGTAAGTTGAATTTAGAGGCTGGAATTGCTCTCAGTACATAGTCAAGTATAAAACTCAGGGGTAGTGCTGGACTGCAAACTATCTGTGGAACTCAGCAGAAGTTGCAATAAAAGCTCTGGTCTAATATGCAGATAATGTGTCAAATATGTTCATCATGATTTTAAGTTAGTGCTAAGTCAGTGTGAAAGGGTGAAATTCCTGTCACAAGCTAGCAAAGGGAGCCTGAGCGGTGTAGTATGTAGAGCTAATTTGCATAAGATCCTGCAAAGGCTGCTGGGAGCTGTTCACTCACCATCAAGGAGAGGAATGCTGGCTCAAGCCTAACCCTTGGTAAGCCTGATAGACTAGCCTGCCCAATAGAGCTTGGAGTCCAAATGGGGCCTGGTAGAGTTGTGTGTGGGACCAGTGGAGTGAGTGATGGGGCTGTCCTCAGCAACTGAAGGACTGGAAGAAGTCCTCAGGAAGAGCCCTCAGAGACAGAATGGATTGGAAGGGCCTGGAAGAAGGAGTAGCCAGAGGGCTTGGTAGAGCTTGGAGTCCAGGAGAGATTCAGACTTGATGTCAGGGAGTGGGACCGGTGAATTGCCTAGGACCCATGGGTACCCAAGAGGCCGGGGGAGTGTAGGGACTGGTGATAACTCCACAAGAAGAGTCAGAAAAATGAAGTCCAAGCCTGATGGGGGACCGGTGGAGAGACCAGTAAATAGCACCAAGAGCTGTCAGAGGACCCCCTAGGAAGCAGCCTGTAGGCTCTGTGAGTATTGGCCAAAGATCTGGTGAGTGACCGGCAGAGAGACCAGTAAATGGCACCAGAAGCTGCCTGAAGACACGGAGGGCTGGTGAGGGTCAGGGAGGACCCAGAGGACCCTGTGATGACCAAGAAGTGCCTGGAGGGACCTGGTCAGGGTTTTTTTTACAGAGTATGAATGGTCCTGTGTTTTAACAGTGTTGTGTTTCTTTCAGTAGCGCCTGTGGAGTGGAGAGATGACAGGTGTGGACCGCTCGTCCTGATCACAGTCAGGCACTGCATATAGGTCTTCCGAACCAATCATTGCAGAAATTGCCAAAGAATATTCAACATTTTGCAGGCAAAGTTGCAACACGGAGTGGCAGGTTGGAGAGGGCTACCAACGTCTTTCTCCTGGCTCCCACTTGATTTACACATCAAAGTTATATTTTTGTGTCTGGCTTTTAAGTTGTTTTATGGGATTGGGCTCCCTACCCTCGGCAACCACTTAGCTCTAGTCGGTATAGAAATGTTGTTCTTTTGGGATGAAGGCGGTAAAGATGATTACTTGGGCTTTCCTGATTTTTGGAATGATCTCACTTTAGGCAGGCAGTGCAGACAGGGTTACTTGGAATCTTGCTTAAAATAAATGGATGGTAAATCTGGGGAAGTTTTCATTGATTTCATTTTTTTGATTATGATTAAATTTAATGATTGCATGTACTTAAATGTGATGTAATCTGTCTTGTATATTCCATCAACTGAAAAGTAACATTGTAAATGACGGCAGATAAAGACCTGAATGGTCCATCCAGTCTGAACATTCTCATTAAAAAATACTTGAATAAATTAACTTGTCTTTTCTTTGGTATTTCTGGGTCATAGACTGTAAAGTTCACCTGGTATTGTCCTATGTTCCAACTGCTGAAGTTGTCATCTAATCAAGCCATTGTGACATCACTGCTGAGGTTGGCTCTTAGGCATTGGTGGAATGAGACATTATGACATCACAGCTCTGGAATGTTGCTACTCTTTGGGTTTCTGCCAGGTAACATAGTAAATGATGGCAGATAAAGACCTGAACGGTCCATCCAGTCTGCCCATTAGTTATACCCATGAAAAATACATGATTAAATTAACTTGTCTCATCTTTGATATTTCTGGGTCATAGACTGTAAAGTCCACCTGGGATTGTCGTAGGTTCCAAATGCTGAAGCTGCCGTCCAAGCTCACTCCAGCCTATCCAACCATCCTCTTTGCAGGATATCTACCGTAAAGTCTGGCCAGTAACATCCCTCAGGTTCCAAGTTAGTGGAGTTCCCATCGATGCCCTCCCCAGCCCAAGGGCAGAATATCAGTATGTTTTTTTAAGGCGTAGCCTAAGTCCTAGTTTCATTCCTTGAATTAAGTGATTTTTGTCGTTCGGGAGTTCAAGTTATAGATACTGCGAGCTTCAGGTTAAGCTTACCTGCATTGGCCACATCCTTGAGTAGATCCTCCTGATGTCCCGGGAGGGAGAGGTCCCTGCGATCTACCCCTTCAGCCTCTATGCCTATTCCTGTAGAAAAATGGGGCACAGCATTTTCCATGCATGAGCAACAACAGAGCCTAGGTCTCGTTATATATTCTGTAGCAGTGATATGGTTCCGAGCACAAGGTCCAAATCCGATGCGGCCTACTACAACCCTCCACATTCTGCAACATTCCTGACTCCAGAAATCACTGAATATCTCGCATCATATGAACTTCAGGCACTCGGCCAATCTCGCCCGCAAATATGATGTCAATGTTTTCCTTATACAGTTGTTACCCCTCCCCCTCATGTACCCCTCCTTCCTCCTGAAACAAACAAGGGCTACTGGGCTATTTAGTCTTTCCTGGTTTAATTCTCAGTCCTTAGCCCAAAAGAACTCAGTGGACCCAAACATGCAAAAGGCGGTCCCTGGCACCATGGCCCAGTTGCGAGTGGTGTGCTGATTTCAATTACCTGTTCCTAGGCACGCAACAATGATGTCAGCAGACTGAGCCACCGCCTTGACCTCAGCGGGAGAGTAGTGGTCACAGGAGGGGTTGCTACACCCAGCAACGAAGTGGATGTCAGCCGGGAGCGTTTCCAAGCCCTTCCTTTGCAGAACAGAGAGGTGGAAGAAAAAGTCCTGACCTGAGATCAATCCATACACATGGTCCGGTTTCAAGCTTAACCCTTTAATTGGCAGATGGTGAAAACAGCTGCTTTATGTAACTTGATACAGAACGAGAGCAACAGTGCCAAATAAAGGGTTAAATTTCACCTGTCCTGAGAAGCAGAGTAGATTACTCTGTGGTTGTGGGTTAGTGCAGTGGTTCCCAACCCTGTCCTGGAGGACCACCAGGCCAGTCGGGTTTTCAAGCTAGCCCTAATAAATATGCATGAGAGAGATTTGCATATAATGGAAGTGACAGGCATGCGAATCTGCTCCATGCATATTCATTAGGGCTATTCTGAAAACCCGATTGGCCTGGTGGTCCTCCAGGACAGGGTTGGGAACCACTGGGTAAGTGAATCTATCCTAGGAATCAAAATTGAGTAAGTGGTGAGCCACTTTGTCAGAACGAGATGAAGGAGTAGTTCGGGTCTGTGGAATTCCTTCAGTTTAGCATCAAGATATCCTTTGTTCCACGCCCTTGGCCACAGAGCAGCAAGGTGTGGTGCAGGGGGTCTCAAAGTCCCTCCTTGAGGGCCTCAATCCAGTCAGGTTTTCAGGATTTCCCCATGAATATGCATTGAAAGCAGTGCATGCAAATAGATCTCATGCATATTCATTGGGGAAATCCTGATAACCCGACTGGATTGAGGCCCTCAAGAAGGAACTTTGAGACCCCTGGGGTATCTGGCTAGCCCTGTGTGAGTCACGGGCACAAGTTCACAGTGGGTTCCAACACACAGCGTAGCGCATTGGTGTTCACTCAAAATCCTCAAGGGCCACCAATGGGTCAGATTTATGAATACCCTTAATAAATATGCAAGAGAGAGATTTGAATACCTATTACCTGCATTATTTGCAAATCTCTCCCATCCTGAAAACCCGACCTGCTGGCAATGAACACCAAGAGTCTAAGGGAAGGGAGGGGGGCTTCTCTAGTCTACAGAGTTTTGCCACTGACAAAGCAGAGAAGAAAATCTCGTGTATTGTTTTTTCATACTATACCTGGGCGTGGAAACATATTTAGGATCAGGGATAGGCGAATAGTCCCCAAAAAGCACCTCTGCGTTATCAGCAAATGGACCAACAACCTGTAGAAAGAGGAAGTGGGGAGGGGGTGATTATTTGATATATTTACTGAAGAGTCCTAGTCATGGCAGTCTCGCAGCCAGTTCCTTGTTATGCAATTAGAGCCCCACACCAGATGGCAACATGACTAGGAGACCGGGAAGCCTTACTGCAATCCTTTTGCCAGTGACATTTCCAAGGCTGAAGGGCAGAATGTTTTCGAGATTTTTCAGTAGGACAAAGCTCTTAATGGCGGCCTTCAAGGAGAGCTTCTGGTGTTCCTCACTCTGTACCAGGCTTTGGTCGTAGGCGTTGTACGGATTCATGTCGGGTGGGTCAAACTCCCCCAGGCGCATTCGTGTGTAGAACAGTGGTTTCACTCTCTCCTTCACCAGCTACAATTACAGACAGAATAGGATCAACACCCAAAACAAACTGAATAATGTCTCTGGCTTCCAGGTCCGGCTGGCCTCAGTTTTGGAAGATCATTTTCCGCTAAAGACAAACATAGTACATCTTCTGGCGTAAATCTAGCTTTCTTAAAAGATTTTAGTTTAAAACAATTAAAATCATATTTTCCTACTTTTCAATACCGGGAAATACTGTTGTTTGATTATTTTAATTGAGTTGTATTACCTCGATTGTTGTCACTTGAAATTACAAAACTGAGTTTATTATTTCATGATTTTTGTATGTGAAGCATTTTTAATATTACTGCTACTTGCCATAATCTTTAGATAGTGAGAGATAGAAATGTTTTAAATAAATAAATGTTCTCCTATATTTTCCTCCCCTGGGTATCCTGGTGTTAAAATAACGAACGATACTGTGGGGTGGGTCTATGTCACAGAGACAGTCCTACCCGCCACAGGAATGGACTTTGGTACCAAAAAAAAAAAGACCAGGTAAAAGAGAAGAGAGGTGGAACCGCTTTCTGGGCTTCCAAGAGTTAAACCCGCAAAGTTTATTGGTGTATAAAACAAATCAAATATATCACAAAAGCTATTTCCAACAAATTTAATAATAGCACTGCAAAAACGATGAGCAGACCCTACACGGGCCGTGTTTCGGCTTTCTACGGCCTTCCTCAGGGGTCCTTGAGATGCCGGAAAAATAATCAGAAACAGTCAGTCGAAGAAGGGTCTGCTTTAAACGAGACTTCCAATACCCTCCATCCATTAAGGCCTTCTTTTACGAAGCTGCGTTAGGGCAATAACGCCCGGAATAGCACGCGCTACACTGCCCCGTGGGCTAGACGCTAGCGCCAGCATTGAGCTGGCGTTAGTTCTAGCCACGTAGCGTGCAGTAATATCCTGCGGGTGCTAAAAACGCTAGCGCACCTTAGTAAAAGAGGCGGGTAAGTCTCGTTTACAGCAGACCCTTCTCGGACTGACTGTTTCCGATTCTTTGTCACTGCCTGTCCTGGGGTCAAGCCGTTTCCTCCTGCCTTGCATCTCCCCACACGAACCCTCAGCTCAGCAGAAACTAGTTTCTCTATTCCATGTTGTTGGAACAACATCTGGCACCGCAGCACCTGAACGTAGAGAGGAAAACCGAGCAATTTCCACGAGAAAGGAACCCTGGGGATCTTCAGGATGGATCAGGGGAACTGACGTCAAGCAATGCGAGCAATCATGTCAAAACGATTGCTCAAAGAAATGGTCTAAAACTAGACCACCTCTGGAATGTCACCAGGAGGTCGTGTAAAAGTGCAAGCAGTGTTTTGCCATCTCTAAAAATAGATCTGGCATATTGAGTTCTAAAGCCAACCGTGTCCCATGGAAATATGCCGGGAGCATACTACGAGTTTCGGTATGAATATCATGAAATGAGGGGGGCTGGTGCTACCAAGTAGGGGATTCCCGGTTACCTGCACACTGAGGTTTCCTTTTGCTACAGCTTCCTGGATTTTCATGAAGACATTATCCGTTATAGAAATGGCCAGTTCAAGGTTGCATCCGGCAGATACTGAGGCTGGTGAGAAAAAAACAGGGTCACGACCGCATAATTGATTGATTCAATTTTCTATACCGGTTTATATGAGTTTATTCAGGTACTCAAGCATTTTTCCCTGTCCGTCCTCGCCAGCTCACAATCTATCTAATATACGCCTGGGGCAATGGGGGGGATTAAGTGACTTGCCCAGGGTCACAAGGAGCAGCAAGGGTTTGAACCCACATCCCCAGAGTCCTGAGGCTGTAACTTTAAACCACTGCACCAGTCTAGAAATCAAAATGCAGTAAAAGTGAGCCAAGTAAAGGACAATCCAGCCATTGTGACATCACTGATGAGGTTGGCTCTTATTGGTGGAATGAGGCATTATGATGTCACAATACCAGCTCTGGTTATCAGAGGCTGAAACTCTTCACACTATTTATATGTTCAATTTTCTAATCTATACCATTCTCCCAGGGGAGCTCAGAATGGTTTACATGAGTTTATTCAGGTACCCAAGCATTTTTCCATGTCTGTCCAGGTGGGCTCACAATCTATCTAATGTACCTGGGGCAATGGGGGGGGATTAAGTGACTTGCTCAGGGTCACAAGGGAGCAGGGTGGGATTTAAACCCACAACCTCAGGGTGCTGAGGCTGTAGCTTTAACCACTGCGCCACACTCCCCAAGTGCTTCTGCTGCTAATCATAGGTACAACGCAGACCATGCAAGGTCACTTTCTGTCCTCTACTGCATTCCTCTGGCTGTCATACTAACCAATGGCTGTTTCCAGGAAACTCTTGGTATACTGGTGCATCTCCATGATGAATTCTATCGCGCCCTCATCGCTCACCACGTAGCCCGTGAAACCCCACTCTTTTCGTAGAATGTCCGTCAGCAGCTTCTTGTTCGCACAGGCTGGAATGCCATTCACCCTAACACAGAGACAGAATTACATCACCCCGCAGTGCAGATTCCCAGCCAATGGACCGTAAGAAGCTAAGAAGCTTCTTACTATCGGAAAAGAATTATACTTATTTGATCACTTAACTTTACAACTGATCTCCACAGCATGATACAATGAAAGATAACGTAATGTCATACCAACATACCCACATTTCCCTTGGCAATGTAGTAAGACTTTCTCAGACATCTGCTAACCAGGCCACAAAGGCCAAGTGCGGATGGGCTATGTTTTTCCTAATTATGGCTCCGTGGTGACCATCCTGCTAGCCTATGAAAACAATGATATGATGTTGCCCCTGAATCTAAGTCCCAAGTGCTAAGTGACAGTAGCTAGCTCTGTCGCTCCTTTTCCACCCAGCACTGGCTGCAGCTAGGTTTTGGCTTTTGTTCTCACGTGAAATCTGGAATCTCGTCTTTGGAATACGGTGGAACATGGGATCATTCCCTGAGGCGTTCTGTCCCTCCCTACCTGTTGTAGCTGCACATTATACTGTAGGTCCCAGCTTGGACGCAGGCCTGGAACTGTGGAAGAAAGGTCATTCTCCAATCTCTCTCCTCAACCTGCAGGCACAAGTACAGTAGGCCTGATATGTTCAGTATGATCGGGCACCATCGAAAGTTTTAAAATGAACCTAATAAACAATCATTTACTCAAGGTCTTCAAAAGAAACAAGATGCCATCCAGATTCAACTTGCGCTGAAAAATCTCTCTTATGAATCATCCCTAATTGTAAAGCAAAAATACAGGGATAATGCTTTATTATGACTATCTAGGAGAGTTCAAGGATTCATCAGAGCATGAGAAAAGCCATTATTTTGAGCTAACCTACCCTAAGGTTGAGGACTTATGGTTTAGTCTCTGTCTCCCATTTTCTTTCTCTCCATAAACTCTTTAGAAGTCCCCTGTGGTTGCTCAGCTCTTACCTTGGCATCGAAGCTGAATCTGGACACAGGTATATTCTCGGGACCACCGTGGACATCAAAATGTTTGCAGCCAGCGTTTGCTTTGATGTATCGAGGGTGATCTCCCTGCAGTCCCTTTACAAAGGCTGTCGCAAGAGATCCACTCAAGAAAGGATCTTCACCATAGGTCTCCTTACAAGAAAGCAGAGAGAAGTTCTTGAGACATTTGGACATTCAAATGTCACTAGACCGAGACCTCCAGGTCCTTATCTATAGGAACTACCTGGTTCCTCCCCCAGAGCGGATGTCTCATGATGTTTACGACAGGGCTGAAGCAGCTAAGTCCAGTGTGGTCACTGTAGATTCCGATGGATGTAAAGTAGTTGTGTTTTGCTCGGACTTCTGTTGCTGTGGCATTAGCAACATGATAGATGAGGTCAGTACTGCAAGAGAAAGAGCGAAAACTGGGACAGGCCGAACATTACAAGGAAAAGGAGAGAAATGCTAGTTTAATCATGGAGTCTGCAACCAAGGATAACATAAGAAAATAAGAACTGCCATACTGGGACAAACCAAAGGTCCATCAAGCCCATTATCCTGTTTCCAACAGTGGCCAACCCAGGTCCCAAGTACCTGACAGAAACCCAAAGAGTAGCAACATTCCAGAGCTGAGATTGTGATGTCATAATGCCTCATTTCTCCAATGCCTAAGAGCCAAACTCATCGGTGATGTCATAATGACTTGCTTGTCCTTTAATTGGCTCACATAAGAACATAAGAGGACGTCCTGGGACAGACCAAAGGTCCATCAAGCCCAGGATCCTGTTTCCAACAGTGGCCAACCCAGGTCCCAAGTACCTGGCAGAAGCCTAGAGAGTAGCAACATTCTAGAGCTCAGATTGTGATGTCATAATGCCTTAGAACCAACCTCATCAGTGATGTCACAATGGCTTGATTGTCCTTGACTTGACTTATATAAATACATATGAATTGCCATACTGGGACAAAGACCCATCAAGCTCAGGATCCTGGGTTTTGTTTTGTTTAATATGATTAGAATATTAGAAGCCCTCTGCAGAGCTCTAATCAAACAGTGAACCAATGCCACAAACAGACAAAATGCCCCTCATGCTCATTTCCACTGGCATAACTCCCAAATGAGAATAAAGGCCATTGCTGGATGAGACTCAGCCACGAGGCTGAAAACTGTTCCAGCCTACAGGTCACTGTGGTAGGCCCAAAGACAGTTTATGCAGAGATTTACCGCAGGGCCAAAACTTACGGATGAAAAAGCGGGCCACTCATTGATAAGAGCTGGCCATGAATCCCGAACAAGAATACAGAAGACACGGTACGGTACCTGAAAGAAGCTGCCAACCCAACAGCTTGTGGGAATGATGTTGCCCATCCTGGGGCACTTACGTCTCCCCTCAGACACTCCGTGTTCCAGGCATAGGGTTTTATACCTAGCCGCTGAATGGGAGGAGTGGGCCCATTCTTTCCTGCACCTCCTCTGGCCATCTGTGAATGTAATAACTTTATTTATTAACTGTTCCTTTTATTGGGGCTTGGATAAAAGAGCAGTGGCTTGCTTTGTGATACACCAGAGCTAGGTTATTTCATTATTATGAGGAGAGACAGCTTTCCGCAGAACATAAATATTATTTTTCCCTGACATCTGTAGCTAAACGATGGCGTTGGATTTCTTTGCAAGTTTCGCAGAAACACTATATCACAATAATCTAATTTGCTTGACACAAGTGATTGGACTATATGAGGTCTAAATTTCTCTTGAAGAAAATATTTGTGAAGTTGTCATAATTTCCGCATTACCCCAAAACAATTTTTGACATAATAATAATAATAATAATAATAACAACTTTATTCTTATATACCGCCAACAATCTTGCGACTTCTATGGCTTAGCGGTTCTTCCATGGTTAGTGGAAACTTGGAAACAGGATCAATTATCCCGTATTTTTTTGTCTGATTTGCTAGAAATGTTATTTAAGCTTTTCTTTGTTGCTGTTTCTGCTGTGAAATAAATATCGTTTAAAAAAAAATGATGGCAGATTTAAGCTGGCAGGGAGGGGGCAAGGAGGCAGCCGCTTACCTGTAGCACCATTTCTTCCAGGGTCAGTCTGTTAAGCAGATCATTAACTCTGTCATTCCAGGGTAGTGAGGGATCCTTGAAAGGGTATTCCTGTCCAGAGGACACCACAGCATTCAGAAAGAGAAGAACCACCATGAGTTTCCAGAAATGCATCCTGGATCCTTTAACCTCCGACGACCCGCTGTAAACTACAGAGATACAAAGTAAAACAATGTAAGTGGAATGGGTAGATTTATCTAATCATTTGGTTTTATATTCCGTCTTCCCGGGAGAGCTCAGAACGGGTTACAAGTTTACATATATAATAAAGCATGAGCGTCCGAGCTGTTACCACGGCGGCCGGCACTAAAAATGCTAGCACGACTTTCTAAAGGAGGGGGTTCGTTTCACCGTTGTTACCGTTACCCATCCATAGCTTAAAGCGCTTTAAATAATGCTCAAATTTAATCATTTGTTGGTTTTGCAATTTTATCATTTCAATTATAATGTGGCACGAAAAACATTTGCTCCGTTTAATAATAATAATTTTATTTTTTATATATCATCTAACCAAAAATGGTTCTAGACAATTTACAACAAATAGTAAAAATGCAATTTAAAAGGTAATACATTACATAACAGAAGCATAAAATTATTAAATGAGAAAACCAGTTAGGATACAAATTTTTCAAATAGTTGGGTCTTCAATAATTTTCTAAAATCAAGATAAGAAGAGGATCCTGACATAATTTTTCCGAACCAACCATTCAATTTGGCAGCTTGAAAAGAGAGAGTGTGCGTGAGCCTTCATGTTGGAGATGCAGAAATCACTTGCTAAGGGAATTGTATTGTATCAACAAGGCACAAGAGAACTCTGTCTCCTGGATTCTATGCCAGATGTAAATCAGACCTGAAATCTTTTCTCTTTAAAGCTCAGGACGGATATCCAGGACACATAGGAGCCCACCAAAACCCACCCGAAACCTACTGTACTGTCATATAGTTGCTACCTGCTGCCTTAAGGGCAATTGGGGTGGTAGACAGGTGAGTATAGTAGGTTTTGGGGGAGTTCTGGAGAGCTCACCATATGCTATAAGGGGGTTCTGGTGAAATATGTACCTGGCACCCTTTGTGTGAAGTTCACAGCAGTGCTCTTTAAAGTGCCTCACTGCCCATTAAGATGCTGGTCCCTCCCACGGTTCTTCTATGGTTGATTTGGTTGTTTTGAACATGGCCCTTTATGTATTTGAAAATGGCCCAAAAAGTTGTACATCCCAACGACCAAAACGTCTAAATACTTCATTTTCCCAAAAAAATATTTAAAGTCTAGCGGTTTCGAAAATGGATGTTTCCCCGCCCCCAAATTTTCAATGCTTTGAGGGAAACATCCAAAGTCGGCCCTGGATGCATATTCAAAAATGCCCCTTTCTCTGTAAAAACTGCTTCGTGCCGCCTCCATCCTGCTCCAGACCCCCTCCCATTTTAAGGCCATAAATTTTGATCTTTTAGTGACTTCAACAGCCAGAATTTACACTTTCCAAAGCCCTCAAAATTAAAATTTCCCATCCATACAATCAGCAACTGGCATCGACTCCTTTAGTGATTTAAATATTAACGCCCTATTATGTAGTGCAATGGTTATGTTAAAAAAATGTTTTAGATTTTATTTTATTAATAACAATTTTAAAATAATGTACACTGCTTTGGGCAGGCCTATTATTGGTTCCCAGAATAAGGGTTTCTTTATAAGTCTTATTCTGTAGGATCCCATTCCTCTCTCCACCTCACTGTATAGTTACAAAGTTAAGAACATAAGAACTTAAGAAATGCCTTCACCGGATCAGACCCCAGGTCCATCCAGTCCGGCGACCCGCACACGCGGAGGCCAATCTATGTGTTCCCTGCTGAAGACCTTGTTTAACCATATCCCTCAATGTGTTTTGCAAGAAGGTGTGCATCTAACTTGTCCTTGAAACCTGGAATGATGGTCTCTGACACAACCTCCTCCGGGAGAGCATTCCAAGCGTCCACCACTCGCTGTGTGAAAAAGAACTTCCTGATATTTGTCTTCGGCCTGTTGCCCCTCAGTTTCAGTCCATGACCCCTTGTCCGAGTCACATTTGACAATGTGAATAACGAAGTTTCTTGCTCAATTTTGTCGAAATCTTTTAGTATTTTGAAAGTCTCTATCATGTCCCCTTGCAGCCTTCTCTTTTCGAGGGTGAACAATCCTTGGGGAGCTGGTGCCACCTGGTGGGCAGTTTGAGGCTACCTTGTGATCAAAGACCAGGGACTTGATGGAGCACGTTACTACAACCTTAGCAGAGATCCCAAGACACTGGCCAGGTGCAAACGGGCATCGTAAGGAGCGAGAAAATCCATGCCAAGCTAATTAATGCTTGCCCCAGTTTTCAGAGTGCATTGTGCAGATTTCACACATCTGCAGAAGCAGACTGATTCCAGGCACCATCTCATTCCTTTACTTCCTGACTCGGCTACAAAAACACATCCCCTGGTTTTCTGCCTTCCCTTCTGATGTTCCCTGAAACATGAGAGGAGCCACTCTGGCTACAGAGATCTCGGCACCGAACTGACCATGATACCAAGCAGGAGTTCATCTAAGCAGCACTAGTGCAATGGCACCAGGAAATTCACCCCTACAAAAGCCCTTAACATCTATCAGGGTACAGAGCAAAGGGTGCACCCTCATTTCTAGCCCATTAAAAAAGATCCTGCACCTCTAGGGAAGAATCTGGGGGAGCATTTTCCAATACCTTCTGGTCCCGGACGTTTCCTCTCTTCCTGTACAGTTTTCAATTTTTTTTGCCAACACTGACAGTCGGGGATGCTGGGAAATGTAGTTTTTCTTTGTTTCCAGCTGTTAGATTGACGGAACAAATTTAGTCCCTTTTTTTTGTGTGTCCTCTTCACTGATTTTCTTTATTTCATTTCTTTTCTAGGATATGGGGCTCATTTTCAAAAAAAAGAAATACTTCCAAAAAGTTGCATGAAGGGACACATGGATGTTTTTCTTGCCAAACCCTTCCAATTTGCTACTTTTGAAACCTGTGTTCTAGACCAGTGTTCTTCAACCTTTTGACACCTATGGACCGGCGGAAATAAAATAATTATTTTGTGGTCAGCACCGGTTGAAGAACAGTGGGCTAAGTCGTGCCCATCTCCACCCAATCTTCGCCCCCAGACCCCGCCCCCATAATAGTACTAATTGTAACATCATTTTTTCCATTCATTTTTCATATATACACACACAATATAATCGTATTAACAACACATAATGGTTAACCACAAAATTAAAATACACAAAGTACATTGTATGCTTTTCAACATTCATTCCTACCAGAACACAGATAACCCCATGCAAATGCAGGACCAAAAACTAAAAGTACTAATATTTACACACAAACCCTAAGATGTAAGACTCTGCGGACGACACCAAACTATTTAGTGGAGCTCGGACTAAAGAGGACTGCGAAGAATTGCAAAGGGACTTGAGCAAACTAGGAGAATGGGCAACGAGATGGCAGATGAAGTTCAACATTGAGAAATGTAAAGTATTGCATCTGGGAAGCAGAAACCCGAGGTACAACTATACAATGGGAAGGATGTTAGTGAACGAGAGTACTCAAGAAAGGGACTTGGGGGTAATGGTGGACATGACAATGAAGCCGACGGCACAGTGCGCAGCGGCCGCTAAGAAAGCGAATAGAATGCTATGTATAATCAAGAAGGGTATTACAACCAGGACGAAAGAAGTTATCCAGCCGCTGTATCGGGCGATGGTGCGCCCACATCTGGAATACTGCGTCCAATATTGGTCGCCGTACCTTAAGAAGGATATGGCGTTACTCGAGAGGGTTCAGAGGAGAGCGACAAGTCTGATAAAAGGGATGGAAAACCTTTCATACGCTAAGAGATTGGAGAAACTGGGTCTCTTTTCCCTGGAGAAGAGGAGACTTAGGGATATGATAGAGACTTATAAGATCATGAAGGGCATAGAGAGAGTGGAGAGGGACAGATTCTTCAAACTTTCAAAAAATATAAGAACAAAAGGGCATTCAGAAAAGTTGAAAGGAGACAGAATCAAAACAAATGCTAGGAAGTTCTTCTTTACCCAACGTGTGGTGGACACCTGGAATGCGCTACCAGAGGACGTAATAGGGCAGAGTACGGTATTGGGGTTTAAGAAAGGATTGGACAATTTCCTGCTGGAAAGGGAGATAGAAGGGTATAAATAGAGGATCACTGCACAGGTCCTGGACCTGTTGGGCTGCCGCGTGAGCGGGCTGCTGGGCACGATGGACCTCAGGTTTGACCCAGCAGAGGCATTGCTTATGTTCTTATGTAAGCAGTACAACCCCAGAGGAAAAGAAACAAATGCATTTCTTCCTGAACAGACAAATCAATCACTAAATAAAAAAAACAAAAGCATTCCCCCTGCCGTTGTTGTCTCTCTCCCTCCATGCTGTGCCTTGCCTTTTGGCCTGCCCCCCGGTGTTATCTTCGGGCCAGTCCATGGTGCGATCAACGCAGTGTCTTCGGGCCGGCTCCCTGAGTGCTGTATTGCACAAACCTGTGGGCAGCAGCTCCTCGCGCGTGTCCCGTGCCTCATCTGGAAGCCTTCCCTCTGTTGTTGCGACGTCAGAGAGAAGGCTTCCGGTTCAGGCGCAGGACGAACTTAGGAGCCTTTTCCCATGGCTTTGTGCACTGCAGCACTCAGGAAGCTGGCCCGAAGACACTGCGTTGATCGCACCGTGGACCGGCAGCTGGAGAACGCTGTCTTGGGCTCGATGAACGTGCTGACCCTGTAGACCGGCAGAAAATTTCTGCGGACCGGCACCGGTCCACGGGCCGGCGGTTGAAGAACATTGTTCTAGACGGATATCTATGCTGTACATCTGCAGCTGGTCTAAATCTCAAGAGGGCTTGATAAAGGTGTGATGTGGGCGGCACTAGGGCAAGCTCATGACGTGGATTTAAGAAGAAGTCTAGGGCACAATTTAGACGGCTGGGGCTAGCTAGACCTATTTGAATAATGAATTAGTGCCAAAAAAGGTTCCCAAACTGATCAGATGACCACTCCACCAGTGGTCACCGACACCCTCCCACCTCTCAAAGATAGGGCTACCAGAAGTCCGCATTTCCCTGGACAAGTCCTCCTTTTGAGGGGTCCGGATGGCTTTTCAAAACCCAGAACAAAGCCTCCCCTAAATCGCGTCGGGCAGGAGGAAATCCGCGCATGTGTAGATTTCCTCCTGCCTGACGAGAGCAGACGGGGTGGGGGTGGAACTTGACGGGACTGGGGGGGGGTCTGGATTTCACTAGAGTATAATCTAGTAACCTCACCCAAAGATGTGAATGAAACAGTATATTCCTGCCTATCTGAGAGCTTCAGATGTTCTGGCCAGTCCTAATGAAAGGTCACAATGGGAAGCCACAAAACTTAGAGACTTGAAGAAAGCACAGATGTTTATTAGCATACATATGAGACTCCTGAGCTCCAAGCTGGCTTCAGAAGTCCCGAAAACAGGAAGTTACAGAAATATTTATACATTCTTCTGGCTATACAACTGAATTCTAGAAAAAAACTTTTCACGTGTTACTTTTCTTAACAATCATTGGTGCTAAGCTCACACTAGCAGGTCATTAGCAGGTCACTTATCTAAGCCCTGCAGTCTTTCAGTCGTTTATGCTGAGATAGCCATAAGAAGCCAAAATGCCCAAGCTAAAACACCCAGTGCAGGCAGGCTTGAACATCAGATAAGTTAGGTCTGCAGCTAAACCTAATTCAGCATTTTATTAAAGAGAAAACTTAGTTCAACACTTAGGAAAACCAGTCCCAGACTCCTTCACTAACAGAGCAGCAAACAGGTCCCTGGAGTAGCCTAGAGGGGGTTTTAGTCAGCCATAGAGATGGGGACCCAGGCCCATGTCCTATGCTAACAACGATACTTACGATGGAATTTGTGAGTCTTCCAAACCCATCCTAGTCCCACTGTGGTGTCACCTGCAGGGCTATTGGTGTATAGTTGGGTTTAGTGGGTTTGGGGTGGGTTTTGAAGGGCTCACCATACAATAGAAGGGGTCTTATGCTCAGGTGAGATGTGTACCTGGAACTTTTTTTGTGAGGTTCACTGCAGTGCCCGCAAGCAGCATCATGAATTTGCTCTCCCTCTGACATCGTTTCAAGTTTCTTGATATCCCTTGGGACCACCTCTCCCTTGGTTAAAATCTGGGCAGAAATACTCCTTCCTGAGTCCCACCTCTCTGACTCACATTGATCTGCAAAGGTCAGGGCATTCTGGGACCTGTACTTTTCTCCTAGTTGCTTAACGCCCTCTGCTGCCCAGTAGAATAACTGCAGTCTGGAGAGGGAAAACCCTTGAATCTGTCACATTCTCTTATGTGGATCTTAGCTGATTTTTAGCCAGGACCCACATAAATTCTAGTGGCCAACACATGTCCCGTGACAGCTAGATATTTATTGCCTGTGCCTGGACATGGCCTGGCATTGAGTATCCAAGGCTAACTTAACTGGTGACAGTCAGTGTTTAAAAAAATGTTATGCCACCAGAAGAAGACCTAATAGGTACCGAGACACAAAAAGGAAAATATGGCAACCCTAGTTCTTGGCCTCCTGCTCTAACCACTACGAGAGGCTACTTTATCAATTGGCAGCCCCTACCTCACTCCCCCACAACTAAAGATCGTCTGTGCTTATCCTAGGGTTTCTAGAACTTCTATCCCGTGTTTGCCTCCAGCACTTCCCTGGAGTGTAGTCTAATGCAGTGGTTCCCAACCCTGTCCTGCAGGACCACCAGTCAGTCAGGTTTTCAGGCTAGCCCTAATGAATATGCATGAGGCAGATTTGCATGCCTGTCACCTCCACTATATGCAAATCTCTCTCATGCATATTCATTAGGGCTAACTCGAAAACCCGACTGGCTGGTGGTCCTCCAGGACAGGGTTGGGAACCACTGGTCTAATGCTTCTTTCTCATTTTATTAATTTATTCCAATTCCTATACTGTTCTCCCATGAAAGCGCAGAATGGTTTACATAGTAACTTAGTAACATAGTAGATGACGGCAGATAAAGACCCAAATGGTCCATCCAGGCTGCCCAACCTGATTCAATTTAAATTTTTTAATTTTTTCTTCTTAGCTTTACCCTGTACTGTGCTTGGGTTCCAACTGCCGAAATCTCTGTTAAGACTTACTCCAGCCCATCTACACCCTCCCAGCCATTGAACCCTCCCCTGCCCATCCTCCACCAAACGGCCATACACAGACACAGACCGTGCAAGTCTGCCCAGTAACTGGCCTAGTTCAATATTTAATATTATTTTCTGATTCTAAATCTTCTGTGTTCATCCCACGCTTCTTTGAACTCAGTCACAGTTTTACTCTCCACCACCTCTCTCGGGAGCACATTCCCAGGCATCCACCACCCTCTCCGTAAAGTAGAATTTCCTAACATTGCCCCTGAATCTACCACCCCTCAACCTCAAATTATGTCCTCTGGTTTTACCATTTTCCTTTCTCTGGAAAAGATTTTGTTCTACGTTAATACCCTTTAAGTATTTGAACGTCTGAATCATATCTCCCCTGTCTCTCCTTTCCTCTAGGGTATACATATTCAGGGCTTCCAGTCTCTCCTCATACGTCTTCTGGCGCAAGCCTCCTATCATTTTCGTCGCCCTCCTCTGGACCCCCTCAAGTCTTCTTACGTCTTTCGCCAGATACGGTCTCCAAAACTGAACACAATACTCCAAGTGGGGCCTCACCAATGACCTGTACAGGGGCATCAACACCTTCTTCCTTCTACTGACTACGCCTCTCTTTATACAGCCCAGCATCCTTCTGTCAGCAGCCACTGCCTTGTCACACTGTTTTTTCACCTTTAGATCTTAGGATACTATCACCCCAAGGTCCCTCTCCCCGTTTACGTGAATTTGTTCTGTCTGTCCCGGTGGGCTCACAATCTATCTAATGTAGTTAAGTTCTGGAATACATTACCAGACGTTGTGGTAAGAGCGGATAGCGTATCTGGTTTTAAGAAAGGTTTGGATAAGTTCCTGGAGGAAAAGTCCATAGTCTGTTTTTGAGAAAGACATGGGTCGAGCCACTGCTTGCCCTGGATCGGTAGCATGGAAAGTTGCTACTCTGGGTTTTGGCCAGGTACTAGTGACCTGGATTGGCCACTGTGAGAACAGACTACTAGGTTTGATGGATCATTGGTCTGACCCAGTAAGGCTATTATTTTGTTCCTGGGGCAATGGGGGACCAAGTGACTTGCCCAGGGTCACAAGGAGCAGCGTGGGTTTGAACCTTCAACCTCAGGGTGCCGAGGCTGTAGCTTTAACCACTGCGCCACTCTAGAAATCAAAATGTAGCAAAAGTGAGTCAATTATAGGGCAATCAAGCCATTGTGACATCACTGAGGAGGTTGGCTCTTATTGGTTGAATGAGGAATTATGATGTCACAATACCAGCTCTGGTTTTCAGAGGCTGAAACTTTTCACACTATTTACGTATCCTATATAATAAAACGCTAGCCGCGCATGCACACTCAGACCTGCGTGATCTGTGATCCCTGATCTGTGATCCGTGGTCAGAGTGTGTATGCGGCGGCCAGACAAATCGGGAAAGCACAGCACAGCACAGCCGGCGACTCCCCCCTCCCACCCTCACTTACCCCCAAAACCACCACCGCCAAAGCCTCCTCTTTCTCGTCACCTCACTCGCGTTTAAATTGAGAAAAGCGCTGCACCGCGCTAACGCTGGCTTTGCCATCTTCGGTCCACTGCGGCCCGCCCTCTCTGACTACTTCCTGTTTCTGCTAGGGTTGGCCGCAGTGGATAGAAGACGCCGAAGCCAGCGGTAGCGCGGTGCAGAGTTTTTCTCTTAATTTAAACGCGGTGGCTGGGAAGGGGGCGGCGGGAAATGCTGCTTCTGCACAGGGAAGTGTGTGTTGGGGGAAAATGCTGCTTCTGCACAGGGAAGGCCAGGAAATGCTGCTGTTGCACAGGGAAGGGTGGGAAATGCTGCTGCTGCACAGAGAAGTGTGTGTGTGGGGGGGAAATGCTGCTGTGTGGGGGGAAATGCTGCTTCTGCACAGGGAAGGCCGGGAAATGCTGCTGCTGCTGCACAGGGTAGTGTGTGTGTGTGGGGGGGAAATGCTGCTGCTGCACAGGGAAGGGCAGGAAATGCTGCTGCTGCACAGGGAAGGGTGGGAGGGAAATGTTGCTGCTGCTGCTGCTGCACAGGGAAGTGGAGGGGACGGAGAGAGAACGAGCAGGGGGCCATGGAGAGACATAAAGACAGGCAGGCAAGGCAGTGCATTAGAACGAAAGAGAGACACACAGAAAGACAGCAGGCAGGGAGAGAGACAGAAAGAAAGAAAGACAGACAGACAGGGTGCCAGAGAGAGAACCAGAAAGAAAGAAGGACAGACAGCGGGAGGGAGAAAGACAGAAAGAAAGGAAGAGAGAGACAGGGGCAGGGAGATACACAGAAAGTAAGAAAGAAAGACAGACAGACTAGTACAGTATATTCAGTTTTCTATACCTTTCTCCTGGAGTTTACATGAATTTGTTCAGGTACTCTTTTTGTCCTGGTGGGCTCACAATCTATCTAGTGTACCTGGGGCAATGGGGGGGGGGGGATTAGAGTGACTTGCCCAGGGTCACAAGCAGTGTGGGTCTAATCCCACAACCTCAGGGTCCTGGGGCTGTAGCCATAACCCCTGTGTCACACATCTCGGTTTGAGCTGAGAGGTACGTCCAATTGTATGTCATCAGCAAGCGAGTGAATCTTTAGGCCTCATTCCACCGGTCTGATGTTGCTTAGTGAATAGATTTCAGTCAGAGTATGTGCCCCTGTCTGCTAAAACAATTTATCCAGTTGGGAAAAACACCTCATTAAGCACCGAGGACAAGTTTTTCACATTTTGGAGCTGCTCAGTGGATCAGGCCCTTAATCTGGCAGGACTGGTTTTCTCTTTTTTTTTTTTTTAAGAATTGCAACTGTTTAAATTTGGTATTTAAAACAAAGATTCTTTTAATGAAACACTTGTGGTCCTTACATTGAAGACTTGACTTGGAGGGATCCCAGGCCGGTATAGGATACCGAAGTTTGCCGTCAGCCAGCCAGTATTGAAAGCAAAGAATATCTCAGCAGTGCCACAGAGAAATAGACATGAGACTACCGTAGGGTCTCTTAACCCTTTCAGGACCAAGGGACATATTTGTCCCATAAGTTTAAAATCCTATAAATTTTGATTGGGATAGTCTACAGTTCTAAATTTGATATGTACGGATTCCATATGATACTGCCTTTATGTAAACAAACTGGTTCCGACATTCATTCATTAGCGTCGTTGCCAGATTGACGAGAAGATTCACTTGCCACACTGTCCATAAGCCAGAACTGTGATTTTTAAAAAAAAAAAAATAATGATATTTCACCAAAAAAAATCAATTTTTTGGCATCTGCAAGCCCTTTTTACCATAAAAATGTCGTCAAAACCACAAAAATTGGCCTACGATCCTTATGGTCCTGAAAGGGTTAAAGGCCTCTTCCTGCCTCCGCTAAAATTGCCTCTCTGGGGCACGTTTCCTTCAGTTTTTGGAATACTGGGGTATATCAGTGCAATCGCCTAGAGGGCAATTCTGTGGCCTATCTCCGTAATCCAAATTTGGGCTGGCAGCGGATGCACTTTATAGACCAGAAGCCTGTCACCAGTTCAATGGAACCCTCAAAACCATCAAATTACCACAAAAACTGTATGAAATGCTGAGATTTGTTTTTTCCTGTTTTTACAGGTTCAGAAACAGTCATAGACAAAAATTTTATATTATTGTAATCTCAAAGGACTTTTACAATGCGCACTGCGTGACATTGAGAAACCCCTTCACCTCCCTGTGTTCACACTTGACTGATGTGATTTGAGTTGATTTATTAACGTCATATATCACTTTCCACAGCTAGTGTATTAAAACACATCTTTGAAGCTTGTGAAGTGCTTTGCAAAGCCCTGTTTCCTGTTTGCATATGAGATCTTATGCAAATCATATGCAAACTATACTTACTGTGCCATGGTAGAGGTTTCTACCACAGTCTGACGCTCAGGAATTTACGAGCGTTGGAGCATCAACAGAGCATCATTAACGCTCTGGGCTGTGGTAGACACCTCTACCGTGGCTTAGCAAAAAGGGAGGGGGGTAAGTAAGTTTGGAGGGGCATTTTCAATAGTCCAACTTTGGATGTTTTGAGAAAATCCAGAAATTAGGTAAGAAAATATTTCCATTTTCAAACCCACAAGGCGTCTCTCTTTCTTCTTTTTTTTTTTTAAATGGCCCAGGTAGACATTTTGACCAGCTACTACTGCTATTAATTATTTCTATAAGAACATAAGCAGTGCCTCTGCTGGGTCAGACCACAGGTCCATCCCGCCCAGCAGTCCGCTCCCGCGGCGGCCCAACAGGTCATGACCTGTCTGAATCACCCCTTGGTTTCTCATCGAAGTCCTATCTTCCCATCAAATTCCTGACCCTTTGTCCCCGCACCCCTTTCAGTACCCTACGATCCCTTTGTCCCTCAGGAATCCGTCCAATCCCTGTTTGAATCCCTGTACTGTATTCTGCCTGATCACTTCCTCCGGGAGCGCATTCCATGTGTCCACGACCCTTTGGGTGAAGAAAAACTTCCTTGCATTTGTCTTGAACCTATCCCCCTTCAGTTTCTCCGAGTGCCCCCTCGTACCTGTTGTCCCTCTCAGTCTGAAGAACCTGTCCCTATCCACCCTCTCTATGCCTCTCAGGATTTTGAAGGTCTCTATCATATCTCCCCTGAGCCTCCTCTTTTCCAGAGAGAAGAGACCCAGCTTATCCAGCCTCTCGGCGTATGGGCAGTTTTCCAGCCCTCTTACCAGCTTCATTGCTCTCCTTTGGACTCTCTCAAGTACCGCCATGTCCTTCTTGAGGTGCGGCGACCAATACTGAACGCAGTATTCCAGATATAGTGGCATGATGACTTCCCGCGTCCTGGTTGTGATACCCTTCTTTATGATGCCCAGCATCCTATTGGCTTTTTTCAACGCTGCTGCGCACTGTGCGGATGGCTTCATTGATGCATCCACTAGTACACCCAAGTCTCTCTCAAGTCCGCTGTCTCCCAGCAGTGCCCCCCCCCCCCCATTTTGTAGTTGAACAACGGGTTCTTATTTCCTATATGCATGACCTTGCATTTCTCAATGTTAAAGCGCATTTGTCATTTGTTTGCCCAGTCTTCCAGCTTGTCCAGGTCCCTTTGCAGGTCCTCACACTCCTCCCTGGTCCTAACTCTGCCGCAGAGTTTGGTATCGTCCGCAAATTTTATAACCTCGCATTTTGCCTCCGTTTCCAGGTCATTGATAAATATGTTGAAGAGTAGCGGCCCAAGCATCGATCCCTGCGGCACACCGCTCGTGACTCCCCGCCAGTCAGAATATTGGCCTTTTACTCCGACCCTCTGCAGTCTACCTGACAGCCAGTGCTTGATCCATCTGTGTACATCCCCACCCACCCCGTGGTTCCACAGCTTCTTAAGCAGCCTTTCATGTGGCACCTTGTCAAAAGCCTTTTGAAAATCGAGGTAAATGATGTCCATGGGTTCCCCTTTGTCCACCTGACTGCTTATTCCCTCAAAGAAGTACAGTAGGTTCGTAAGGCATGACCTTCCCTTACAGAATCCGTGCTGGCTTGTTCGCAGTAGGTCATTTTTCTCGATGTGTTCGCAAATGTTGTCCTTGATCATCGCTTCCACCATCTTCCCTATAACTGAAGTCAGGCTCACCGGCCTGTAGTTCCCGGGGTCACCCCTCGATCCCTTCTTAAAGATAGGTGTGACATTCGCCAGTTTCCAGTCCTCCGGCACCTCTCCTGTTCTCAGGGATAGGTTGCAAACATGCTGGATTGTGCCCGCTATTTCCTGTCTTAGTTCCTTTAGAACCCTTGGGTGGATCCCGTCCGGTCCCGGTGATTTGCCACTTTTTAGCCTGTCTATCTGTTTGAGGACATCCTCTTGACTTACCTCTATATGCTCCAATTTTTCGGCCTGTTCCCCCCTCATGAGCTCCTCTGAGTCCGGTATATTGGATGTGTCTTCGCTCGTGAAGACCGACGAGAAGAACGTGTTCAACCTCTCAGCTACCTCTTTGTCCTCCTTAATCACTCCTTTCCTATCCCCATCATCCAACGGCCCCACCTCCTCTCTCGCTGGTTGCTTCCCCTTTACGTAACTGAAGAATGCCTTGAAGTTTTTCGCCTCCCTGGCCAGCCCCTCCTCGTATTCCCTTTTTGCTTTTCTAACCTCTCGGTGGCATTCCTTTTGGCAATTCCTGAGCTCCTGGTGATTTTCCTCCGTTGGGTCCTTTTTCCATCTCCGGAAGGACACTTTCTTGTCACTTATTGCCCTCTTTACTTCAGTTGTCATCCAAACCGGGCTTTTTGACCGCTTGTTCTTACAGCCTTTCCTGAAACTGGGGATGTACAGGTTTTGTGCTTCCTGCAGGGTGTCCCTGAATAGGGTCCAGGCGCTTCCTACAGTCTCCATCCTAAAGCTGTTCTTGAGCTTCCTCCCCACCATTTCCCTCATAGCAACATAGTTCCCTTTCCTGAAGTTGAGCGCAGTCGATGCGGTCCTCCTCACTATGGGTGTCCCCCTTTCTAATGCGAATCTGATTGCTTTGTGATCACTGTTGCCTAGTGGTCCTCCCACTTCTACCCCTCTTGCAGGCCCCCCTAATCCGTTAAGGATGAGGTCAAGAGTAGCTCCCCCTCGCGTCAGTTCCTTGACTAGTTGTTCCATGAAGCAGTCCCTCACAGCTTCTACGAATTCCGTTTCCCTGGTGCAGTTGGAGTGACCCGTACTCCAGTCTATCCCCAGGTAGTTGAAGTCCCCCATCACTGTTACACTTCCAGTACTGCATTCCTGCTTCAGTTCCGCTTCCAAGTCGTGTCCGACTGCATCCGGCGTACCAGGTGGACGATAATACAGCCCCAGTTTTATGTCTGCACCTTTGGTTCCCGGCAATTTGACCCATAGTGATTCCAGCCCCTCTGCCTTTGTCGCCGTATCCATCCTGACCGAGTAGATAGAGTCCTTTATGTATAGTGCTATGCCTCCCCCCTTCTTGTGGGTCCTGTCCCTCCTGTAGAGCTTGTACCCTGGCAGTGCCACATCCCATTGATTGTCCTCTGTCCACCAAGTTTCCGTAATTCCAATTACATCCAGGTCCTCCCCTTTGGCCATGACTTCCAGTTCACCCATCTTGGCCTTGAGACTTCTTGCATTCGTGTATAAGCACTGTAGGTCCCGGCGTTTTTCCCCCACCTCTGCTTTTACCTGGGCCACCTTCCCTTGAGTTTCGGGCTGTTCACCCGTTAACTGTGCCTCTGGTTTACCCTCATCCTTTACCCTCGCAAATTTCTGCCTAATCGTGTCCCCTCCACCCCCCTTCCCCGCTTTTCCTCGGAAATTTCCTGCCCTGCCAGCCCCCTCCCATGCTATTGTCCCCTGGGCCTTGGTTTGATCCCTCTTGCCTTGTGGCTCCTCCTTATTGCCTTCTGCTTGCACTCTGGTTCCACCCCGCCCCCCTGAATCCCCTGAATCTCCCTGCCGCTTAAGTCCCTCACAGCAAGTTGCTGTTACCTGGTGCTTCCCTCGCTGTCTGATCTCGAGCTCCATCGGTTCCCCGTCCTCCTCCCTGTAGTCATCCCGTTCAGCATCCTTTCTGGATACCGCTGTCCGAAGCGTCATCAGGTCTGCTGTCGGCTTTCCCCCTCTCCTTAGTTTAAAGCCCTCTCGATCTCCTTCTATAGCGCTACTAGATGCATGCAGTGCTGTACAGAAGACAGTCCCTGCTCAAAAGAGCTTACAATCTAAACAGACAAACAGAATGTCATGGAGAAGGGTTCATCTGCTGGCAGGGTTGGAGGGCAGAGGAGAGTACAGGACAATCAAGCCATTGTGACATCACTGAGGAGGTTGGCTCTGATTGGTGGAATGAGGCATTATGACATCGCAATCTCAGAACATAAGAATTTTTTTTGCAAATATTGTTCTATTTAATATATTGTATTGCTTTGGTGCAAACGTGGTTTTTCTTACTACATAGAGCTTTCTGGACTCCTGTTCGTTAAAAAAAATTAGATAGCTCTATGCTGGCATTGCCATCTTGAAGCAGGAACTTTAGATCACTTGTTATTCTATTGTCCATATATACTAGAATCTTGGAAATCAATTTGGAACCAAATTAATTGCCTTTTAGAAAATCATGTGGCATTATCATATGACACAGTATTATTTGGCATGGAAATGAGGGCAAAGAAACAAATTTGCTCTAATAATAATAAATTCTTGCTCATTTTAACAGAGGTTGCCATTCAACAGATCACGTACAACTGGAAAAACTGGAATAGACTCAATTACTGCCACATATATAAAATGGAAAGGACATTAGCTGTCCAAAAAGGAAATTATAGCAAATTTCAGGATGTGTGGAGGCTATTGATAGATTATTGCAAAGATTAAAAATATTCTTCCCTGATTATAATATATGACATATGAGGGAGGGTGGGGGGAGGGAAAATTTGATTATTAAAGAAATAGATCATTATATAAAATGAGGGGGGGTACAATATTTTAGGATGATACGATTAAATGTAAGAATTCAAGTGTTTTTAAATGTTCAATTGTTAAACATCATTTACTGTACTTAATTTTAAGATATGAAATGAATAAAGATTAAAAAAAAAAAAAGAACATAAGAATTGCCGCTGATGGGTCAGACCAGTGGTCCATCGTGTCTAGCTGTCCACTCCCGTGGTGGCCCTTAGGTCAAAGACCAGTGCCCTAACTGAGACCAGCCCTACCTGCGTACGTTCCGGTTCAGCAGGAACTTGCCTAACTTTGTCTTGAATCCCTGGAGGGTGTTTTCCCCTATAACAGCCTCCGGAAGAGCGTTCCAGTTTTCCACCACTCTTCTAGGTGAAAAAGAACTTCCTTACGTTTGTACGGAATCTATCCCCTTTCAACTTTAGAGAGTGTCCTCTCATTCTCTCTACCTTGGAGAGGGTGAACAACCTGTTCTTATCTACTAAGTCTATCTCTTTCAGTACCTTGAATGTTTCGATCATGTCCCCTCTCAATCTTCTCTGTTCGAGGGAGAAGAGGCCCAGTTTCTCTAATCTTTCGCCGTACGGCAGCTCCTCCAGCCCCTTAACCATCTTAGTCGCTCTTCTCTGGACTCTTTCGAGTAGTACCATGTCCTTCTTCATGTACGGCGACCAGTGCTGATACAGTTAAACAACAAGATACAGTTAAAGGGAAGGGTTCATCTGCTGGCTGGGTTGGAGGGCAGAGGGGAGTGCAGGACAATCAAGCCATTGTGACATCACGGAGGAGGTTGGCTCTGATTGGTGGAATGAGGCATTATGACATAACAATCTCAGCTCTGCTTCCTAAAGACTGAAACTCTTCACACTACTACAACTGTGAATTATTTCTATAGGGCTACCAGACGCACGCAGCGCTATAAAGAGTCACAATGACAGTCCCTGCTCAAAAGAGCTGACAATCTAAACAGACAAACAGGATGTTATGGATCCAGTTAAGGGGAATGGTTAATCGGCTGGGTTGGAGGGCAGAGGGGAGTGCAGGACAATCAAGCCATTGTGACGTCACCGAGGAGGCTGGCTCTTATAAAATTCTGTTTCTTTCAACTATGGGAGACCCAAGACTGCAGATGTGGACAAAGGATTGTTGGTAATATTTGTCCATAGTTATTTCATTAACACATGCTGAAAATTTGAGATTTTGTGGTGAGTAACTCTACCTTCAAGTTCGAAAGAAAGCTCAGAAAATACTGCATGGTTTTAAGACTATGAATTCTTAAGGGAAAGAGAATTTCAGCCTTTTAATAGTCATTCTAACAGTTCTGGAGACAGAGAATGTAGGGAGGGGTGAGATGGCTCTTAATGCAGTTTGCAGACTGAGATTTAACGGTTAATACAAGTGCTAGAAACTCTATATCAGAGATTGATTAATAATACAAATAAGCAGCCAATCCCTGTAAAGAAACCGCTTTGAAGGAGAGGCAGCCAAGGGGTTTGTAACACTCTTCTTAACAGGGTCACACTGCTGCCTGGGCTTCATTATACAGGAAGTGAGTCACAACCTATTCCCGGAGTTTACATTTTGGCTAAAGGGCTCTGGTGAAATTATGAGATTTGGGGTTTCCTAGTAAGTCTCATCTGTTTCTCCTCTCACCTCTTCACCCTCTGTTCACCCCTACGTCAGCTTCCTGCTTTCCCAGATGAAAATACATAAGAACAGCCTTACTGGTGTAGGGTCATGAAATGGTTAACTGTTGTTTAAAATATTGCTCTGGCCTACATAGCTGAAAACAGTGTACAATCTATTGACCTCATCTGCCTGAAATGTATGTCCCTGCCTTACCACATTGTAAGCTAAATAGATAAGAGTTTGAGCCATGATGTGTCCTACCCTCCTGTACATGTAACATTTAGAACTGCAAGGCTTAGATAAGCAGATATATGAACTAGCTTCCTATAGGACTATAAGTTGTAGCCCTGAACCTATCATAAGTGCTGGCTTAGGACCAATAATAATTGTAGAAAGTTATAGAAGTAACAAATGAAAATTGTAGTTTTTGCATATATTAGTTTGCATATGTTTAGTGAAAAGGGCACAAAAGTCCGTACATTTCCTGTTTCTAATACTCTTGTAAGCAGGCTGTTCACTGCACTAGAGTCCGGCATGCTGTAATAAACCTCTTGTACTTTCTTCACGCCTCTGACTTTGTGTGTCCAAGTGACCTTTCACTGGGTCAGACCAATGGTCTATCTAGCTCAGTAGCCTGTCCTCATGGTGGCCAATCCAGGTTGCTAGTAACTGGCAAAACCCCAAAGAGTAGCAACATTCCATACAGAATAGCAAGATTCCAGAACCCCAAAGAGTAACAAGATTCTAGAATCTCAAAGAGTGGCAACATTCATGGGCAAGCAGTGGCTTCTCCCATGTCTGTCTCAATAGCAGCCTATGGACTTTTCCTCCAGGAACTTGTCCAAACCTTTCTTAAAACCAGCTATGCTATCCGCTCTTACCACAACCTCTGGCAACGCGTTCCAGAGCTTAACTATTCTCCAAGTGAAAAAAATTTCCTCCTATTGGTTTTAAAACTGGGAGAAATGTGACTCAGTTACAAACAATTTTCAGGTTAGGGTCAGTTATTTTATTTTCAGGTTAGGGTCAGTTATTTTATTTATTTTCTGCAAATTATTCAGGTACTCAAACATTTTTTCCTATCTGTCCTGGGGGGGGGGGGATCACATTCTAATGTGCCTGGGGCACTGAAGATTAAGTGACTTGCCCAGGGTTACAAGGAGCAGGGTGGGATTTGAACCCACAACCCCAGAGTCCTGGGGCTGTAGCTCAAACCACTTTTCTCTTAATGGAACAAGATCCCATGTCAAGGATGACCCTGTGGTCATTATTCTACCATAAGGATAACAATCTTTAAGAAACTTTTCATGAGTGTGACTGGAGAATAAGTCTCTGATGCTGACGAAGGCAACTGGTCTGAAGAGACCCCCACGTTATCCATACAGGGCAAGAATCCATAATTGGATGTGAGACAGATGTTTGTTTGGCAAACAATACAAATTGAAATAAAACAAAAGATAAAAAAAATGGGACCAACTGGTATAATTTTCACATTAGGTTTAAATATTCTGGCAGAGCCAGACACATCAATTTGGAGAAAGGGGCGGAGGAGTTTGGCTGCACCCTCAGCATGATAGGGAGAAAATCAAATATCTTGAAAGAATAATGTTTATTCTCATGGAAATAACCCTCTGAGTTTAATAGTCTGCGAGATCAGACATTTACTGCCTCGCACAAAAGAGCGGTTGGTGGAAGACTGCCAGAAATCTGTCGAGGTACTGCAGTGAGGCCAAGAAACAAGATGTCCGGATGGTCCCCCATCAGAGGCCGCATTCAGACCTCCCGATAAACCCCAGTATTGTTTCTCAGGCTTTGATGGATGTTTCTGAAGGAGAGAGAGCCAAGTTTTCCCCAAGTGAGTGATGTAGTATAAAGGAATCATTGGAAATTACTTCTCAGATTAAAGAAAAAAAAGGCAGAGTCTGGACTATTTAAGAAGTAAGATTTAGATCCTTGGGTGGCGTGATTTTTTTCGCTAGACATGGTGGTTCTTAATTATTACATTTTCCACAAATTAGAGGACTACAATATAAAAGACAGTTTAATTCCTCTGTTGTTTATGCTGTTATTGCAATTTGGAATCATTTACCTGTTCAAATAAGGACTGAAGTTAATTATTGAATGTTTCGTAAAAAACTGAAAATCTTTTTATAGGATTTACCTCCTCCTTTACTAACGCATAGTGTGGGTTTTAGTGCCAGCAACGGCGGTAACTGCTGCAACGCTCATAGAATTCCCATGAGTGTCGGAGAAGTTACTACCGCTGCCGTTTCTAAAACCCACACTAAGCGTTAGTAAAGGAGGGGGTCAGTGTAATTTTCTTGTACAATATTTTAAGTAGAGAATGACACGGGGACAAATCTTTCCTATCTCCATGGGAACTCATTTTCTTGTCCCTGCCCCTGCCCCATCCCGAGTTCTTTTCCTGCCCCTGCCCCATCCCTGTAAGCTCCGTCCTCATCTGCACAAGCCTCAAACTCTTTAAAATCATAAGTAGCAACATTCTAGAGCTCAGATTGTGATGTCATAATGCCTCATTCCATCAATGCCTAAGCTCCGTCCTCATCTGCACAAGCCTCAAACGCTTTAGAATCATAAGTAGCAACATTCTAGAGCTCAGATTGTGATGTCATAATGCCTCATTCCACAATGCCTAAGCTCCGTCCTCGTCTGCACAAGCCTCAAACACTTTAAAATCCTAAGTAGCAACATTCTAGAGCTCAGATTGTGATGTCATAATGCCTCATTCCACCAATGCCTAAGCTCCATCCTCATCTGCATAAGCCTCAAACTCTTTAAAATCATAAGTAGCAACATTCTAGAGCTCAGATTGTGATGTCATAATGCCTCATTCCACCAATGCCTAAGCTCCGTCCTCGTCTGCACAAGCCTCAAACACTTTAAAATCCTAAGTAGCAACATTCTAGAGCTCAGATTGTGATGTCATAATGCCTCATTCCACCAATTCCTAAGCTCCGCCCTCATCTGCACAAGCCTCAAACACTTGAAAATCCTAAGTAGCAACGTTCAAGAGCTCAGATTGTGATGTCATAATGCCTCATTCCACCAATGCCTAAGCTCCGTCCTCATCTGCACAAGCCTCAAACGCTTTAAAATCATAAGTAGCAACATTCTAGAGCTCAGATTGTGATGTCATAATGCCTCATTCCACCAATTCCTAAGCTCCGCCCTCATCTGCACAAGCCTCAAACACTTGAAAATCCTAAGTAGCAACGTTCAAGAGCTCAGATTGTGATGTCATAATGCCTCATTCCACCAATGCCTAAGCTCCGTCCTCGTCTGCACAAGCCTCAAACACTTTAAAATCCTAAGTAGCAACATTCAAGAGCTCAGATTGTGATGTCATAATGCCTCATTCCACCAATGCCTAAGCTCCGTCCTCATCTGCACAAGCCTCAAACGCTTTAAGATCATAAGTGTTCGAGGCTTGTGTGGTTAAGGCTGAGCTTACAGGAATGGGACAGTGACAGGGGCAAAACTCACGGCGATGGGATGGAGAAATTGAGTTCCTGCGGGGACGGGGGAAAAATTTGTCCCGGTGTCATTCTCTAATTTTAAGTATTGATTGTCTCTGTATTTTCCCCATAGACTTTACGGCTTCTTTGGAGCAGGGACTCTCTCTTGAATGTGCTGTGTACGTCTAGCAGCGCTATAGAAATGACAAGTCGCAGTATTAGTAGAAGTAGTAAAACACCTTGAACCTTGCTGGTATAGCGTGATTCGTAAATTGTGCATTAGATGAAGACAGGACTCTAGTTTTGCCCCTGTTCCTAGTAAGAGAAATGTTGGAGATTGTTCATGTTTTATATATTCGTAACCTTTGATTACGCTGTGAACGATCATTTTTATTGCATCTTTTAACTATGCTGAAGGTCCATTTGTTTTGGACCAGGAGAAGTGAAGTACAATGAAATTTTACTCTGGATTTAAATGAGCCTGTTATCGGTGCTGTCTACGTAAATTTTGCTGTTTTCATGCGATAACATCGCCTGCACACCTGTTGCGTCCCTAGAGTGAGCATTTATGGCAGGGGTAAGAACATAAGAAGTTGCCTCCGCTGAGGCAGACCAGAGGTCCATCTCGCCCAGCGGTCCGCTCCCGCGGCGGCCCATCAGGCCCATTGCCTGAGCAATGGTCCCAGACTATCCCTATAACCTACCGCTACTCCTATCTGTACCCCTCAATTCCTTTATCCTCTACTCCTATCTGTACCCCTCAATTCCTTTATCCTCTACTCCTATCTGTACCCCTCAATTCCTTTATCCTCTACTCCTATCTATACCCCTCAATTCCTTTATCCTCTACTCCTATCTGTATCCCTCAATTCCTTTATCCTCTACTCCTATCTGTACCCCTCAATTCCTTTATCCTCTACTCCTATCTATACCCCTCAATTCCTTTATCCTCTACTCCTATCTGTACCCCTCAATTCCTTTATCCTCTACTCCTATCTATACCCCTCAATTCCTTTATCCTCTACTCCTATCTGTACCCCTCAATTCCTTTATCCTCTACTCCTATCTGTACCCCTCAATTCCTTTATCCTCTACTCCTATCTGTACCCCTCAATTCCTTTATCCTCTACTCCTATCTGTACCCCTCAATTCCTTTATCCTCTACTCCTATCTATACCCCTCAATTCCTTTATCCTCTACTCCTATCTGTACCCCTCAATTCCTTTATCCTCTACTCCTATCTATACCCCTCAATTCCTTTATCCTCTACTCCTATCTATACCCCTCAATTCCTTTATCCTCTACTCCTATCTATACTCCTCAATTCCTTTATCCTCTACTCCTATCTGTACCCCTCAATACCTTTATCCTCCAGGAACCTATCCAAACCTTCTTTGAAGCCTTGTAACGTGCTCCGGCCTATCACAGCCTCCGGAAGCGCGTTCCATGTATCCACCACCCTCTGGGTGAAAAAGAACTTTCTGGCATTTGTTCTAAACCTGTCCCCTTTTAATTTCTCCGAGTTCCCCCTTGTACTTGTGGTTCCCCATAATCTGAAAAATCTGTCCCTGTCTACCCTTTCTATACCCTTCAGGATCTTGAAGGTTTCTATCATGTCTCCTCTAAGTCTCCGCTTTTCCAGGGAGAACAGCCCCAGCTTTTTCAGTCTGTCAGTATATGAGAGGTTTTCCATACTCCTTATCAGTTTAGTTGCTCTTCTCTGGACTCCCTCAAAGTCAAAGTGTCAAAGTCCCTCCTCGAGGGCTGCAATCCAGTCGGGTTTTCAGGATTTCCCCCATGAATATGCATGAGATCTATTTGCATGCGCTGCTTTCGTTGAATGCTAATAGATCTCATGCATATTCATGGAGGAAATCCTGAAAACCCGACTGGATTGTGGCCCTCGAGGAGGGACTTTGACACCCCTGCCTTAGAGGTAAAGATTGAAAAATTTTAAGAAGCTAGCTACACTGTCAGACCCTTGGGAATCAGCGAAACGCTAATACTAACAAGTGTGTCTTAAGTCATTTTCAAAATGATAAAGCTCCTGACAACTCATTCCAAAGTGTCGAACCTGCAGTTGAAAAACAAGATTTTCGAGTAGAAACATCTAGCAACATCCTGCTCTCCAATCTCAATATTCTATTCGGTTTATATATTTTCAAACATTTAGACAGATAATCTGATAAAATATCAAATATCCCTTTACGGCCTATTTTCAAAATCTTAAATTGCACTCGACAACCGATTGGCAGCCGAAGAAATTTATTTAGACTTGTAACATACATAGTAACATAGTAGATGACGGCAGATAAAGACCGGAATGGTCCATCCAGTCTGCCCAACCTGATTCAATTTAAATTTTTAATTTTTTCTTCTTAGCTATTTCTGGGCAAGAATCCAAAGCGTTACCCGGTACTGTGCTTGGGTTCCAACTGCCGAAATCTCTATTAAGACTTACTCCAGCCCATCTACACCCTCCCAGCCATTGAAGCCCTCCCCAGCCCATCCTCCACCAAACGGCCATATACAGACACAGACCGTGCAAGTCTGCCCAGTTCAATATTTAATATTATTTTCTGATTCTAGATCCTTTGTGTTCATCCCACGCTTCTTTGAACTCAGTCACAGTTTTACTCTCCACCACCTCTCTCGGGAGCACATTCCAGGCATCCACTACCCTCTCCGTAAAGTAGAATTTCCTAACATTGCCCCTGAATCTACCACCCCTCAACCTCAAATTATGTCCTCTGGTTTTACCATTTTCCTTTCTCTGGAAAAGATTTTGTTCTACGTTAATCCCCTTCAAGTATTTGAACGTCTGAATCATATCTCCCCTGTCTCTCCTTTCCTCTAGGGTATACATATTCAGGGCTTCCAGTCTCTCCTCATACGTCTTCTGGCGCAAGCCTCCTATCATTTTCGTCGCCCTCCTCTGGACCCCCTCACTTGGTGTGATATGTTGATATCGTGATGCACCCATGACAACACGCGCAGCGGAATTTTATACAATCTGTAATGCTTTCAAAGCGTGTAGATGGAAGACCCAAATAACTGGCATTACAATAATCAAGCTTTCTAATTGCAAAATATGCAGTCTGCACTACTGTGGGTGTATTTGAAGGTGAGGGTTAGGCTTTAAGGCAATGGGAGAGTGTTGGGGAAGACACATAAGCAGTGGTTCCCTCCACGACCTGCTACAGCTGTTTCTTTTCTTGGTTAGGGGAGAAGGGAGGCAAAAAAAAAAAAAACTACAAGAGGCATTATGACCTAAAAAATAAGCAATGGCTGCCTTATCTTTATACACCTCCCAGAGAACTCTGTTCCTCAGATAAGCCGTTCTTAGCTTTACCCTTCTCCTCCACTGCCAATTCAAGACTTCGTTCGTTTCATCCAGCTGCCCCCTATGCCTGGACCCGAGTATGTCCGTCAAACCCCTTCCTTTGTTTAAAAGCAGACTTAAAACCTACCTTTCTGATATAGCCTTCAATCCCCTCCTACCCAGCCAGCAGATTAACTGTTCCCTTTAACTGTATCCATGACATTCTGTTTAGATTGTAAGCTCTCTGGAGCAGGGACTGTCTTCTTTGTGACTTTGTACAGCGCTGCATGCGTGTGCGTCTGGTAGCGCTATAGAAATAATTCATAGCAAAGTTTGGAAAATGCAAAATAATAGAGCATTTTGTGCAGTTGAAAGGAAAAGAGATGCTCTCTCCCTTGTTCCTTGTTATCGAAAGCGGTATACCTTATTCTGGGTCCTCCAGATCTAGTGTGAGGGGTGAAGGACAGACTGTTAGGACCACAAGGAGAAGATTCGGGGGGGGGGAGGGGGGGAACAGACAGAAAATGGACGTTAAGTTGTAGCCTCTTCTGTGCTCTTTCTTCACTGGCATTTCCTGAGCTTTGAGCGGTGCTATTCCAAAAATGCGTGAAGTGGTCAAGAATTGTTTCAACAAAAGTAAATGTTTGCTTCATACAGAGACCAGTAATGGATGGAGCAGAGCACGGAACGGGGGTGGGGGGGGGAGGGGCTCACTCTATTTCCACTCTCATTCTGCCACACCAGAGTTCATTTATTTGGACATTCTGGGGCTTCCCTATGATCCTCATACAGCTGGCCTCTCTAAGGATATTCTGGGGGGGGGGGGTCACATAGGATTCTGCCAACTTCTCCAGCCCACTGAGAACGAGACAACACACCACAGAAGGGACTAAAACTAGAAAATGACACATCCTACAAAATGATTTAAAAATACAGATAAGGTGATACCTTTTGAATCCAACAAATTCCCCCTTTTATAAAAGCCGTAGCACTTTTTTAGCACTGGCCGTGGCGGTAACAGCTCCGACGCTCATAGAATTCCTATGGGCGTCGGAGCTGTCACTGCCGCGGCTGGCGTTAAATATGCTAGGGAACAATGCAATCCATGGAAGCAAGACACCAGGTAGCATGGATTCAGAAAGGGAATATCCAGGTGGTTCAGGAAGGTGGACTAGATGTTGCCTAACTGGACTAGAGAGTTGCGCAGGGACAGAAATCCCACCCATCCCCGCCAGGATCCTCTCTGTCCCCACCCGTCCCTGCCAGGATCCTCTCTGTCCCCACCCGTCCCTGCCAGGATCCTCTCCGTCCCCACCCGTCCCTGCCAGGATCCTCTCCGTCCCCACCCGTCCCTGCCAGGATCCTCTCCGTCCCCACCCGTCCCTGCCAGGATCCTCTCCGTCCCCACCCGTCCCTGCCAGGATCCTCTCTGTCCCCACCCGTCCCTGCCAGGATCCTCTCCGTCCCCACCCGTCCCTGCCAGGATCCTCTCCGTCCCCACCCATCCCTGCCAGGATCCTCTCTGTCCCCACCCGTCCCTGCCAGGATCCTCTCCGTCCCCACCCGTCCCTGCCAGGATCCTCTCTGTCCCCACCCGTCCCTGCCAGGATCCTCTCTGTCCCCACCCGTCCCTGCCAGGATCCTCTCCGTCCCCACCCGTCCCTGCCAGGATCCTCTCTGTCCCCACCCGTCCCTGCCAGGATCCTCTATGTCCCCACCCGTCCCTGCCAGGATCTTCTCCGTCCCCACCCGTCCCTGCCAGGATCCTCTCCGTCCCCACCCGTCCCCGCAAGGAATTACCTCCATCCCGCCCTTCCCCATAAAAAGCAGCAATTACTTCTGACAGGATCATCAATTCCACAGTTTCTTTTGTGTTTGCGCTGCTGTTTTCCTTGTGGAATCTCTTTGGTGGAACCCTTTTTTTGTTTTCTGTTCAGGTAATTAACTTATTAAACCCCCTCTTTTACTAAGGCTGACGTGTCCATTATATTATATGGACGAACCCTGCTTCCAAAACCTTCCATCCCCGTGGGAGTCCCGTTGGCTAGAGCGGGGTCCCCATGGGAGTCCCATGGGCCAGAGGGGGGATCCCGTGGGAGTCCCGTGGGTTAGGGGGGGATTCCCGCGGGACCTGCGGGATTTCCGCGATCCCCGTTCCCGTGCAGACCTCTAATCTGGACTTCAGAATGCTTACGACATTGTTTCAAAGGAACCTTGATAAACAAGCTGGCCAGCAGGGGGAAGTACAGGAAAATGGTGGTCACCGAAGGCCACTTACTGATGGTAAAGTTAACAAAAATTGCTTGTTTGAATTTTTATGTTCTCATATGAACTAAGTTAGAGTGTTGCCGAAGATTGAACAACTGCCCATCATTAAAGATACGTTTCTTTGCAAAAAAAAAAGTGCTAGGGTTTTATAAAACGGTGGGGGGGGGGGGGGGGGAACTTAGGCAGGCTTTTACAAAGCTGCACTATTTATTTATTCAATTTTCTATACCGTTCTCCCAAGGAAACTCAGAACGGTTTACATGAATTTATTCAGGTACTCAAGCTTTTTCCCCCATCTGTCCCAGTTGGCTCACAATCTATCTAATGTATCTGGGGCAATGGGGGGGATTAAGTGATTTACTCAGCGTCACAGGGAGCAGCGGGGGTTTGAACCCTCAACCGCAGGGTGCTGAGGCTGTAGCTTTAACCACTGCACCACTCTAGAAATCAAAACGTAGTAAAAGTGAGTCAAGTAAAGGACAATGAAGCCATTGTGACATCACTGAGGAGGTTGGCTCTTATTGGTGGAATGAGGCATTATGATGTCACAATACCAGCTCTGCTTATCAGAGGCTGAAACTTCGCACTATTTATTTATTCAATTTTTTATACTGTTCTCCCAGGGGAGCTCAGAATGGTTTACATGGATTTATTCAGGTACTCAAGCATTTTTCCCTGTCTGTCCCGGTGGGCTCACAATCTTTCTAATGTACCTGGGGCAATGGGGGATAAAGTGACTTGCCCAGGGTCACATGGAGCAGCGTGGGTTTGAACCCACAACCCTAGGGTGCTGAGGCTGTAGCTTTAACCACTGCACCACTCTAGAAATCAAAATGTAGCAAAAGTGAGCCTAGTGTAGGACAATCAAGCCATTGTGACATCACTAATGAGGTTGTCTCTTATTGGTGGAATGAGGCATTATGATGTCAGAATACCAGCTCTGCTTATCAGAGGCTGAAACACTTCACATTATTTATTTATTCAATTTTCTATACTGTTCTTCCAAGGGAGCTCAGAAACGTTTACGTGAATTTACTCAGGTACTCAAGCATTTTTCCCTGTCTGTCCTGGTTGGGCTCACAATCTATCTAGTGTACCTGGGGCCATGGGGGGATTAAGTGACTTGCCCAGGGTCACAAGAAGCAGTGAGGGTTTGAACCCACAACAAATCAAAGGGTATTTAAGAGAGATCGTGGAAGGAAATGGTCTGAGAAACCTACTTGGGTACAGATGTTGCAATCTGAGGATATCTTAATCCACCTCCCTATTTGTGTAAACCAAACTTTACTGTATCATACATTAATTTTTGTTTTTTCATAGAAATTGCAAAACTTCACTTATCTTTAAAGTGTGCAGAGTACTGATAAGCCCAACGGGGACCCGTTTCGCCGCTAAACGTGGCTTTTTTCAAGGGTTCACAGGACACTTTATCCTAGTCTCCCACCTCACTTAGGGCTGTGTATTTGAGGATTGTTCCTAAAGAATCCCACATACCATCTTCCGTGTTTTCACGGAGTGGTTCACTTTAAACCCACAACGCCAGAGCGCTGAGGCTGTAGCTTTTAACCACTGCGCTGCATTCTCCCCCTACTACTGAGCAGCACAAATACTCATATATGCCGAGCTGGGTGGATCCCCTACAGCAGGGACAAAGTAACTATGGAGTCAGTAAAGACGCTGAACTGTGAATGAGGAAAACTGACTTGCACAGAACTTTTTCACACTTTTGACCGATTATTTTTGAATCTTACACGGTGTTACTCCTTAGCAGAATTGAAATTCCAGTTGGCGGGGTCGCCCGAAGCAGACACCGAAACGGGGCCGCGTTGGGACCCTGATGAGCTTTCTTTACAACTAAACTAAGTGTGTTTCTAGTCTCCAGTGTTAACCTGAGTGCAAAAGTTTTTTGAATTTATTGTATACAGTACTTCAATTAAGAGATATATATATATAGTTAAAGATTTTTTACACCTTTGAGCTGGACTCGCTTTTAACATTGATTAAGCGATGATTGGATGATAAACTCTTTCCCTAAGAGGGGGTTACCTCTCCCTCTTCAGAGTTTTATGTCTCTGAGCTGAGTTTTTGTACAGCGGGCCCTTCTCATTGGTTGTGCTATTTACTGAGTCAGTTTTCCTCATTCACAGAGCTGGGTGGATCAGCATTTAGCGTTCACAGCTGGGCGGCGCAGCTATGTAAAAGGATCCGTTAATCCTTTTTATTTTATTAGCTTCCAGAGGTTAATAGCTCCTTCCTCAAGTCAGGCCAGCAGATGATTTCATGCCATTTTTAAAACAAGAAAATTCCAGAAATTTCTTGCACTATTCTTACTCACGAGCTCTCCATAAGAATGGTACATGCTAACGAGAACATAGGAATAGCCTTTCAGGATCAGACCAATGGCCCGTCTAGCCCATCTTCACGGAGGCCAATCCGAGTCACCAGCTGGCAAAAACCCAGAATCTCAAAGAACAAGAAGATTCCAGAATCCCTAATAGTAGCAACATTCCACAGCCGAGTATGTGATGTCATAATGCCTCATTCCCCCAATGCCTAAGAACCAAACTCATGAGTGATGTCACAGTGGTTGGATTGTGCTTTACAATAGTGTGTGGTCTTTGTGATAAGGCGTATGGGGAGAGACTTAAAGATCTCAATCTGTGCACTTTGGAGGAAAGGCGGGAGAGGGGAGATATGGAAGATGTTTATTTAATTTGAAAAGAAACTGCAATGAGAGGGCATAGGATGAAGTTAAGAGGTGATAGGCTCCGGAGTAATCTGAGGAAATACTTTTTTACAGAAAGGGTGGTATATGCGTGGAACAGTCTTCCAGAAGAGGTGGTGGAGACAGAGACTGTGTCTGAATTCAAGAGGGCCTGGGATAGGCACGTGGAATCTCTTAGAGAGAGGAAGAGATAATGGTTACTGCGGATGGGCAGACTGGATGGGCCATTTGACCTTTATCTGCCATCATGTTTCTATGTAACTTAAGAATAGCTTTACTAGGTCAGACCAATGGTCCATCTTGCCCAGTATTCCATCTTCAAGGCGGCCAATCCGAGTCACAAGTACCTGGCAAAAACCCAAAAAGTGGCAGCAGTCCATGTCACCGATCCAGGGCAAGCAAAACAAAGTCCTGCCATCTCAATTGTGAGTGGCTGCCTCGTCCTGCTTCCCAAAGAAGAAATTCAGCATTTGAGTGTCTAGTGATGTTCAACAATAGAAAGGTTGGGCCCTCTTTTACCAAGCTGGGGAAGAGGTTTCTACCATGGCCTGGGGCGCTGAGGGGCTGAATCTACAAATGGTGTCCCAATTGTAGGCGGCAGTTGTCTCGCGCCTATGGAGACACATAGGGATGCTTACCGACACCCATGGGCACGATTTCCACTGGAAATGGCTTTGGGTGACTGTAAGTGTTCCTATGTATCTCCGTACGCACAAGATAGATGCCTTAAATCAGTGGTCTCAAACTCAAACCCTTTGCAGGGCCACATTTTGGATTTAACGGTACTTGGAGGGCTGCAGAAAAAAATAGTTAATGTCTTATTAAAGAAATGACAGTTTTGCATGAGGTAAAACTCTTTATAGTTTATAATTCTTTCCTTTTGGCTAAGTTTTAATAATAATATTGTCATTTATAGCTAAAGAGATATGATCAAGAAACTGTTTTATTTTACTTTTATGATTATGATAAACATACTGAGGGCCTCAAAATAGTACCTGGCGGGCCGCATGTGGCCCCCGGGCCGCGAGTTTGAGACCACTGCCTTAAATGTAAGCCAGTAAAATGTTGACCTCCATTTAAGGCGTCTGTTTAAAAAAAAAAAGAGAGACGCAATTCTCTAAAGGACGCCGATACGTGAGTGACATGTGATCAGCGGTCGCTTCTTAGGTGTCCATCAAAATCAATGTCCTTTAAAGGCTCTAAAAGCTCCAATGCTGCCCCGACACTCATAGGAATTCTATGAGCGTTAGAGTAGCGTTGGTGCATTTTGTATTTTGGGCCGCGGTAGAAACCTCTACCACAGCTCAGTAAAAGGGAGGGGTCGGGGTTGGTGTTTCCTGTGATGGAACAATATATGGAGAAAAGTTTCAGCTATGTAACTGGCCCAATTTCACAACATTTGACATGGCTGCTTCCTCCCCGTTTAGTGCGTAATTTTTAACAACTGCCGGCTTCTATTCAACGCACCAAGAAGGCAATAATTTACCAAATAAAAGAGCCCAGCGCCTCCTAGTGGCAGTGAGATGATTATTTATTTAAACATCATATTCACAATATACAATTCTAATACTTATTAAATTGCCATGCGAATGATTTTCTATTTCATGGTGCTAATCTTGCCAAATTATTACCTTTCACACTTTATTATTATTTCTCAGTGGGGTCGTTTCAATGATTTTGAGGTTGTTGCATGACTCATTTGCTATATCTAAGCAGGAAGGAAGAAAGACTCTTGGAACGTTTTTGCCCGCTTCAGGTTTTATTACTTGGGTGATATTCTTCCATGATCTTTTTTTTTTTTTTTTTTTTTAAAGTGCATGATAAACAGCATGAATTTAAAAGAAAAAAATCTGCATAAAATCTAGCAGTTCTTTCAACAGTGTATATCATCTTCTGGACACTTGCAAACTGCGAGGGCCTTCCAGAGAGAGCCCGGGTTCTTCTGAGTAAGCATTCCAAGCCTGCTGTTATACTTGGAAAATGATGTGTCTGTCTTTCAGGGTAAAATCCAATAAATGTCTATACTAGTCAAACCAAATGCAGCGTCCCAAGAACCCCAATCTTTTTTTCCTTTATGAAATTCTGAAATCCAATCCAATAGTTTCGCTCTTTCCTCATTAAGTCCCTGAAGTGTGTCATTCTTGAATCCACTCCAAGGCTCCAGTATGTTCACGTCTGAGCATTAACTTCCAGAAAACTCGACAGTCCTTTTGATAAGCTCTAAGCTCTACATGAGGATATGGATTTAGGGGCCAGGTTTGTTTGTTTTTTTTCTTTGTCCTTTCTACTTCTTCATTTCAACAAAGTAGCTAAAGTTATCAGGCGTCATGGCGAGAGGAAGAGCTTACCTCCGCAAGAGTCTGTCTGCCCAGCTTTGCACCCACCAACAGTGGCAAAGAGAACTTGGCTTGGTCTATGGAGTGCAGAGCCCTAGCTCTGGAGTCACCGGGCAAAGCACAAGCCCCTGGAAATTTGGCAACTCATTATAAAGCTCGCAGACTTCACTAGTCCCAAGTTCCACAAGCTACAATGTCAAACCATTTACAGTTTGCTGGTTCTTCTGCTTTTGCTTTCAATTGAAACGCTACTCCCTTTGAGTCCTGGCCAAAGACTCTGGTGATGTCACTCTTGGCCCGCAGCTCCTCTTAGCGGTCGGCAGGCTTAATCATCATGCTGACAGCCTTGAGACCATGGGTGGGTCCTTTCCAATAGTGCCACTTAATCCCATTGTATTTGATGGTGCTGAGACCACCAGGATAGTAAATTCCATTCAGGTTGGAGGGGCCACAAGCATCAAACCACCAACCTGTAAAAGAGAGGAGAAAGGATATATTACTGCAAGAAGTCTGAAGATGAGAAGCTATATTCCCAGTGGGATATGCAGTAGAATGCTTAGTGCCCTTCGAGCTCTATTAATCATATATCATGGGCTTTCCCTAGTGAAGGTGGGATCTAGAGGGGATAAAATTTAGAGAGTATGGTGTAGTGGTTAGAGCTCCTGCCTCAGCACCCTGAGGTTGTGGGTTCCAACCCTGCACTGCTCCTTGTGACCCTGGGCAAGTCACTTAATCCTCCACTGCCCCAGGTATGTTAGATAAATTGTGAGCCCACTGGGGCAGATGGGGAAAATGCTTGAAGTACCTGTGTGTAAACTGCCTTGAGTGTCCCAATCCCTTTCCCCGATGTCATAAAGCCTCATTCCACCAATAGGAGCCAACTTCATCAGTGATGTCACAATGGCTTGATTGTCCTAGACTTGGCTCACTTTAAATACATACGAGGAAGGGCTGAAAGGTTCTCAGCCCAACCAACCAATTTCCTAAATTCTGAGCATTTCGGTTGAACCACATCCACGTCATTCTCTTCTTGGTTGGGCTGAAAACGTTTCAGCACCTCCTCATATTTCTTGCATATTCACGAACTCACTAGGGATCTCCCTTCCCCTCTTACCATCTCTTTGTATCTGAGACAACGCAGGGTTAAGGAGTTGCTCAAGTTCACGAGGAACAGAATGAGTTGCTTGTGGTGTGTCTTGAAGCCCTGCACCACCCCCCCCCCTACCCTGCTCTTTCTCCCTTCTGCTTTACCTCCCGTTGCCATCTGGGAACATCTGCAGCTGCATCTGTCATTATCTGCATCCTTGGCGCTGAAGTCAGTTCCTGAGGGACTGAAACTACTTGTCCTTCCCGCTGTCCCACTGTATCCTTGCACACGGAGCCTGTAAAGAAACAGACATGACCAACGAGACACATTTATCACTGATATCATGAAAAGAGGTAAAGGGAGGCGTGGAAAAAAGACATCGGCCTGAAGTCACCATTTATTCTTAACAATACTCCAATTGAAATCGTTCCCAAATTAAAAATCTTAGGAGTTATAATCGATGACAAACTAGAATTCAAAGACCATATCAATAATATAGTTAAAATATGCTTCTATAAACTACGTTTAATACGATCCATTTCCAAATTTCTTGAGCCCAAATCACGCAATATTTTGATTCATTCATTAGTAATAGCCAAAATGGATTATTGTAATTCTTTACTGCTTAACATTACTCAAAAAGAAAAACGACGTTTGCAAATTATTCAAAACACTGCTATCAAATTGATTTTTAACGCCAGGAAATATGATCATGTAACACCATTATTTATTGATGCTCATTGGCTCCCTATTAGCCATCGCATATGGTTTAAGGTCTTGTTACTTATATTTAAAACCTTGGCTAATAATGAACCTCAGTTTATATCAAAAATGCTAATTCCCCACAGTTCCGCGCGTACACTCAGGTCATCCTCTCAAAATTTACTAGTTGTTCCCTCTTTAAAAATAATAGGCACACGAAGATCAGACATGCTCTCTGTAATTGGTCCTCAGTGGTGGAACTCTTTGCCCCAACATATCAAAAATGAAAAAGATATCCCTTCTTTTAAAAAATCCCTGAAAACATACCTTTTTAAAGATGCTTTTAACATTTAAACCTTCTTGATTTACGATTTTTCCTTTTAATAATTACCTAGTCTCCTTTTGTTTTTCCCTTATATGTTTTCTTGATATAACAGATGTAACTTTTTACCCTCCTTCCCCTCCAACCAATGTCTGTCTTGTCTTAATTTTAATGTTTATTTATTTATTTTGTGTTTATTTTTAATTCTATCCAATTTTATAATTATGTACATCGCTTTGTAATCAGATTTAGCGATTCATCAAATATTTAATAAACCTTGAAACCTTAAACCTTGTGTATTGTTCCCTCTGGAGCAGAGGGGATGCCGAGGGGGGGGGGGGGAGGCGGGTGATAGAAGCCTGCCTCACCCCCCTCCCATTTCTGCATCTTATTCTACTTGCCAGAGGTTATCAATTGCACATCTACAGAGAAAAACTTGGTATCATTTACGGAACCACTTCAATAAAAATCCTGCCATTTCATGTAACCTTTGTCAGAATTTGTATTAAAGTCGATGCATTGCTCTAACATCTCAAATGCTTCCAGTTACTACTAATCACTTTTATAGCGCTGAAAGGCGTATGCAGCGCTGTACATTTTGACATTTATAGACGGTCCCTACTCGGAAGAGCTTACAATCTAACTTGGACAGACAGATATGATAAGGTGAGAGGAGTTAGGAGTTGAAAGCACTCTCAACTAGCTGGTCTTAATTTACAGTCTATGACCCAGAAATATCAAAGAAGAGACTGGATGGACGGTTCAGGTCTTTATCTGCCGTCATTTACTATGTTACTATGTTTTAACTGGGCCTTGAACACTGCCAGAGACGGAGACCACCGTAGGAATTCGGGCAGAGTCTGGAGTTGGCAGTTGAAGAGAAGGGCACAGATAGGAGGGACTTACCAGCTGAGCGGAGCTTGGGGGGGGGGACATAGGGGGAGTTAAGTGAAGAGAGATAGTGAGGGGCAGCTGAGTGAGAGCATTTGTAGGTCAGTAAGAGGAGTTTGAATTGTATTCGGAAACAGATGGGAAGCCAATGAAATGACTTTAGGAGAGGAGTAATGTGAGTAAAGCGGCTCTCTCAGAATATGAGTCATGCAGCCGAAATCTGGACGGATTGGAGGGGAATGAGATGGCTAAGCGGAAGGCCTGAGAGTAGGGAGTTGCAACAGTAGTTACAGATAAAGGTGAATATGGGAATTTGCGAGCAGCAGCTCAGCAATTCCCCCTCTTCCTGCCAGAAGTTGTGGTAAGAGCAGATAGCGTAGCTGGTTTTAAGAAAGGTTTGGACAAGTTCCTGGAGGAAAAGTCCATAGTCTGTTATTGAAAAAGACATGGGGGAAGCCACTGCTTGCCCTGGATCAGATAGGAGTAGAGGTAGGTTATAAGGATAGGATTAGAGGTAAATTACAAAATTAGTCTGGGACCACTGTTCAGGCGATAGGCCTGATGGGCCGCCGCGTGAGCGGACCGCTGGGCAGGATGGACCTCTGATCTGTCCCAGCGGAGGCACCTTCTTATGTTCTTATGTTCTTATCAGTAGCATGGAATGTTGGTACTGTTTGAGGTTCCAGAATCTTGTTACTCTTTGAGATTATGGAATGTTGCTACTCTTTGGAGTTCCAGAATCTTGTTACTCTTTGAGATTATGGAATGTTGCTACTGTTTGGGGTTCCGGAATCTTGTTACTCATTGAGATTATGGAATGTTGCTACTCTTTGGAGTTCCAGAATCTTGTTACTCTTTGAGATTATGGAATGTTGCTACTGTTTGAGGTTCCAGAATCTTGTTACTCTTTGAGATTATGGAATGTTGCTACTCTTTGAAGTTCCAGAATCTTGTTACTCTTTGAGATTATGTAATGTTGCTACTGTTTGAGGTTCCGGAATCTTGTTACTCTTTGAGATTATGGAATGTTGCTACTCTTTGGGGTTCCAGAATTTTGTTACTCTTTGAGATTAAGGAATGTTGATACTCTTTGGGGTTTTGCCAGGTACTTGTGACCTGGATTGGCCACCATGAGAACAGGTTACTGGGCTTGATGGACCTTTGGTCTGACCCAGTGAGGCTATTCTTATGTTCAGCACAAGCAGCAACCAAATTACTGCCTGTGTTGGCTTCGACAATCTCTCTGACATCACTTCCTAGGTATGGGTCCTGGAAGTGACTTCAGAGACCGTGCAGGAGCCGACATGGGCAGCATGTTGGTGGCTGCTTGCATCGAAGTAAAAAAGGTATGGGGGAAGGGAAGGGGGGGCGCGTGCACAGCAGGGGGGTCGAGAAGGATCAGGGTGGCAGAGAAGAGTGCAGGGTAGGGGGTGCCACTGTCCCGGGTGCAGGAGTCTCTTTGCTGCAGATGCATCTCCCTCACTGCCCCTGACTCAGCCATGTTCACATCAGCAGTTTGAAATATTTCAAGAGTGTGCACATTTCTTGGAAAGCACCATAACCTCAAGTTTCTGGTTTCTGTCCAACAAATGTCACTCTTGGGTCTCATTAGAGAAACAGTTTTGCTTGTAAAATGCATTTTGGAGAAGAAACCTGACGTTGCCAAGGGGACCTCTGAAGCTTCTCTAATCCCAGACACCACATAAAATCACATTTGTTGTTATCTCGAGACCACCTAACTAATTGAGGGTCATGAGAAACAGAAGAGGCAGGTGTGTTTAATAACTGTTATCTCTTTGCGTGCTGGGACTTTGATAGCGATTTCTTAATCTGGAAAAGACTTTGTTACGTCTGCTATATTGGGCTGTTACTGTAAAGAAAGAGCAAAATAAGAAAAAGCCTACTCTGTACGAGAGGGGTCACAACATGTAAACTGGAAGGAAAAGACCTGCTCTCGATTCTGGGATCTATCTTAAACCTGCGGGCTTTCAAAGTTTGCACTACTTGATTAATATTGGTTAGGTACACTAGGAATCTCTAGAGATTTAATAAATAGCTGGGGTTGGCTTTCAGTTCATGGGAACTTGTTGGCAGAAAGTCCAAAGTTCACCAGGGCATATCAGACATAAAGCACCCAAGAGTGCATGCAAGGTTACCCATAAACATCATTTAAAGCCATCCACTAGCTTAAAAAAAACAATTAATGTGTTAAAAATTCTAATAAATATAAATTCAAATGTGGAAAGATTGAAGATAATAATAATAAAGTGCCCAAAGTGTCAAGTGCAAAGTCACATCATTCCTGAATTTCAAAAAGCAGACTAAGTGCAAAGTCACTAATTGCCTTGAGAAAGCAAGAAATCACGTTTGTCCAATCAATTGAAACTGCCATTGGCAAGGACGTATCCGAGAAGCCACCAACATCCATCTAGTAAGAGGGTCTGTTGTCCGGAAGTGCCAACCCCCGTTTCATTTCCTTCTTCAGGGCCAAACTCAGGGACGTCTTCCACTGAAATCTAAATCAAGCACTGCTCCTCTCCAGTTTTCAGTGGGATCACTGATCAATGGATTCAGGGAAATCAAGGCAGCAAAGCAACACATAATGTCATCTCCAGTGTAGGGTTACCAGACGTTCAGACGGACTTTCCAAAACCCAGCAGTTTGTCCGGGTATTGGAAAGCCCAAATGAGCTCCGGCCGCATCGGGGGAGGGGAGGGGGGCATCTGCGCATGCTCCAGGCCCTCCAGACATGGCTGGACCTTGTCGGGGAAGAAGACAGGAGGTGTGTGGGAGCGGGACTGGAGGCTGAATTGGGAAGGGCTGGGGGCAGTTCTCAGATTGATGGGAAGTGAATTCCAATATTGCGGAGCGACAACAGATAAGATGTCCTAGCGTTTGGTACTAATTATTCTTAATGATGGGAATGTTAATAATCCAGTATCAGTTGATCTATGTGTTTGGGACGGTTCATAGGGAATGAGAAGTTTATCAATGAATTGGAGGGTCTTTGTTATTAATGTTTTAAATGTTAATAAAGTGCCTTCATAGCCGTGATTCACTTGAATGGTAGACGCTGGAAATGTAGGCCTCTAAAACCCCGGCATTTGTTTCCGGTACCTACCTTTCACAAAGCCACAATTCTATAAAAGGCACCATTGTGTGATTGAAACACAATCAGTGGCCATTTTTTTAGGTGGCCGACAATGACAGCACCATTTTTAGAATCCAGCCCTATGTGCCATGTTCCCTGGTGCCTATGTTTTAGGTGCTATTTATAAAATCAGGGCTTAAGTGCAAGGAGGGCGTGTGGTTGATAGCTGCGGGTGAAGAAATTTGGGCATCATATTTAGAATCCAGGGGTAGGTCAGAGGGAAGGCGTAAAACTGTCTGCCTGTGGCACTGTTTCTTCTAGCCAGCTGATATGACACTACTCAGCTATAGGCACCGTGGGTGGCCTTGAGCGAGAAATGTTACGAGATGAAAAGGAAAAGCAGTGGGCATTGGGGGCAGGGAACGAAGTAGCAGAAAAGACATTACTCGTAATTAACTTATGGTTTCTACTGCTTCTTTGACACAAGCCTTCATTCCACAGGAACAAGGGACTAATGGCAAAACAGCCAGTCCAACCCACAGATCCCTTTCCAAGTGCAGCATTTGCAGTGAGCTGGCAGAACTATGGTTAACAATGAGATCTCACTAGAGGACTTGTGAAGCTGAAACGGCTCCTGTATCCTGTTTCTATTGTGCCAGTGATGACTTATTTTGAATTAGAGAGAGGATGAGCATTCACTATATTGTAAGCATTCAGTTGTTGGGCTGCCAGATAGGGCTTAGTGCTTGGGTGGTACCAGCTCTATTGTACATTGCAGCATGTTATTTGTTGGCATGGGGCAACATTTCCTTCAAGTTCAGTGAACAACAGCAGATTAAAAGCATTGCATCACTCTTGGAACCCCTGGCAATATAATCCCTCAGTGGAAAATGTGCGCAAGATTGCATTACGTTACATTGGAGTTTTGGCTCCCCTTCAGGAGGACCAAAACTCAACGCAACAGGACCAACAAAAAGGCCGATTATACCTCATAACTGTGAATTTTAATAAATTGCCTAGATGAATGTCATAGACCAGGGGTGCCCAACACGTCGATCGCGATCGACCGGTCGATCGGGAAGGCAACGCCAGTCGATCTCGTGTTGCCGTTCCAATCGGCCGGCCGATCAGCCTTCCTCTCCCCAAGGTTCCCCACCGGAATCTCCCCAAGGTTCCCCACGCACACTCATTCTTGCTGCGCCCTTCCTGCCCGACTGCGTCTTCCGACTGGGGGATGAAGTCACTTCCTTCGGGAGAAGGCGGGAGGGAGGTCTAGGGAAGTCACGACCCTTGAGAGCTGAGCGCCGGCTGCCCCTGGTGGAATTGACAAGCCAGACTGGAGAAAGGCGGTCGGGAGCAGGAGGTGCTCTGCCCAAAAATGCCGGAGCTGCTGCTGCTGCTCTGACGTCTTGAGCCTGAAAATGTGAAGTTGAGTGTCCTGCTAAAAAGAGACTGGAACGGCTCTCATGGAAGACTGGCTTTTTTTCTTTTCTTTTCCTCGGCCCTGGGGATCCAGAGATTTGGGCCTGCAGAAGCCTAACGCTGACCAGCATTCCTCTCCCCGACATCAATTCTTACATCGGAGAGGAATTTCTGGGCCAGCCAATCGCTGCCTGGCTGGCCCGGAACTTCCTCTCCGACATCAGAATTGAAGGGGAGCAGAATGCTGGTCAGTGCAAGGCTTCTGCATGCAGAGCTTGGGGGGCGGTGGCTTGGAGGCCTGTTCCCCGGTGGCGACGGCAAACCTAGTGGCTTGGGGGAGGGCAGGGAGAAAGAAACAAAGGGGGCAAGCAGGGAGACAGAAAGAAAGTGGGCATGGAGAGAGAGAGAGAAAGAAAGAACAGGAGGCAGGGAGAAAGAAAGAAAAAGTTGGGGGAGAGAATGAGGTATGGAAGAGAGAAAGCATATAGGAGGCTGAAAGAAGGAGTGGGCTGAAATCAGAAGATGTCAGAAGAAGTGCAGCCAAAGTGAAGTGAGAAGAAGTCAGAAGAAGAAAGTGCAACCAGAGACTCATGAAATCATCAAACAAAAGTAGGAAAAATGATTTTATTTTCAATTTAGTGATCAAAATGTGTCTGTTTTGAGAATTTATATCTGCTGTCTATATTTTGCACTATGGCTCCCTTTTACTAAACCACAATAGCGGTTTTTAGCACAGGGAGCCTATGAGCGTCGAGAGCAGCGTGGGGCATTCAGCGCAACTCCCTGCGCTAAAAACTGCTATGTGGTTTAGTAAAAAGGGAGGGGCTATATTTGTCTATTTTTGTATGGTTGTTATTGAGATGACATTGCATAGAGTCATCTGCCTTGACCTCTTTGAAAAAAACCCGGAATATGAATGATAATTAACATTTTCTCTGCCTTTCAGTGTGCTTTGTGGGGGTTTTAAAAATTTTTTATTGTTGGTAGATCATTTTGACTTGGTCATTTTAAAAGTAGCTCGCAAGCCCAAAAAGTGTGGGCACCCCTGTCATAGACAGTTGGAGACTCTTTGCAGGAGTTTTCTCATTCTGTGCCTATGACAAGAAATGTTGGAAAACAGGGGTCAGGTTACATCAGCGTGACTTACCGGTAATTTTGCTCTTCACTGCCCACAGAAAATTGGTCGTAGTGTGAGTACGCTTCTTGGTTCTCCCAGTCCTTGAGTTGGATCCGAAGACTGTACACGCCGCGTGAAGTCAGTTTGTGAACATACTCGTTTCCCAGCCAGTATTCTCCTGAAGGGGAACCAAAACCCTGTAAACGACAAACATATCACAGCTGGTAAGATGCAGGGTCCTGTGGTCCAGGTCATCAGGGGCATGCTGAGACAGGCTTGGTTTTGCCCTGTGCCATCTATGAGCTTGTACTTCTAGATTCCCCATGATGAACAGAACTATTGGACAATCCCATGTTTGTAATGATCGTGAAAACAGAACTGTCTCATGGTCATGCATATAGGGAAAAAGAACCCATTGTTCAACTACAAATTGGGGGGGGGGCATTGTTGGGAGACAGCAGTCTTGAGAGAGACTTGGGTGTGATGGTGGATGAATCACTGAAGCCATCTGCACAGTGCGCAGCAGCCTCGAAAAAAGCCAACAGGATGCTGGGCATCATAAAGAGGGGCATAACAACCAGGACACGGGAAGTCATCATGCCATTGTATCGAGCGATGGTGCGTCCGCATCTGGAATACTGCGTTCAATATTGGTCGCCGTACCTCAAGAAGGACATGGCGGTACTTGAGAGAGTCCAAAGGAGAGCAACGAAACTGGTAAGAGGGCTGGAACACTGCCCATACGCCGAGAGGTTGGATAGGCTGGGGCTCTTCTCTCTGGAAAAAAGGAGGCTCAGGGGAGATATGATAGAGACCTTCAGGATCATGAGGGGCATAGAGAGGGTGGATAGGGACAGATTCTTCAGGCTGAAGGGGACAACAGGTACGAGGGGGCATTCGGAGAAACTGAAGGGAGATAGGTTCAAAACAAATGCAAGGAAGTTTTTTTTCACCCAAAGGGTCGTGGACACTTGGAATGCGCTACCGGAGGAAGTGATCAGGCAGAGTACGGTACAGGGATTCAAACAGGGATTGGACGAATTCCTGAGGGATAAAGAGATCGTGGGATACTGAGGGAGGAGCTGGGATGTAACACAAGTATAGAAAGCTAATAAGTATAGAAACCCAACCAGGTCGTGCATGCGCAAGACCAGAGGGTTAGGACTTCGATGGGAAGATGGGACTTCAATGAGAAACCAAGGTGGCAAGGGAGCCCCTTCTGGTGATTCAGACAGGTCGTGACCTGTTTGGGCCGCCGCGGGAGCGGACTGCCAGGCAGGATGGACCTATGGTCTGACCCGGCGGAGGCACTGCTTATGTTCTTATGTTCTTATGTTCTTAATAGAGTGTCATAGGGTTTGCGCAAAGCTTCGCGCAGCATCTGCACAGAGTCTTGTGCACAACCATAGTGTCCTATGCTAACATGTACAACAGAATTCATCCTGATAAACCGTAATGAACTCCCACCTCAACCTTTTTTTTTTGAGCTGGGAGTTTGCTGCGGCTTCTCAGGAAGATTACTGCTACACATTGGATCCATATTTGTGCATATTAACCTTTTAATGCTTTCAAAACTTTTACGCCTGATGCAGGCATCGCATCTGCTGAAACGTGGCCATGTTGGACTTTGTGAACTCGGTTTAATAAATAAATCATTTCACCTTACTAGTGTTTCCTGTTGTCCCTTTGGCCATCGTGGTCCAACATGGCATCATCAACTCGAGAGCTTGGGTGCAGGCCTGGATAATGGCCTATTTGGCCTAGGGTTCCCATATTTGTGAGGACAAAAATGACCCCACCCACACCATCCAGAGACCCTCCCACACTCCACCCATTTCCTTATTCCCCTTCCCATCCTCTGCACCCTTTTAGTGCTTCTCTTTCTCTTTATCTCTCTTCCTCTAACCCTCCTCCCCACGGGTGCTTCTCTCTCTTTCTCTCCTTCCAATCCCCTTTTCCCTAGGTTCTTCTTTCTTTCTCTTTCTCCTTCCAACACCCAATCCCCACCAATATGGCAGGTGCCCCTCTCTCTCCTTCCAATCTCCTGCTTTTTCTGTCTCTCCCCTCCCCTCCAGCACTAACTTACTCCATGCTCTTTTCTTCAGTACTCTCTCCTTTCCAAAATGCTTCCCCAGCCCTCCCTCTCTCCATGCTGTTTCTTTAGCTCTCCTCCATACTGTTTCTCCTTTCTTCCATCCATCCATGCTGTTTCTCCAGTCCCCCTCCATGCTGTTTCTCTCTCCCTCCATGTTTCTTCGGTCCCCTCACCTCCCTCCTCCAACCTCCAATGCTGCTTCCTCTCACGACCTCTCTAGCTCCCAATTCTATCTACTTCCTCCCTGGGCCCAGCTGCTGTAATTTAATCTTTAGGTAGCCAGAAGCAGCAACAGGAGGCTGCAGGCCTGCCCCAGAAGCCGCCTCTCTGCAATAAGTTCTTGTTCCTGTATAGGTGAGACCTGCAGAGAAGCGGCTTCCGGAACAGGCCGGCAGCAGGCTCACCTTGTTGCTGCTGCCGCCTGCCCAAAATTTAAATTACATATATATTCTTGCTATAAAAAGTTGTTCCAACCACCATATATTAGCATCTCATTAGAATGTGGTCAGTTTTGTTCTCCAAAACAGCACAGTTCAGTGGAGTCGGATGACAGCAGCGTACTTGGGAGACCCTTGATACAGCTCCTAATGAGCGAAACATGTCGGGTCACACTCCCAGGTTCTTTGGCTGAGATAAATGACAAAGATAAGCTAAGTATTTAAGCACCTTATCTTTATTAATTATTATACTTGAGATATTTATGGATTATTTATTATAAATAATGACACAACGGCACTTTAAAAACATTAGAAGGGACAGCCAATGATGAGGCACCACATAATTCTTCCCGCAGTTACAAGATATACAGCGGTGGAGTGGTGGGGCTGAGGCTTCCTTGCTAAAAGCAAGATAGATTGAGATAATAAAGCAAATATATCCAGCACTGACCACAAAATTTAAATTACAGCACCCAGGCCCAGGAAGGAGGTAGGTGGGAACGTCGGGAGAGCTGGCTAAACCTGGACAGGCTCCCCCCCATTTTTATAAAACCATCCAGGTACCCAGACAGTCCTCTAACAAGAGGACATGTTCGGGTTTTCCCAGATGTCTGGTATCCCTAATTTGGCCCCTCCTACCTGGCTTTGGTTAGTGGTATTAATGTTCTCAGCATTTCTTACCCTGAGTTGCATTCACCAAGGGCTTAAATGTGATCCAGGCAGACTGGGATGTGTCTGTACCATGTGCCTTGTATATCCTATAGACCAGGGGTAGGCAATCCCGATCCTCGAGAGGTTTTCAGGATATCCACAATACATATGAATGAGATAGATTTGCATCTCAAGGAGGAAGTGCATGCAAATTCATCTCATACATATTCATTATGGATATCCTGAAAACCTGACCTGCCTGTGGCTCTCGAGGACTGGAGTTGCCTATCCCTGCTATGGACACACAGAGACCAGACTGCACAAAACCTACAGGTTTCAGAGACAGGGAATTTCTTCCACCTTGCTTTAAAAATGTTGAACTGGTCGCAGCCAAAGGGGTAAAAAGGATTCTTAAAAACCAGCTAGTAGCTAATGTTAATGGAACTGTCCCGATAAAAAGTACAAATTAATTTACCATATTTCTGCCAACTGGTCTGTTTTTAGCAAGTGGCACACTCTGACCAGGACTGAATGTTCTTTGCTGATGCGTTGACTTGTCTTGGCCATGATTTAAGTTCTATGTCTTGCATTGGTCATTAGAATGCAGTGAAGGCTCAGTCAGTTGAATCTGATTATAATTACGGTCTTGAGCATTGTGCACTGAGTCTTATATCATACGTCTCCTGATTGTTTTTTGGACATGCTGAAGTTATACTCTCCAGCAAGAGAGTTGCAATCGGAACATGCTATGAGACTAGCCCTGGATAGAGCATGTACCATCTCACATGCAGGACTTGAGATATCGATGTTCTCTGTTGCTAGTGTGAAATTCTGGAATGCCTCGAATGGACAATTATGTCTATGTAAACCTAGAGAAGTTTTTAAGAAATTACTGAAAACACAATTCAAGCTCATAGTACAATCCCTAATCCTAGGTCTACTAGACTATTGCAACATCCTCTATCTCTCCTGCCCTGCAACAATGACAAAACAATTACAAACAATTCAAAACACTCGTCTACTCATTGAGGAAACACGACCACATTTCAGAGGCCTACCTCAATTCACACTGGCTTCCAATTCCAGAAAGAATACTATTTAAATTCTACTGTCTACTATTTAAAGCTATAAACGGAGACAGCCCAAGCTACCTGAACAACTGCCTCATCCAAACTACCTCAACCAGGCATAGGAAAACCTACACTCCATTCAGACACTGTCCAAAAAGTTAAATGGAAAAAAATATATGATGACCTCCTAGCCACCCAAGCAGCAAAACCAGACAACCAAATTGCCGATCTACTGCTAACAACCCTAGACTACAAGACGTTCAGAAAAGAAATAAAGACTCTACTTTTCAAGAAATCCCTGAAAAAGTCTTAACACCACGACTACCTCCTTCTTCCCATATTCTTCCTGACTGCCTGAAACTACGTGATCTACTCTTTACTTTCTCTGGAAATGACCAAAGATCTTCTTTTGTAACCCGCCTTGAACCGCAAGGTAATGGCGGAATAGAAGTCTCCAATGTAACGTAATGTAATATTTGTTTGTGTTGGTATTTATGTGAATCATGAGGATGTTTTATTTATAGAATCTGTTTGTAATGATAAGTGATGTGTTAGACTATGTACGTTGCTTGTACACTGCTTTGGTTTAAAGCAGTATGCGATATTTTTAAATAAAAAAAGAAGAAGAAGAATGTGGCAAACACAAAATCTGTGGACTGCACTTTCGCCAAATTCATCAAAAGAGCTAATGGTTACTAGAGCCATGAACACAGGAGCAGGTGCTCAAAGAGCTTCATCAACATCGGTTTTCATTTAGTAAATTTAATATATCACTCTTTTTGAAAGACAAGGCGGTGTACACTAAAGCAAATTATAAAAGAAATTAAAAGTGGAACTCCAGTAATAAAAGGAAAGAACCAATCATTCTCCCCACCCTTGTGCTCCCGTCAATCAGGGAAATCAATCCAGTGAACAAGCCTTCTCAAAAAAAAAAATAAAAGTTTTCAATGCAGCATGAAAAGTAGGATCTGATTGCTCCGGTCGAAGATGTTGGGGCAAAAGAGTTCCAAAAGACCAGTGAGGCAACACAGAAAGCTGAGTTTCTGGTGGACTCCCATTTGGCCTTTACGTCATAAATGTCATATATAATCTGACTACTGTGAATGTCCATTTGTAACCCGTTCTGAGCTCATGGGAGAACAGGATAGAGATCTAAATAAATAAATAAATAGAGGGCTAAGGAAGAACGAGTCTGTTGTCCATCAGAGACTAGAAGGCACGAGTGGGTATATAAGGAATAATGAGTAACATCTGATTTCCTTAGCTTGTTGATCTAGTCCTTTCTAAAGAGTCATATGTTGAAACGACATGGTTAGAGCCACTTTGTGTGCATTTCGAGGTCTTTGTCAAAGAGGGAGTCCGACTAAAGTGATGACATGCGGGGATGGCAAAGATCGATTCAAAATCATTTGGGGGGGGGAGGGCACAACTTTCTGCTAGTTGACAGGCAGCACCGTCTAAAGCACCACATACACACCTGTTTTCAGCAGGGAACAATTTTAAATCCTCCCTTGTCCAATTGCTTGGCCCAGTTGGGTTTTTTTGTTTTTTTTTTGAAATATATATTTTATTGCTTTTTCAAGATAAACAAAAGGCTCAACTATACATGGTGGTCAACATAAGAAATGAGTACCAGGACACAGCTCAATTTCACCGTATACCTGAGCCTCCCCCCCCCCACCCCAGTACCACTCCCCACCCCCCTGCCACACCAATAAACAATAAACAAAGTCCAATCCAGTGCAGTCTCTATAAATTCCTATACATTCAACAGATGACTTGGCCCAGTTGGGTTTAATATGAATACATCAAGATGATGGCTGGCAATTGTTGGGTTTTTTTGTCTTCAAATGTCTATATAACAACCAAGTTTGGGGACCTGCAGCTTATTTTCTGTTATCTAAACATAAATGAGAAAGATCTAAGTAGACAGGCCTCTTTAGTGACTATCAATAATACTATTTACAATAACGTATCGAAGTCTAGACACCAAGAATCCAAGACACAGCTTAATAGTCCATTCCTTTCCATTAAGTTTATTATTGCACATTAGTCAGTCAACAGCCTTGCAGCTTCCAAATAAATCTCTAACACGCACTGAGGGGTAGTTAGTTTGAATGCTACATTAAACCATAAAAGGAACGAGGCATCTTAATCGATCCCCCAGCTAGAAATCTCTCTCCAATTAAGTTTGCTTATTAATTACTCGTGCCTACTAGGGAGCTACAGACAAAGCCAGGCTTACGAGAGATAATTCAGGGCCTCGATGGGTTCTCTGCACTCTGACAGCAGGCCAGGAAAAAACTTGATATTATGCAGAACGCAACTCATAGAAAATGTCACCCCTGTGAAACACATGGTCCCAGCACGATCCATTACTGGAATTCCTCAAAACAGTGGGAATCCAAAGACACCCAGGTCAGCATTCGAAAGCACTTATGGAGTCAATACTCAGCGGCTAACAGCAAAAGTGCTTTTTCAGCAAACATAAATTTTGGATAGACAACTCAACATATGTCCAAAATCTATCCATTCAGCTTTAATAGGCACCAGGAGTGTTCTCGCGGTAGGGCCAAAAATTTATGATGATAGCTGAGATATTCAACTGCTCCCTATCCAAATGTATCTGTTTGAGGGCAAAGGAATTAAAGGGATAACTCATCCATTTAAGTTTAGGATTGCATATTTACCAGCCCTGCCTAAGTGTACCAGGCTGCTCAATGTCGAGCCAAAAGACAAATGAATAATTCATATCTTTGAATATTGATCATGTGAAATTATAACTCAGATATTATGTTAATAACTTTGCAGTCTACATATAAAATAAATAAATACATCATTAAATACCAGAAGATTCATGCAACACTAGGGTTACCAAACGTCCGGATTTCCTTGGACATGTCTAGGTTTTGAAAAGCTTCTGGCAACGAGTGATGTCGGAGATGGCATTTGCGCATGTACAGATGCAACGTGGTGATGTCACAAGCATGAAGTGCATGTGCCAATGCCATCCGACGTCGCTCGTTGCTCATGCAGGCGGAGGGGGGCCTGCTAACCCCATGTCAATTTAAATGATAATTTTTTCAAAACCCAAATTGAAGATCAGTGGGAGAGATGCCCACTCCCTCCTGCCACTAAGCAACTGCACCTTCCCCTCCCACTCTCTCCCACTGCCACACAACACCCCCTCTCCCCCTTACCTTACTTAGATGGCTGGCCAGAGAGATGCCTATTTCCTCTGGCCAGAAGGCCCGCCTCTTCAAAATGGCTGTGGTGTAGCAAGGTGTAGGAGGCACTCTCCTCTCCACCCCCAGCTCTTTCTGTGTCTTCCCCTGGAAGGCCATATTTAGTCCTCTCCCTGCTCCACTTACTGTGAAAACATTTTCCTTGCTCTTCCATAATGCAAGTTACAGCACCGGGTTTAAGCTCTTACATTTGGATGTATGAATCCGAATGAATAAATAAATAAATGCAAATCCCTGGGGATAGCAGCACTTCCCCCCCCTAAATCTCTTACCATTTTATATTCCTTCCAGGTGCGGTGGAAGTCCACCGTTCCATCGGTTCTGTGCTGGATGACGGTCCAGCCACCCCCACTGGACTCCATATTGCAGAATACCTTTGAAAATGAAAAGACAGCGAGGGTGAGCGATGCCACCTCACATCCAGTCTCCACGGACGTCAAGCCATTGCCCCAGGATCTATTTCTCATAAAGTGACTGTGGACAGAGAATTATCACTTACACTAGATTCTCGTGTAATCGTACGTCCCTAGAGGATGTGGTTCTCCAGTAACCACCAGTCACAGAACATAATCCACTTGTGTACCACTAAGCGGTTCACAAGAATCAAGGAAACTATACATCCACAGAGAACTACAAGCTCCAATATTAAAATTGATCAAATCAATGTGTCTTCAACATCTTTCTAAAAGCTTGATAACATTCCCGACATTATAATTATGTGTTGGGATTTGAAGTATTATGGGCAGCTGTCCAAATCTTTGTTGCCTTGGAGGGGAGGGCTTCAGGACGGAAGAAACCCAGAGGCCAGATCTTTGTCATCTGGATGGCAGTGAAAACGTCAGTGGTATTGCATTTAGTGTCAAAGCACAGCTGTAGTAAGGAGTGCAGGGGGCATAATGCCCTGGGTGCCTCCCATGCCACACCTGCACCCTCCCTTCCCCTCTACCCCCCGGTTATGGTTGCCAGATTTTCCTTTTGGAAAATCCTGGCCCTAGCCCCACCCCTAGGCCCGCCTACTTACACCAACCCCCACCCTAATTCTGCCCCCATGCCCATCCCAGCCCCACCTCCGCTGTGTGCTCTTGTCAGGCAGGGAGAAAGTCCACGAGTGCGTGTGATATCATCGCGTGATGGACTTCCTCCCCGCCCGACACTGCTTTTCAAAAGCCGGACAAAGTGCCGGCTTTTGAAAAGCCATCTGGACCCCTGGACATGTCCAGGGAAATCTCTGCCCCCCCATGCCGTGCTCATGCCCTCCCTGACCCGCCCCCGTACCTCTTTAAAATCTTCGCCAGTGCGAGCAACAACTCTAGCCTGCTGCTCTTGGCTCTTGGCTCTTGGGTCCCTCTGAAATCACTTCCGGGTCACGGGGCCAGGAAGTGACATCAGAGAGAAAGCCAATGCCAGCGCGAGCAGCTGTGTGCACTAGCAAAGATTAAAAGAGGTACCAGGTGGGAAGGGAGGCCACAGTGTGACATAGGGGCGCAGAAGGAGCAGGGGGGCACCACCACCCTGGCGCCTCCCGTCTTCATTACACCACTGGGTCTCAATACTGGGGGAGAGGGGGAGAATGTGGCACAGTGTTTAAAGCTACAGCCTCAGCACCCTGAGGTTCAGGGTTCAAACCCACACTGCTCCATATGGACAAGTCACCTAATCCTCTCTTTGCCTGCTAGGACAGACAGGGAAAATGCTTGAGTACCTAAATATATTCATGTAAACCATTCTGAGTTCCCTTCAGAGAACAGTATAGAAATTGAATAAATATTTTGAAAAGTTTCAGCCTCTGATAATCAGAGCTGGTATTGTGACATCATAATGCCTCATCCACCAATAAGAGTCAACCTCCTCAGTGATGTCACAATGGCTTGATTGTCCTATACTTGGCTCACTTTTACTACATTTTGATTTCTAGAGTGGTGCAGTGGTTAAAGCTACAGCCTCAGCACCCTGAGGTTGTGGGTTCAAATCTCACACTGCTCCTGGGCAAGTCACTTAATCCCCCCATTGCCCCAGGTACATTAGATAGATTGTGAGCCCATTGGGACAGATAGGGAAATGTGCTTGAGTCCCTGAATAAATTTAAGCAAACTCTTCTGAGCTCCCTTGGGAGAACAGTATAAAAAATTGAATGAATGAATGAATCAAATAAATACTGTTTCCTGGAATCTGCTAAGCTTCTTGAAGCAGATGGTTAATCTCATGAAACTTCATGCTGAACTTAACTAGAAACTTCAGTGGTCTGAGTTCCAGTCCCAGAGTTCTGCCTTTTTTTCTCGAGGGCTTTGCTGCGACTGGCTACGGTTATAAGCGCCGAGAATAGTTTCCGCACGCAGGACTGCTTGAGCTCTAAAGAAGAGTAATTATCATTCTTTCAGCTTCGGACTTTGTGTTGTTATCACTTTTCCCTGCTTAAGTAAACTACTGGGCACTTATCAAATCCCCTTTCTGCATTTTTCGCCTCCTACTCCTTCACATTCCTGCTCTCGTGTCATGTGTTTTAAGTAAATTGATCCATTATTCCTTAAAAAATTTTGTTTGTTTGAAAAAACATCTCTAATTATAGGAAAAAAATGCTCAGAATGTTTAGGGTGAATTTTATGATTGCGCTGTAAAATATTGTACTACTAGTCTTTAAGCCCATTACATTAACGGGTGCTAGAATAGATGTGTCTGTCTGTCTGTCTTTCTGTCTCTCTCTCTCTCCTTGGCTGCTGTCTGTCTGTCTTTCTGTCTCTCTCTCTCCTTGGCCGCTGTCTGTCTGTCTTTCTGTCTCTCTCTCTCTCTCCTTGGCCGTTGTCTGTCTGTCTTTCTCTCTCTCTCTCCTTGGCCGCTATTTGTCTGTCTTTCTGTCTCTCTCTCTCTCCTTGGCCGCTGTCTGTCTGTCTTTCTGTCTCTTTCTCTCTCTCTCTTTCCTTGGCCACTGTCTGTGTGTCTGTCTGTCTTTCTGTCTCTTTCTCTCTCTCCCCTTGGCTGCTGTCTGTGTGTCTTTCTGTCTCTTGTTCTCTCTTTTAGCTGCTTTCTGTCTGTCTTTCTCTCTCTCCCCTTGGCCGCTGTCTGTGTGTCTGTCTGTCTTTCTGTCTCTTTCTCTCTCTCCCCTTGGCCGCTATTTGTGTCTCTTTCTTTCTCTCTCTCTCTCTTTCCTTGGCCGCTGTCTGTGTGTCTGTCTGTCTTTCTGTCTCTCTCTCTCTCCTTGGCCGCTGTCTGTCTGTCTTTCTGTCTCTCTCTCTATCCTTGGCCGCTGTCTGTGTGTCTGTCTGTCTGTCTTTCTGTCTCTTTCTCTCTCTCCCCTTGGCCGCTGTTTGTGTGTCTTTCTGTCTCTTTCTTTCTTCTTTGTCTCTCTCTCTTTCCTTGGCCGCTGTCTATGTGTCTGTCTGTCTTTCTATCTCATTCTCTCTCTCCTTGGCCGCTGTCTGTGTTTGTCTGTCTTTCTGTTTCTTTCCCTCCCTCCCCCCCCTGCAGTAGCGCCATCAGCCTCCAGTGCAAATAAACAAATGCTGATCCTCGACTCGTCCAACGAACAAATTCAGAGGTAAGGGGTGTTGGTTCGCCGCCAAGCGGGCAGAGAGCGTGGCTCCTGCGAGCTGCAACGGTGCTCTGACCTAGAGGGGAGAGTGGGGGCAGAGGAGAAATCCGTGCGACCAGGAAGCGGCAGTGGTTGCGGCCTTCCCTCCCCTAGCTCCGTAGTTCAGGCGCTGCTGCCTCCTTCTCTCCCCGATGTCAGCCCCAAACGTGCGCACGTGCAGCATCCTTTCACATTCTGCCGGCCACGGAGCTACAGACGCACGGAGCCATGAAAACTGAAGTGCGCATGCACGCTAAGGGAATTATTATAGCGGATACAGTTCATATATATTCACAGACATACAAACAGTAGTTGAAAGAAAGATACCGGCAGAGAGATAAGGGAAAGTTTACTTATATACAGGCACTTATTTTGGACCTGGGGCAATGGAGGATTAAGTGACTTCCTCAAGGTCACAAGGAGCAGCGTTGGGATTGATACAAAAGCAATCCAAGTGCTTAACAATATAAACACATTTCTGAAAGGAACTTACAAAATGAAATAGGAAAGTACCCTCCCCTCCCCCCCAAAGATTTCTTAAAATAGATACATTAAAGCATACAATCATAAATTCCCCCCCCCCTTTTTTTTTTTTTTTACAAAACCAAAGCGCAGATTTTAGCGCCAGCTGCGGCAGTAACAGCTCCGATGCTCATAGGAATTCTATGAGCGTCGGAGTTGCTACCGCCGCGGCCAGTCCTAGAAAACATGCTACGTTTGTATAAAAGGGGGGGGTTAATGAACTAGAAAACGCTGTCTGGAATAAATATGTTTTAAGTTGTTTATGAAAATGAGTTATGGACCGTTCCTCCTTTAAACATACAGGGAGCGCATTCCTGGCAGGGAAAAATGAGGAGCTTAACACCTTTTTTCAGCATAGATTAGAATCATAAATTTAGGCATATGAATGGCAGGCCTCAATTTATGAGCATATTAAGATCCTAAATTAAGATGAATTTTCATCTTTAGCTCCATTGTAAATACCTTAATGCCTCCCTTCTGTCTGAGATGCAAAACCAAAGCGTTTCAATGGGAAGGTGCAAAAAAAAAAAAAGCCGATGAAGTAGCCGCAATGCACATCCTTTCCAGAGACAAGCCCGAGAGTAATGAGCCCCGGCAAGGTTGCAAAGACATGGCCAGTATGTAGGGAATCAACCAATCAGCCCAAGAGTTGGGCTTCAGTCCCCGGATCAGCAATTCCAACCCTAAGAACCAGGCCTCTTCTCTTTGCAATCTGTGCAAAACTCTGCTGCACGACTCATCTTCTACCAACCTCGCTACACTCCTTAAATCACTCCACTGGCTCCCTATCCGCCTTCACATACAGTTCAAGCTCTTATTGTTGACCTACAAGTGTGTTCATTCTGTTGCCCCTCAATATCTCTCCTCTATTCTCTCTCCTTATACACCTCCCAGAGAACTCAGTTCCCCAGATCAGCCAAGTATAGGACAATCAAGCCATTGTGACATCACTGATGAGGTTGGCTCTTAGGCATTGGTGGAATGAGGCTTTATGACATCACAGTCTCAGCTCTGGAATGTTGCTACTCTTTGGGTTTCTGCCAGGAACTTGGGTCCTGGGTTGGCCACTGTTGGAAACAGGATCCTGAGCTTGATGGACCTTCGGTCTGTCCCAGTATGGCAATTCATATGTTCTTAAAACTTACTTTCACGGTCTCAGTTGAGTTTGGAAACTGCAGTGCGTAGACCCCACTGGTGGTTGCTCCAGATTTATAGATCTCAGCGCAGTCTTTAAATGTGACCTGCTTTTCTTTGGAGACAGCAGAGATCTCTGTGAAGAAAGATGATCAGATCAATGGAAGATACTTCTGAACATACCATGGGTTCTTGAATTCCTACAGCTACCCTAATAAGATTTTCCTCCATTTTCATCCAAGAGACAAAGCCTGAACCACTTGTAAAACCAATAGGAGAAAATATTTTTTCACTCAGAGAATAGTTAAACTCTAGAACTCATTGCCAGAGGTTGTGGTAAGAGTGGATAGCTTAGCTGGTTTTAAGAAAGGTTTCGACAATTTCCTGGAGGAAAAGTCCATAGTCTGTTATTGAGAAAGGCTTGGGAGAAGTCACTGCGTGCCCTGGATCAGTAGCATGCATTTTGGCCAGGTACTAGTGACCTGGATTGGCCACTGTGAGAACGGGCTATTGGTTGGGCTTGATGGACCATTGGTCTGACCCAGTAAGGCTATTCGTATGTTCTTATGTTTCCTGCACTTTCTTAACCTGGCTTCTGCCCTTTCTGCAATAGTGCAAAGTCATTGCTCATGGACCACAGGACAGAAAAACCCAGTCACTATGCGATAGAAATGCATACTGGCTAACCTTTAGGACGAGGAAACTGATTGGTCGGAAATAAATAAAGGACTACATTGGTAATGTTTTCTAAGGATACTTGGTGAGATTAAGAATTGGAATAAAGGGTGGAGCAGGTCACATGAAATGAAAAGATATTAGGACAATTGACAAGGGTCAAACTCCCATGTCATTAACCCCCTGTGCAACTGCATAAGCAGTTATAGAATGGTTTACGGCTTATTGCATGCTTGTTATACACCTTTCTTGAGATACAACAAAGGTGGCATACAGAACAGAGGGCTAGATTCACTAATCTGCCCGATCCGGGCATGTCCGACGAATTCACAAAACTGCAACATGCAGATGAGGACGATCGGAGGAACGCCGCCATCTGCCGGCATGGATTGCTCTATAGCGATCCCCGCACATGCGCAGACCATCTTTAAATGGTTTGCGCATGCACTGGACCTCCGGCCCGGCATTTTTTTTTTCTTTTTTTAAACTTTTATTTACAGCCCATGGCTTTAACCCGCTTTAAGCCTGCAGGTTAAAACCATGGGCTTACACTGCGAGGAAGGGTGGGAGAGTCGGAGCAGGCAGGCGATGAGGGCAGCGTCGGGGCAGGCAGGCAGATCGGGGCGGCAGAAGACAGTCGGAAAGGGCTTCAGTGACTGGTCCCCAACCGTCGCCTTTTGGATTGATCGGCCAGCACAGTCGAATTGGCAAATTTGTTTAGTGAATCACGACCCTGCCTACTTTGCATGCGCGGATCAGAATCGGATCGCAAAACAGGGTTAGCGAATACTGCAGGAGGGAAATCGGGTCGCAAAGGGGCTCGCAAACCGATCGGTAAGCTTAGTGAATCTAGCCCAGAGTCAGCTACATGTGCAATCTAATTGGCTTTAATTGGTGATAATTGTCTATAATTGGACTTACTAAACTCTATTTGCATAACTGATCTACGCCCTCTTCTATAAACGGCGTACCTAATTTTTATAGCATGCAACTCCGAAGGGGGCATGGCCAGAGAAGGGAAATGAGTGGGTCTGGGGTGTGCCCGTCATTTTAGGCATGGCTAAATAGAATACTTGTGTTTACGTGCCTAAATGCCAGTCGTTAGATGACCAGCTTTTGGCTGGCACAACTGCTCATTTCCATTACAGCATTTCCACGTGGAACTATCGTTACAGAACTTGCGTTTAACACCCTGTATCCCAGTGGCTAACTTTGGTTGCCATTTACCTAAACCCACACTCACAACAAAATGTGGCATCCTGATAATCAACCTTAGCCGATAGGTCAAGGATTAAGTGGATAGAAGGCCAGGTCACCTTTAGAAAGGCCAAATATGGGCAACTTTCAAATGCTGTTGAAGAAAAATCAAGAGAAGGATTGAAGATGCTACTGGCCCTACGTTGCACAAAACCTCTGCTGATCTGCAATAGAGAATGACACGGGGACACATTTTTCCCCGTCCCCCGCGGGAACTCATTTTCCCATCCCATCCCGGCAAGTTCTTTTCCTGTCTCTGCCTCATTCCTGCAAGCTCTATCGTCATCTGCACAGGCCTCAAACGCTTAAAAATCAGAAGTGTTCGAGGCTTGTGAGGTTAAGGCAGAGTTTATGGGAATGAGGCAGGGACAGGGACGGTGACAAAATTCACAGGGATGGGACGGGGGAATTGAGTTCCTGCGGGGACGGGGAAAAATGTGTCCCTGTGTCATTCTCTACACTGCACCACTCTAGAAATCAAAATGTAGTAGAAGTTGAGCCAAGCATAGGACAATGAAGCAACTGCGACATCACCGATGAGGTTGGCTCGTATTGGTGGAATGAGGCATTATGACATCACAATACCAGCTCTGAATTATTCGATTTTCCGTACTGTTCTCCAATGCAGATCAGCAGAGGTTTTTGTGCTCTAGTTAGATTCTGTGTCTACACCTTTCGCCAGCACCAAACACATGTGATAAAATGTTAGACAACAAGAAACAGAATTGATGTTGCATTACTAACGATTGTACTGGGAGACCAGGTTGACTAGCTGGGTCACGGTTTCCATGAGTAAGGTCTGCTGCTTCTGCAGATGGGTGTTGTTGACAGTAGACGTGTTTAGTTGTAGTTCCAGTTCCACAATGATTTCGTTCTGCTTGGAGACCAAGTCCTGCATCTCCAGCTTCTCGGCTTTGATCCCTCGAAGTTCCTCCTCATGTTTGCCCTCCAAATCCAAGACTTTCTTCTCCAGGAAACTAAGATAAGAACAAGAGGAGGCTAGCAGCAATTAAAAGGTCCAAACTGTTACAGGACAGTGGTAGGAAGGAAGGACAGCGGCGTTTCCTCCTGCAGAGCAAAAAGGAAATAGAAGATGATCCTTGCCTAACAATGGGTAAAATGAAATGAGCTCAGATCTCTGGAGGTGGAAGCTTTCGTCCTTCCTTGCAAAGTCCCTAATGACACGTCGCCATCTTTACTGAATAAGTGGTCAAGAGAGATGGCGACGTGTCATTAGGGACTTTGCCTTGATAAAGCACTCTGCGAAACATGTTGGCGTAGACCAGGGGTGTCAAAGTCCCTCCTCGAGGGCCGCAATCCAGTCGGGTTTTCAGGATTTCCCCAACGAATATGCATGAGAGCTACTTGCATGCACTGCTTTCATTGTATGCTAATAGATCTCATGCATATTCGTTGGGGAAATCCTGAAAACCCGACTGGATTGCGGCCTTTGAGGAGGGACTTTGACACCCCTGGCGCAGAATGTCCCTAATTGTGACCACAAACAAAAGCTAATATCAATGATTGGAATAGAAAACGTATTTATATATAACCGAAAGTTTGCCTACCATAATGAAACTTTATTATATGATCCGGTGACAATATAACACATAAAGCTCTCTGTATTGAAATGAATTGAACACAGAGTGGTGTTGCTGAAGATCAAAGTTGTATTGTGGGGTATTGTGGAGGAGCGTAATATAACGGTGGTATCTTTACTTTGAAAACCAAAATACTGGTAGAAACATAGAAACATGACGGCAGATAAAGGCCTAGCCCTAGAGGAAAATGTTGTTGTCCAGTGTATTAGACCAGGGATCTCAAAGTCCCTCCTCGAGGGCCGCAATCCAGTCGGGTTTTCAGGATTTCCGCAATGAATATGCATTGAAAGCAGTGCATGCAAATAGATCTCATGCATATTCATTGGGGAAATCCTGAAAACCCGACTGGATTCCGGCCCTCGAGGACCGGAGTCGCCCATGCCTGGCTTAGACCTTTTCATAATGACTGGGACTTGCATCACGTCATTATTTCCCTAAACATCGCTTTCGCGTGAGCTATACTTAATACTGCCATGCTAGCTGACGTGTTCTTCCACTTGCTGAGAGTTGGCCTGGGATTCCTTTCCTGTCTGCATTTTCTCTTTCATGGGAAGTGACAAAGATCTTAGTGGTTCATTGAGTTACATTTGACTCATCCTGATTCAAAACCTCTGTAGCTTGGAAGCTTCTAACAAGTCAAATAAAACCAGGCTTTCTTTGCTAGAAAATAGGTCTTTACGAGCTCTTTCTGGTGTGGAGCTTCCTTCGAATGTCAATGTTCACAGCACTGGACTCTGAACTTTAAGAAGCTGGTCTGGCTCTGTTTTATCAGGAGAAAATTGGGATTACAGATGTTGAATGAGAGTAGAACGAAAAGCTAGCAGAAATGCTGATGCATGATCTTCGGGCTAGGTGGGAATCAATCATTTTTTGCTTTCCTTCTCTGCTTTGTACAAGATTGTACTAAGGAAAATATTGCTAAGCCAAACCCTTGCCAACAATGAAGCACAGCGCCTCCTCCTGTTTGCTGGGACTAATATATCTATCACAACATTTTACCTAATAGAAATACAGAACCAGGTCTTTTCACATCTGATGAGCTCTGCCTTTCTGCAGTTATTGATTTATTTACGTCAAATGTTTTTCGCTTTTGTGGCAAGCAGCGTTTCCCTTGAGGCTCTCCACATATCGGCTCTTCCACGTATTTACCACTATAGGACCCCTGAAGAAGACTTGTTGTCGAAATGCGGACCATGCTGGGTCCTGGATTACCTTATTTTTATGTGGATGAACTTATTTCATGTGGATGATTCTATTATACCTTGGAACTTTGACATTCTTAATAAAGTCCATTTAAGGAACATCGTCACTCCACAGTGGGTTTTTTTTGGGGGGGAGGGGGTTTATATCAAATGCTACCAATCTTCAGAAACTTCGGTCTCACAAAATCTTCTGCATGCCGCCTTCGGTTATTACAAAATACAGCAGCGAAAATAATTTTATGCAACTCTACTCTTGCATGACCTGTGTTGGTCACCTGTTGCTTCAAGAAATGAATTTAAAATCCTGTGCCTGGCATGTAAAATCATACTTATCATATACCCACCATACCTGCCTGGTCTTGTATGGTGACTATGCCATGTTTGAATAAATTAGAATCATCTTTTAAAAATCAACTTTTTCATTTAGCAGTCAATTAGACTGCTGTCTATACTAATTAAACCCAATGAAGTTAGGCAGTGGTAGGGCAAATATTGCTGCCTAACTTCAGGCGCTGTTTTTAGAATTGGGACTTCAATGTGTAATTAAACACTAGAATTTGTTGCCAGAGAATGTGGTGAAAGCAGTTAGCTTAGCAGGGTTTAAAAAAGGTTTGGATAATTTCCTAAAAGAAAAGTCCATAAGCCATTATTGAGATGGCTTGGCTAGGTACTTGGAATCTGGAAACAGGATACCGGGCTTGATGGACCTTCGGTCTGCCCCAGCATGTTAACGTTTATGTTCTTAAGAGGGGCATTTTTGATATGTTGTCTAAGTCCAAATGTAGGAGGAAAATTATTAAGCCTTTCCTAGCAAATATTTTGTTTGCTTTTGACCAGATTTATTTGACCATGAGGATTTAGAATTTCCTTAACTCTACAATGTAGTCTCAGAAAAGGAATGCTTGAGGTTATTCTTTCATGAAGCCCAGATAAGCAGAGATTATACATATGATCTATTTTCTCTTGAAAAGCAATAATGCTCTATTTATTCTGAAAGCTCACTGATTATTGCGAGACCAATGAATCACAGCTATTTGGCAGAGTTTATCATCACCTATTTTCATAAAAGTTGTTGCCCATGGCACCCTGAATATCCCAGCAGCTGTCAGTAAGGTAAACACTTTCCCAGTGAAACTTAACAACCAGGTGTATCAGAGGAATTAATAACACTTAGAAAAAAGAAACATGGAAGGCATCGTGACTTACTATTGCTCACTTCTTCTTTGTATCATTTTGCAACTCTGGCCACCATATCTCAAAAAATATATAGCAGAATTAGAAAAAGTACAGAGAAGGACAATAAAAATTATAAAAGGGATGGGATGACTTCCCTATGAAAAAACGCTACAGCAGCTAAGGCTGTTCAGCCTGGAGAAAAGATGACTCACGGGAGATATGATAGAGGTATGATAGACTACGAGTGGCAGCAAAAGAATTTTGAACTCCATAAAGGGTGCAAGACTCAAGCAAATGGTACTAGAGCCCACCAGGGACCAGATAATACTAGACCTGGTACTCACCAACGGAGACAGCGTCACGGATGTCTCAGTTGGAGATACACTGACCTCCAGTGACCATAATATGGTATGGATTAACCTCAAGAAAGGTTTCTCAAGGTCAAACACAGCAACGAGGGTTCTCAACTTTAGAGGCACAGACTTCGACCGCATGGGAATTTTTGTCCATCAGGAGTTACAAAAACAAGCACAACCTAACAATGTAGAGGATATGTGGTTGACTCTGAAGTCCACCCTACACGAAGCAACAAACCGCCACATAAGAACAGTAAGTAAGCGCAGGAGGAACAAAAGACCCCAATGGTTCAGCGCAGAAATTTCGGACCTCGTTAAAAAGAAAAAAGAAGCATTTATCACCTACAAACATTTAGGAAAACAAGAGGCGGAAAAAGACTATCTGGTCAGGTCATAAGCTGTCAAAATAGCAGTCAGGGAGGCCAAACTCAAAATGGAAGAAGATCTAGCACGGAATATTAAAAAAGGGGATAAATCCTTCTTCAGCTATATTAGTCACAGGAAAAGAAACAAAGATGAGATAGAACGCCTGAAGAAATTGGACGGTAACCTTGTAGAATCAGATTCTGCCAAGGCAGAATTACTAAACGAATACTTCTGCTCAGTCTTCACCTGTGAAGCGCCGGGAGCTGGTCAACAGCTTCAGATGGGAGACAGCCAGAAGGACCCGTTTCTAGACTTCGAGTTTACGCCCAGTAGCGTCTACTACGAACTATCAAGACTCAAAGTAAACAAAGCCATGGGACCGGACAACCTACATCCCAGAGTGCTCAGGGAATTGAGAGAAGTCCTGGCATAACCACTATCTGTTCTTTTCAATCTTTCCCTACGTACAGGAAGAGTCCCCTTGGACTGGAAAACCGCCAACGTTATCCCACTCCACAAAAAGGGCTGCAGGACAGAGACGGCAAACTACAGACCGGTGAGTCTCACGTCTATAGTGTGCAAGCTCATGGAAATACTGATCAAACGAAATATTGACACAATCCTAGACGAGGAAAACCTACGTGATCCCCACCAGCACGGATTCACCCAGGGCAGATCCTGCCAATCTAACCTAATCAGCTTTTTTGACTGGGTTACTAGACAACTAGATGCCGGAGAGTCACTGGATGTAGTATATCTAGACTTCAGTAAAGCTTTTGATAGCGTCCCACACCGAAGGTTATTGAACAAGCTGAAGTCGATAGGATTAGGGGACACTCTAACTACATGGGTTGAGGATTGGCTGAGTGGTAGACTTCAGAGGGTGGTGGTAAACGGTACCCCATCCAAAACGTCAGGCGTGATCAGTGGAGTGCCGCAGGGGTCAGTCTTGGGCCCGATTCTATTCAACTTATTCATAAGAGATATGACCCAAGGACTTAGAGGAAGGGTATGACTGTTCGCCGACGACACCAAACTTTGCAATATAGTAGGTAAAAACACCATGCCTGATAATATGACGCAGGATCTACTGCTGCTGGAACGGTGGTAGCAACATGGCAGCTAGGCTTCAATGCTAAAAAGTGTAAGGTAATGCACCTGGGAAAGAGAAACCCGCACAGAACTTACATACTAAATGGTGAGACCTTGGCCAGGACCACGACGGAACGTGATCTAGGGGTGATCATTAGTGATGACATGAAGGTTGCAAATCAAGTGGAGAAGGCTTCCTCCAGGGCAAGGCAAGTGATGGGTTGTATCCGTAGAGGTTTTGTCAGCAGGAGACCTGAAGTCATGATGTCGCTATACAGGTCCATGGTGAGGCCTCATTTGGAATACTGTGTTCAATTCTGGAGACCACACTACCGGAAAGATGTGCTGAGAATCGAGTCGGTTCAGCGTATGGCCACTAGGACGGTCTTGGGGCTCAAGGATCTCATGTATGAAGAAAGACTGAATAAACTGCTGCTGTACTCACTTGAGGAACGAAGAGAAAGGGGAGACATGATTGAAGCGTTTAAGTATATCACGGGCCGTATCGAGTCGGAAGAAGATATCTTCTACCTCAGGGGACCCTCGACCACCAAGGGGCATCCACTGAAAATCAGGGGAGGGAAGTTCCACAGCAACTACAGAAAATACTTCTTCACTGAAAGAGTAGTGGATCATTGGAACAAACTCCCACTGCAGGTGATTGAGGCCAACAGCGTGTCAGATTTTAAGAGAAAATGGGATATTCACATGGGATCCCTAAGGGAGTAAATTAAGGGGGGCGGGTATTTGGAATGGGCAGACTTGGTGGGCTATAGCCCTTTTCTGCCATCTTTTTCTATGTTTCTAGGTTTCTAGGTTTATAAAATACTGAGTGACGTGGAAGGGGTAGATGTGACTCGCATGTTTATTCTTTCCAAATATACTAGGACTAGGGGGCATGCAATGAAGCTACTATGTAGTAGATTTTAAACAAATTGGAGAAAATATTTCTTCACTCAGCATTTAACTAAACTTTGGAATTCATTGCTGGAGAATGTGGTGAGATCAGTTAGCTTAGCAGGGTTTAAAAAAAATGTCTGGCTAATTTCCTAAAACAAAGGTCCATAAGCCATCATTAAGTTGGAGTTGCAGAAATCCACTGCTTATTCCTAGGATAAGCAGCATTTAATCTGTTTTACTCTTTGGGATCTAGCTAGGTACTTGTAACCTGGGTTGGCCACTGTTTAAAATAGGATATTGAGCTTGACATACCTTTGGTCTTTCCCAGTACAGCTACTCTTACACAATTTTAAAAGGATGACATTTTGTAGGACAAGGTAAAGAAATATGTTTTCTTTTCGTCTACCCATCATCAGAATGCATAAGTAGCTATAACAAAGTCTAGTCAGAGAGGTTTCTGTGTTGGGAGATTCGATTGGTTGGTTTGACTGACAACCAAAAAAAACAAACAAACCCCAAAACACCATCAAATTCAATCTTTTTAAGCATCTCCATAGGTTACCTTCCTGGTGTCACCAGGGAGGCCAGGTTTAAACTCTCAAGTGAAAGATCAAACGTTGAGGAAAAGGGTCATGGACTTGGATTTGAGGGGTTTTATGCAAACCAGCCCATTCCTCCTCCCCCCACCTTCGTCATTTAAACGAACCTGTTCTTTTCATGCAGTTTATTGATTTCCTGTGTCTGTACCAATAACTGTTTCTCCAGCTTGTTCGTAGACAAGGAGTGTTCCAGCAGTTGAATTTCTAGCCTGGAAGTCTTGTTGAGAACCTGTTAAAATCAAAACAAATGGAGTAAGGGAAGGAGCTTGTTTGTCGAAACTCACGTGTTGAGCTCGAGAACTGTTCTTTCTTCACCATCTATCCTCAGGAGGCAAGCCCAAGCACAAGGGAAGGCTCCCTAGGCCCAAGAGGGCCAAAGGCTTGGGAGAAGAGGCCAGTAGATTGTTTCACACTACTTTGCTTAGGACGAAGGATGAAGGCTCGCTGAATGAGAGAATGACAAGAATAACTTGACATAAACTGGAGGAATAGATACAAAGGATACGGGAACAGGATTTGGGAGATCTGGAATGTGTTTTCCTTTGCCTCTATCTTCAATTATACCAGGGAATCCCTTTTCTTTCTTTCTTTTTTTTTGCTTCTGCCTGCTGATGCTCCTCATTAGTAAAACATTTGTTTGAACATCCAATATGGTGTGCCCGAATTTTCTTCTCTGTCTTGATCTGCTCAGGATTACTGTTGATGGAAGCCAGGAAGAGAACTTTTCTCCCCCCCCCTCCCCGTCCAACAAGGACCCAAGAATATGAAGGCGCAATATTGCCACCTGTACCCTATACCACGAACAAGAGGTACTTCAGGAACACATTAGGGGAGGGGGCCATTTACTTATCACCCGCATTAGACCAAAGTTTGCAGTTTTTGTCAAGTTGTGGATTTTGCCCCGTTTTCAAAGTGAAAGCACGTGGGCACACTTTCAGCGTCAAAATTATCTCAGTAAAGCTACATTTGGGCAAGTTAATTTGTACAGAGAGGGCCCAATATTCAGTTGGTGGCTGTCTGCACTTTTTTTAAAAAATGCTGGCAGCCATCAGCTGAATTAGATTTGGATATTCAGGGCCAGCCCTGATCTGAGTACTAGCACTTTAGAATGGGTACCGTGGCCATACACAGGTAGATATCCAGTATATATAGGTTGGTCTTTTTTGCTGTCATATGTTAACCAGGTACCGTTACTGAACATGGGTGAAGCCTGGATAACTACTTCCCCACCCTGCTCTGTCTCTGACTTGAGAATATTGATCCACATACCATAGTAGCAGAAGAAGAGAATGAATGGGACAAGATGAAGAGTGGACATAGGTAGAACATAGCCATATTGAGCTATTTTAATAAATGTTCCCTCTTCATCTCGTCTCCTTCTACTAACTGGAGAGTTCCATGGCAATAAGAATGGATATTACTCTAATCTCCCAGAATTCCTGAACAGCGTTTTCATCCCTTACATTCCGTCGAGAACTCTTGGAGCACATTCCCAACGCCTTTTAACATTCCTTCAATTAGACTTCTTAGTGTAACAAGAACAACAATTTTTTTCTGTTACGGCTCCTGCATTTTGGAACGCAATGCCTCTGGAACTACGGGAAGAGTCAGTCTTGGAATGTGTCAAAGGCAAATTAAAAATGTTTCTTTTACAACCTATAATCCTCGGCTTCAATCTTTCCTTAAGCGGCTTCCTTTACTATATGACTTGTCTTTTTTTCCCCCATTACCCTTCATTTCTGTGCATTGGGTTGTTTTTTTGTGTATCACCCAAACTCATAATTTTTAATATCTACACTGCTTAGAAATTTGATGGGCAGTTTATCAAATTTTAATAAAAGTTGAAACTTGAATGGTACTCTTTGGTTAAGGACTGCTAAATATCTGTCCTCAGCCTGGTCAGTGTGGTTTAACTGGGCAGAAGTTTCTCTTGTCCCATTGAACCATGCTAATTTATTGTCTTCATAGATTTTAGGGGGGGGGGGAATCCTTGCACACTTTTGAAAATACATAAGTGCAGGCCCCCTCCCAGCCCTGCCTCAGAAATATCTCTTCTTATTGCATATGGGGTGGCATTACCTGGAGGCAAGGAGGGCACTGGATTAGAAAATTGCATTCCCTATAAGCAATGGCTAATCAAGCTCAAGTCCGAGGCAGCTTCAGATACCACTTCATCCTAACCATCAGCCAGATTTGAAAGAAGGTCCATAGGAATTACCTGCGTTTCTACACTGGTGAGTTTTCGGGTTTGCTCAGCAGTCTGGGTAAGCAGATTGGTACCAATTTCCAACATGGCCGCCGTCTGGTTCTGCACTGCATTACGCTGGATTTCAGCCATCTCAGTCTTTACATTATCTTGGATATAGCTTTCCAACTGCAACAAAGCAATCAGAAGAGAAATGCGCTCAGTCATTCACGACCCAATTCAATCACACTGTTCTGTTTTAGTTGGAGGGGAAAATTTTCTGAAATCTCCCTATAGTTTTCCACAACAAGAGGACAAACTTCAACTGTTGACAGTTGATGTTTGTCCTTTTGTTTTGGAATAAACAAGCCTGTTTTTAATTGTTGATTTCTTGTGGAGTGTTCATTGTCCGTTCCCACTGTTTTTTGTGCGATTTTGAACTTGTGGGTTCTTGTCCTGTTGGACTTTTGCTTTTTGTATATTAATAAACCCCAATTCTCTTTCTTGCGATTGATCTTAATCTTTATGGGAAGCTTCTATACCGGTACTAATGACTGGGAAGTCAATTCAGAGCGGTTTTCAAGGACGTCTGTAGTGGATTTTAAATACAGATTCAGATGGATTCCATTTGTGCTTTTTGTCGGCCTCCTAGCTGCATTTGCATTATTACACTATTATTGATCGATCTATCAATTCAGTTGTGTTTCACCCTTGGATAGTCTGTAGGCCAGTCCTTGCCATGCTTCCCCCATTTTCCATGGCTTCTTTCAATCATTTGATGTTCATTCTCATGGTATTATATATGGTATTATATATGTGTGTTATTATATATGTATGGTATTATATATATATATGCTATGTTTACACAAGATTACAGTTAACCATTCTAACTACCCCTCCTTCATTTTACAAAACTGTAGCATGGTTTTTAGCGCCAGTAACAGCTCCAATGCTTATAGAATTCCTATGAGCGTTGGAGCTGTTACTGCTTTGGCTGGTGCTAAAAACTGCGCTAAGGTTTTGTAAAAGGGGGGGAGGGGTAAGTACGATATATTTACACCCTCCTAAACAGGTTAACCATTGCAACTAAATAATCTATATTGTATTTATATGTAGCCTAAGTAGCTCTAGAAATTATCTGCTTGCTGTGTTATTTCTGCAGGAAATCATCTGTATGCATCATCTAGTTTAAATTAAATCTATAATACTGTATGTAAAATGTCTCACGTGCTCCACATCTGGGTCAGTAAGGCCAAGAACATAAGAATTGCCATACTGGAACAGACCAAGGTCCATCAAGACCAGTATCCTGTTTCCAACAGTGGCCAACCCAGGTCCCAAGTAAAGGCAGAAACCCAAAGAGTAGCAACATTCCAGAGCTGAGACTGTGATGTCATAATGCCTCATTCCACCAATGCCTAAGAGCCAACCTCACCAGTGATGTCACAATGGCTCAATTGTCCTATACTTGGTTCACATGAGAATATAAGAATTGTACTGGAACAGAGCGAAGGTCCATCAGGCCCAGTATCCTGTTTCCAACACTGGCCAACCCAGGTCCCAAGTAAAGGCAGAAACTCAAAGAGTAGCAACATTCCAGAGCTGAGACTGTGATGTCATAATGCATCATTCCACCAATGCCTAAGAGCCAACCTCACCAGTGATGTCACAATGGCTCAATTGTCCTATACTTGGTTCACATGAGAATATAAAAATTGTACTGGAACAGAGCGAAGGTCCATCAGGTCCAGTATCCTGTTTCCAACACTGGCCAACCCAGGTCCCAAGTAAAGGCAGAAACTCAAAGAGTAGCAACATTCCAGAGCTGAGACTGTGATGTCATAATGCCTCATTCCACCAATGCCTAAGAGCCAACCTCACCAGTGATGTCACAATGGCTCAATTGTCCTATACTTGGTTCACATGAGAATATAAGAATTGTACTGGAACAGAGCGAAGGTCCATCAGGCCCAGTATCCTGTTTCCAACACTGGCCAACCCAGGTCCCAAGTCCCCAGCTAGATCCCAAGTAGCAAAACAGATTCTATGCTGCTTATCCTAGGAATAAGCAATGGTTTTCCCCAAACTATCTCAATAATGGCTTATGGACTTCTCTTTTAGGAAATTATCCAAATTTTTTTCTAAACCCTGCTAAGCTAACTGATTTCACCACATTCTCCAGCAATGAATTCCAGAGTTTAAATTACACATTGCGTGAAGAAATATTTTTTTCCAGTTTGTTTTAAATCTACTACTTAGTAGCTTCATCGCGTCACCTAGTCCTAGTATTTTTGGAGAGAGTGAACAAACGATTCACATCTACCTTTTCCACTCCACTCAGTATTTTATAGACCTCTATCGTATCACCCAAACTGAAGATCCCTAGCCGCTTTTGCCTCTCCTCATAGGAAAGTCAGCAAAGGATTCAGCACTGTGAATTTTGTGTTGGAATCTCCCTTTCTGTTTATACTGTTCTGTAACTCTCCATCTGTATAAAGAAGCTTTGTTTTCCTTTAGAAAAATCCTGCTTCTGCTGCTGATGTGACAAATCTTGTTTAATCAGTGCCCTTTTCTGTAAATATTTCTCTTTTTCTATGGCTTATACAGATACTCAGAGCCATAAGCAGAAAAAGCATGAGGTGTGGGAAAGAATGGAATTTAGTCAGCTTCCTGGCTGTTCCCGATTTCTACTTCGGTTCTGAAACAGTTCACACTAGGCTTGAAGAGCCCAGATTAGGCCATTTTTTGTGCACTGAGGAGCTGATTCTACAAACAGACGTTCCGATTGTAGGTGGCGCGATTTTAGAAAAAAGTTCCCCGAGGCAGGACGCCTACAATGTAGATGTTTGTTGTGGGTCTTCGGAAAGGCGTAGATACACCTAAGCTCACCCAAGGCTGGGAGTGGGCGTGGTTTTCACCTGGAAGTGGCCTTGGGTGAATTTAAATGACCCCCAACAGCACCCCTGAAATTGGCAGGAGGGATGCCCACTCCCTCCTGCCAACAACCCCTTAACCCCTGACATCCCTCTCACTGAAGATTGGCAGAAGCGATGCCCATTCCCTCCTGCTGCTGGCCCTCCTGAACCCCTGATGCCCCCCTAACCCACAACACCCCTGAACCCCAGACACCACCCAACCGCTGACACCCACTGGACCTCAACACCCTACCCCAACACTTTAGGCCCTTCCCTGGTGCATCCCAGGATGCACTGGGAATGGGAAGGCCTGCCATTTTGAAGAGGCAGGCCTGCCAGTCAGAGGGAGTAAGCATCCCTCTGGCTGGCCTTTCTTTAAAAAGGTATGGGGGTGGAGGGGGGGGGGTGCCAGGGTGGGGTGTTGAGGTTGGGGGGATGTTGGGTGTTGGGGGGTGCCAGCGGTTTGGTGGGGCCGCTGACAGTAGAGAGTGGACATCCTTCTTGCCAGTCTTCAATGGGTGTTTGGGGGGTGTGGCAGGAGGGAGTGGGTGCTATCAAGCGGGTTCTCTGCCACAGCCAGCTCAACTGATTGCAGCAGGGGTGTTCCCCTCCACTCTCCCTTCCCCCCCCCTCCCCCCGATCAGCTCAGCCGGCAGGACTCTCTGAAGGTGCGGCTTCGGGCAGTCCTGCAGCTGACAAAGGATTTGTGCCTTAATCAGCTTAGCTTGGCCAGTTCTACAAAGGTCGCTAACCAGTGCTGGTTGCCAATTAGTGAATCGGGGGTTAGGCGTCTGCCCATTAGGGCAGACACAATTCTGTTTAGGACGCCAGTGCACGATTCTCAGGCACTTCTTAAGCGGTCACCAAGACTGGCATCCTATACAGAATCAGACCCTGAATAGCCTATCTCAAGGTGTGTCACTTGTTCCTAATAGCAATATTGAACATGCCCCTGATGCAGGCAGTACAGCTGCCGAAATATGGTGGGCAACGACTAAGATAATTACGTGTTAGGACCATGCATGCACCCAAGCAGGAGAAGGCGACCTGTGGGGCACAAGACTCGACACGTACGTGTTTCGGCCCTATGGCCTGCCTCAGGAGTCTGAACTTTACATGTAATGTTATGCGTAGTTCTAGTTCTCACTTATTGAAACGGTGTTTGATTCAGTCGAAAGCTTTCACAACACGAAGGAAACATCAGATTGTTCAATCCAGCTGATATCGTTTTATCTTCATTTTTACCATTTTGTTTGTACGATAGAACCAAACACCATTTCAATAAGTGAGAACTAGAACTACACCCTTCAAGCCGTTGAAACCCTCCCCAGCCCATCCTCAATTAAACGGCCATATACAGACACAGACCGTGCAAGTCTGCCCAGTACCGGCCTTAGTTCTTCAATATTTACTATTCTTTTCTGATTCTAGATTCTCTAGGTTCATCCCACGTTTTTTTGAACTCCGTCACCGTTTTCCTCTCCACCACCTCTTTCGGGAGTGCATTCCAGGCATCCACCACCCTCGCCGTAAAGAAGAATTTCCTTACATTGCTCTTGAGTCTCCCACCCCTCAACCTCAAATTATGTCCTCTGGTTTTACCATTTTCCTTTCTCTGGAAAAGATTTTGTTCTACGTTAATACCCTTGATGTCAAAGCTGTGCATGATGGAACAGAGATTTCTGTTAAGGGTAGCAATATATTTACATCTCTAAAGGAAACTGTACAGAATGATTCACAAATATAACAGAGTTCTGTTGATATCAACATGGAATAGGGTCCACATGAATGCTGGAGACACTTCTGTAGATAGTAAAGCTTACACGCCTTGCGATGAAATCCTACAGATAAGAGACTTAATCAGCTAATGCCTACATTTCTTATTGATGACTTCATGTCTGGTCAATCTGTGGTCGACTGCTAGAGGATTTCTAAGCCTGACCTTTCACCTTTGACCATTACCACCAGAATGCAAGAATGAAATGGATGTTTTCCAGTAATTTAATAATTTCACTTAACACAAGAGTCATATGTTCCACACATTTAGTATAAAAGGGCATGAATTGAATTCCAAATCCTTTCCCTTCCCAGATCATGGTAAGCTCTTTGTGGAGGGCTCACAGTAGAAAAAAATAGTTAACTTGGTTTACAGTCTAATGCACTAGCCACCAGGCTATTCCTCAGACTTGTTTTCTGCTTCGGTATGAATACAGGTACTATATTTATTGCCGTAAAATCCCGGACATAAAGCCATGCCCCGTTCCTTCCCAACTCTGCCTTGTTCTGCCTCTAGCCCCTCCCCATTCCACCTCAATCCCTACCTCATTCTGCCCCCAGCTCCGCCCCCACAAAGCCTCGTTTCTTCTTTCCCAACCTCTGGGTTGCGTCCGGAGGGCCTCTGGCATGTGTAGATGCGTGTGGCATCATCCACGCATGCTTACTGAAGGTCCTCCAGATGCAGTTGGAGCTTGGGGCCTTCCAAAACCTGGACAAACTGCCGTGCTTTGAAAAGTCTGTCCCGGCACCTGGAGGACACATCTGGGTTTTCCCGGACGTCTGGTAACCCTAGGTAAGACTGCCTAAAATACCTGAAGCTGTCATAGAGTTCACTTTCAGTTTCACTTTCAGGGAAGAGGGAGGAGGAAAAGAAGCACTGGGGAAATAAAGAGGTGTCATGCATTAATCCTTCAAGTGGACAGCTGCTCAATCAGAGCACCTTTTTGTACCCTGAACATTCCTGAAACAGGTCTAACTTAGGCTGTCCTTCTTTTTAGACATGGACGTTTCTTCCCTTCGGAAATCACTATTGGACATTCTGATTTTGAGCCCTTCCTAGTCTCGCCTAAAACATGCCCACCGCATGCCTCCTTGCTATTTGGGACGTACAGCAGTGTCGGACGTTCAAACCCTGCCTTTGGAAAAATGGATCTGGACATTTCAAACATATGGATATCCATTTCGGCATCTTGGGATGTCCATGTGCTTCGAAAACAAATGCCATGGCCTCTGATCATGTACGCATATGCGCTGACGTTCTCAGGAATTGTGCATGTGCGATGCTGTCAGCAGCTTGTTAGTTAATAAATAACAGACAGCAGAAAACCAAATGGCACATTCAAACCAAAGTGGGAATCCTTTCTATTGAAGCTGTAAATTTTGTCTGTAATGGTTTATATTACGTCTTAAACACTGCCTTAAATTGGCAGTGGGGATTGATAGTGATAATCGTTTTGAGTTTGGCATTTCCTGTTTGTGAATGACTCGTACAGTTAAACGCCAGGTCTTCTGCACTGTTAGAGGGTCAATAGCTGCCAGGAAATGCCCTCCCCTGTGGGTTATTATTGCTTCACTCTTAGTGCGCATAATCTATTCTCAAGGTCAGCAGACGCATACCATTTGAAGTCCATTACTATAATCAGCGGAGCAGAACCTTGGCTTTTGATTTATAGCGCTTGGAATCTATTCTGAAACCATATTATTAATTTTAACCTCTACAACAGTGTCCTGTAATCTTTCAAACAACAAAAAAAAAAGTCTTTTAAAGGACAGTTGCAGGTCTTATAGCTTGATGAAACGTTATATCAGGGGTGTCCAACCTTTTGGCTTCCCAGGGCCGCATTGGCTGGAAAAAATCTTTCTGGGGCCGCACAAATGCGCAAACGCTGCAGCAAGACAGAGGAGGGAGCCGGCAAGACGGTAAACACCTGGGGGCAGCAGAGGAAAACACTGCATCGCCCTTGACGGGGGCCGCAGGTTGAACACCCCTGTGTTACATCATGGTAGTAAGAACTGGTGACAACGTGAAGTTGACACAGACTAAAATGTTGCACTAGAGCAGGGATCTCAAAGTCCCTCCTTGAGGGCCACAATCCAGTCGGGTTTTCAGGATTTCCCCAATGAATATGTATTGAAAGCAGTGCGTGCACATAGATCTCATGCATATTCATTGGGGAAATCCTGAAAACCCAACTGAATTGCGGCCCTCAAGGAGGGACTTTGAGATCCCTGCACTAGACCAAGGGTAGGCAATTCCGTTCCTCGAGAGCCGGAGCCAGGTCAGGTTTTCAGGCTCTCCACAATAAATATGCATGAGATAGATTTGCATCTTAAGGAGGCAGTGCATGCAAATCCATCTCATACATATTCATGGTGGAGATCCTGAAAACCTGTTATCTGCTTTGTTATCTCTGTTTTGCCATTTGGTCAGAAAATGTTTACCATGCTATCTCGTCTGAGGCTGTGGCGCAGTGGTTAGAGTTGAAGCCTTGGCACCCTGAGGGTGTAGGTTCAAACCACACTCTGCTCATTGCAACCCCGGGTGGGTTTCCTGCTCCCCAGTTATCCCAAGGGTACATTAGATAGTTTGTGAGCCTGCCAGGACAGACAGGGAGAAATGCTTGAGAACCTGAATAAATTCATGTAAACTATTCTGAGCTCCCCTGAGACAACAGTAGAGAAAGTTGAATAATAAATTGCTTAGAAGGTCACCTCAGTAAAGGGCAGTTTTCAAATAGCCACCTAGCTTTTACCCTCTGCGGGAAAAATGGCCCAAATCACCAGAAACAAAAAATGAGGCTTAATGAATTCTGTTAGAACAATTTGTAATACACCAGTCCAAACATAATACATAATGCATAATTGTCTGGGACTTGTTATGAATTGTTTATGATATGCTGTGTTGTGCAATATAATTGTCTTGTAATTGGTTTTTCAATTGTCTTGTATTTTGTACACCGCTTAATCATTTTGTCAACAGCAGTATATCAAAAAGAGTGAATCCAATCCAACCCAATTCAAATCCCGTTGAAACCTGTGACTTTTTCATACTGCTTATGGACCCCATAGCATGAAACTTGGCCATTCGCAACATGTTAGATCTGCCACTTTTAGTCATCTTTTCCGGGAAAATGACACCCTTTCCAAAACCCTTAATATATCGCCAATAATGAACAATTCAGACTCATAGTGCAAGCGCCAATCCTAGGACTCCTGGACTACTGTAACATCCTTGCCATATCTCCCACTTTGGTTTGGATGCGCCATTTGGTTTTCTGCTGCCTGTTATTTATTAACTAACAAGCTGCTGACAGCATCGCACATGCACAATTCCTGAGAACGTCAGCGCATATGCGTACATGATCAGAGGCCATGGCGTTTGTTTTCGAAGCACATGGACATCCCAAGATGCCGAAATGGATATCCATATGTTTGAAATGTCCAGATCCATTTTTCCATAGGCAGGGTTTGAACGTCCGACACTGCTGTACGTCCCAAATAGCAAGGAGGCATGCGGCGGGCATGTTTTAGGCGGGACCAGGGAGGGCTCAAAATCAGAATGTCCAATAGTGATTTCCGAAGGGAAGAAACGACCATGTGTAAAAAGAAGGACAACCTAAGTTAGACCTGTTTCAGGAAAGTGACACCCTTACGAAAACCCATAATATATCGTCAATAATGAACAATTGAAACTCATTGGCAAGTGCCAAGCCTAGGACTCCTGGACTACTGTAACATCCTTGACCGGTCATGCTCCGCCAACAATTGCAAACAGTCCAAAATACAGCCCTAAGGCTAATACGACCACATTACCACCACTGGCTCCCAGTCCAAGCATGCATACATCACAAATTCTACTGCACCCTATTCAAAGCCCTAAATGGAAACGAACCGAGCGATCTGGTCAATCGCCTAATCAGGAAAAACACATCCAGACCAAGGAGAACTCAAGTACACTTTACCCCCCCCAAATATATGATGGGCTACATTCCCGGCGCCTACCTTTCATGAGACGAGCACCTACGGAGGCGCCTTGTGACGCCTAACGCCACTTCTGTCATTAACCACGCCTACTACTACAATTATTTAACAGTTTTATAGCACTGAAGGGCATACACAGCACTGTACATTTTGACATTAAATAGACAGAAGAGCTTACAATCTAACTTGGATAGACAGACATAATAAGATAGAGCATTGGAGATAAAAACATAAGAATTGCCGCTGCTGGGTCAGACCAGTGGTCCATCGTGCCCAGCAGTGGGCTCACACGGCGGCCCTCCAGTCAAAGACCAGCTCCCTAACTGAGACGTACGTTCCTACCTGCGTACGTTCTGGTTCAGCAGGAACTTGTCTAACTTTGTCTTGAATCCCTGTAGGGTGTTTTCCCCTAGAACAGCCTCCAGAAGAGCGTTACAGTTGTCTACCCTCTCTGGGTGAAGAAGAACTTCCTTACATTTGTATGGAATCTATCCCCTTTTAACTTTAGATAGTGCCCTCTCGTTCTCTCTACCTTGGAGAGGGTGAACAACCTGTCTTTATCTACTAAGTCTATTCCCTTCATTATCTTGAATGTTTCGATCAAGTCCCCTCTCAGTCTCCTCTTTTCAAGGGAGAAGAGGCCCAGTTTCTCTAATCTTTCACTGTACGGCAACTCCTCCAGCTCCTTAACCATTTTAGTCGCTCTTCTCTGGACCCTTTCGAGTAGTACCATGTCCTTCTTCACGTACGGTGACCAGTGCTGGACGCAGTACTCCAGGTGAGGGCACACCATGTCCCAGTACAATGGCATGATAACCTTCTCCGATCTGTTTGTGATCCCCTTCTTTATCATTCCTAGCATTCTGTTCGCCTTTTTTGCCGCTACCGCACATTGCGCGGACAGCTTCATCGACTTGTCTATCAGAATTCCCAAGTCTCTTTCCTGGGGGGTCTCTCCAAGTACCGTCCCGGACATCTTGTATTCGTGCATGAGATTTTTGTTACCTACATGTATCACTTTACACTTATCCACATTGAACCTCATTTGCCATGCTCAATGCCCATTTCTCCAGCTTGATTATGTTCACGTTGCAGATCTTCGCAATCCCCCTGTGTCTTCACTACTCTGAATAACTTTGTATTGTCCGCAAATTTAATCACACACAATATCTGTACCCATTTTTTTTTTTTTTTTTAGAGTCTTCCTGCCCCATGTAACTGAGTGGCAGGAGGCTGCTTTGGGGCTTCCCCTGCCGCTCAGCTGTTCGGGCTTCCCCATATCAGCTCTGCGCATGTGTCAGTCGGTTTCCCAACAACTGATGAGATAGGATTTTGGCAGATCTCCGTGAAACTCATTTGCATGAAAAATCGTTTTGACATCAATCGCCGTTTTGAAATCGGACAATTTGCCGGCCCCACAGTGACCCGCCGAAAACTTAACAAAGGCTTTAGTGCATCCGGACTTGTGCCTGGAGCCAGGGCGAGCAGAGCAAGGAAATGATCCAAGCCTGGAGTCAATAGGAAGCCAGAAATTGAAGATGAGTTCAATCTACAAACAAAAAGATGTCTCAGCTGAAGTAGGAATCCGAAAAGAGGTGGTGGAGCCAAACGTGCATGGAATGGCAACTAGCTAGGGAAAGGTGTATTGGACCTTGCTGGGGAGTGGAGGAAAAAAGGGGACATGGTTATAAAGATTTAGGGACAGCAAACAGGAAATCCAACACGACTGCCGTCAAATATCGGGTCGAAGAACAAAAACCAGAGACTGAAGTGATGATGTACAGGAGGACAAGATTTTATTGAACAAACGTAAAAACATGAAACAGTTTGTATCCAAAAAGGACTGATAAGACCGGACCCTTTTGGATACAAACTGTTTCATGTTTTTACGTTTGTTCAACAAAATCTTGGCCTCCTGTACATCATTACTGCAGTCTCTGGTTTTTGTTTTTCGTCCCTTTATATAGATTTAGGGAGCCCAGCAAGCCAAGTGCAGTTAATTCCCTGCCCCCACATATGAAGCATCAACTTATGCCAGGGGTAGGCAATTCCGGTCCTCGAGAGCCGGAGCCAGGTCAGGTTTCCAGGATATCCACAATAAATATGCATGAGATAGATTTGCATATCAAGGAGGCAGTGCATGCAAATCCATCTCATACATATTCATGGCGGATATCTTGAAAACCTGACCTGGCTCCGGCTCTCGAGGGCCGGAATTGCCTACCTTTGACTTATGCCTATACAGGAGGAGCAAAATTTAAAAGTACAGAGGGAGGATGAAGGGGGAGATGAAAAATGGGGGAATAGAATGTGGTATAGATGGGTTGAGGGAAAAGAGCTATAAATGGCTTGAACGGAGGAGAGAGAGAGGGGAAGGATCCTAGCTTTTGATTGGTCCACATTCCCCGACCCTGCTCTTGCCATTTCGATACAGCCAGGTCATAACTATCATTCACTCCCAGATGTATTTTGTCTTTGCTGGGTGAGGGGAAATTTGTTGTGAGTTATGATGAGTCGAGCACCCCTCCCCCCCCTCCCCCCCCCCCAGTCATTTTCAAAAGTTGGCTCCTCTGTACAGTATCTAAAACCACTGTGATTGTAACCTCAAAAAGGAGGTCTATCAAATCCCGTCACTTTGTTCTTTTCCTATAAGGGAAAGGCAGGGACAGTAGAGGGCATGGTTGGCAGACTAGATAGGCCCATATGGTCTTTATCTGCCTCCATTTTTCTCTGTTTCTGCGTTACCTGCTATGCGCTTCACATTAACAATTCGCCTCTTCCCAGCTTTTTTCTTCCCTTGGTTGCTGAAAGCAGTTTAGTTTATTATGGAGTCTATTAGGGAATACCGTCATAGTGATTTACAACTGAAATGCATTCAAATCAATTGAGAGGAGAAAAGAGTACCATATGTTCCAGACGCTCTTCCAACTGTCCTGCCAAGTATCTGTGAACACAAATGTATTCAGATTTTTCTGGAACTGTCGGTATGATGGTTCTACGAGGAGCTGCTGAAAAGTTCTCAACCCAACATGAGGTGGAGCCATGAAATTTTCATGTTATTTCACACTTGTTTTGACACTTGGTTTCAATAATATGAAATGAAACAAAAATTGTCAAGAGAAGTGTGGAATAACTTGTAAGTTTTAGGGCTCCACATCATTCTTTTCTTGGTTAAGCTGAGAACCTTTTAGCTGTCCCTTGTATTGTGATGTCATAATGCCTCATTCCACCAATGCCTAAGAGCCAACCTCATCGGTGATGTCACAATGGCTTGGTTTCCCTCTACTTCTGTCCATTTACTACATGCATTTTCCTCATTGAATAACTTGGAAGAGTCATGGCTCCACATCATTCTCTTCTTGGTTGGGCTGAGAACTTTCCAGTGGCCCCTCATACTATGACGTCATAATGCCTCATTCCACCAATACCTAAGAGCCAACCTCATCGGTGATGTCACAATGGCTTGATTTCCCTCTACTTGTGCCCATTTACTAGACACATTTGCCTCATTGAAATGAAAAGTGTGGAATAACTTGTAAGTTTCATGGCTCCACATCATTCTCTTCTTGCTTGGGCTGAGAACTTTTCAGTGGCCCCTCGTAGCTGAAGGAAACTGAGTACGTGATTCCAAAGAGAAAGACCTGCAATGCTGAAAACAGAGTTCCAGACGCAATCTAGATGGATATGTCTAAAGAAAGGCATCGCTAGTAACTTTTGTAGTGCCAATCTCAGTTGACAGGATCAGGAAACGAGACAAAGGAGTTGGTGTGCCAGAGTTATACATTTTATGACCCATCGTTAAGATTTTAAAAATTATCCTGTGTCCAATTGGGAACCAGTGTGCTTCTTTTAATAATGGTATAATACGGTCCCATTTCATGACCTCTTTGCAACAGTTGTATAAGCCAAAGGTTAGTGGATTGTATCCCTTTCAATACTGCGTTGCAATAATCAACGTTATTTATAACTGTGGGAACAACCATCTGTTTTAATGGATCCTCAATGAGTAAAGATTATACTGAAAGCAGCAAAAGAAGTTTCCAGCGTTGCAGTTTTCCATTTTCTCTGCTACTGCTCCAACTGCCAAAGCTACTGGTTATTTTTGCTCTAAAATATATTGAGTGCCACTGGCACGATATCCTATCTCTTGTGTGGTAATGTACAGCATTGTGTGCGTCTGGGAGTGCTATAGAAATAGGGTTACCAGACGTCTGGATTTACCCGGGCCTGTCCTCTTTTCAGAGGGCTGCCCTGGCATCCGGACAGCTTTTCAAAACCCAGCACTTTGTCCGGGTTTTGAAAAGCGGGTAAGATCAGGGCCGAGTCATCGAGCCGCATCTGCCCATTCGCAGATGCATTGCAGACCCAGCCTGATGCGACGACGTTTGCGTGAGGCTGGGGTTGGGAGGCGGAATGGCGGGCCCGAGGGTGGAATATGGCGATGCCACAGGTCTTCCTTTACCAGATGTAAAATCTGGTAACCCTATATAGAAATAGCAAATTTTTTTTAAAAGATATACTTTCAGCTTCTCCTTGAGAAGAAAATAATACAGCTTAATGACAACCCGTCATCATCGTTTTCACACGTACACTTCTGTTCTTTCGTAACCTCAAAGCAAAGGAGCCTTCAGCAAAGTTTGGTTTATGCTTCCCAGCTCACTCTGTTATTATGTGCAAGGATTTCTTCCACAGAATGGCAGGAAAACCTGTGAACCAAACGTACAAGGGTAAGGATCTGGCTATCGTGGAAGCACCTTAGGCCCTGCATGTGTTGACCTTCTGTGCGCCAACCTGTCCGAGTAGCATTGTGCTCCTCCTAGCCCCGAATCTCCGTTTAACACAGGTCTCTGCTGCTAGTGAGGAATTGCTCCATTGGTGTAACAAAAGCTTGTGTTGAATAAGCCAGTGTGCCCATGTCATGAGTTACAAAGATGTGCCAAACACCACAGAACTCAATGTTCATTTGGAGGCCAATTAGAGGTAATTATTATCAAAGCTCTTCCTAGTAGTTAAACAACATTGTACTGGTGAGCACTGGCTCTTTGAAATTTCCTGAAATGTATGTGGGCAATCAGCAGAAGCATCCCTGGGGGATGGGCAGGCCTTGCAACAACATATGCTGTTTTGTATTTTCAAAAGTGCACTTGTTTTGGTTGGCAGAATTAGCCACAGGACAAAGAGAGCCCAGAGAACATATGAAAAGCCACCGAGAGCAAGATTCTCAAAACTCTAACACGGTGGCTAAGCAGTTTTCTGGCAGTTTAGCCTGCACGCATTTTAGCGGCGGATTATCAAAGCGGATTATCTCTGAGGTTAGCGAGGTTTCTAGCAGTCTCCGGCAATGGCATGCAAATGGGCTCTTTAACACTGAAATGAGCCTTCCGGTGGATTCTTAAAAAACACCGAGGCATTTGCGAAGAGCGCCATCAGCTTTTGGCAACTAAAAGCAGCGACTGGTCCGGGGGTGCTGTTACAGTGTCAGCACCTGTGGCTAATGGGAAAAAAAAAAGTGTATCTATATATTTTTAGTAAAATCACACTTCTTTTGAGTTTTTGGGAGAGACAGGCATGTTTCATGCGCGCTTGTTAAAAGCTTCTTCTTGAGCGCATGTATGATACCCTTGTCTTGTGTGTTCCTGGCTATAAGTCTTGATTTAAATTTACATTAAACACAAATTGCAAGATTTAAACTAAACTAAACTAAACCTTAGGTTTGTATACCGCATCATCTCTACATTTGCAAAGCTCGACACGGTTAAAAAGGGTTAGGGTAGAAAGGAACTCCAGTGAAGGGGAAAGACAAAATGAAGAGAAAATTTAGGACAGAGTAACCAGAGAGAGGAAGAGTTACGTTTTTGAAAATAACCAGGTTTTCAGATGTTTACCTGAATTATAGTAGTTTTTTGGAGAGAAAGGAATGTTTTAAGCGCGATTGAAAAAAGTCGGCGTTGCTTCTCCCCTCCTCTCCCTTTCATTCGTCCAATAGTGCAGCAGGAGAATGGGTTTCTTTTTACGGCGTTTTTCTGCGCACGTGCCCATCAGGTAGGAAATCTTCGCTGCTGTCCGCCAATCTTATCTGCATGCACGATTTTTTTTTAAAAGAATATCTCGGGTTTTCTAGATTCGGTATCAAAACGGCTGCAGACCATCGCTTTGTAACGTGGGTTTTTGAAAATCCTGTCCTGAGTCAGCCCAAAGTCTATCAAGTCCAGCGTCCTCCTTCTGACTGTGCCCGGGCTGGGCTACAAGTACCCAATGCGACCCCCCCCCAAAAAAAAAAAATTATTTATTTTCCATTGTTAATTTCCAGAGATGAACGATTGCTCTGCTGGCAGAAAATTATCCAATCCTCTTTTGAATCTGGCTAGGCTGACCCCTTTGATCATATCCTGGCAAAAGAGTCCACAACTTTATTATACCATATGTGAAAAGAGAAGGCTGTGATTTGTTTTCATAGTGCTGGCCATTAGCTTTGTGGTCTGTCTTCTTCCTTTTCTGCTGCGTCGCAAGTTTAACAGCAATTCCACCCCACTCGTGATTTTATGAACTTCTATCATATCCCTTCTCAGTTGTCTCTTGGAAGCTGAGGAGCCCTTGCCTAACCTGTTTACCTTTCATCAAAAGGGAGGCGCTCCATCCCCTTTTTTGTCACTCTCCTCTGAATTTTTTCTAGCGGCCCTAATTCTTTTTGAGATGGAATGACCAGAAGGGCGCACAAGGAAGACATGCCGATGTTGCAATCGCCAAAATCCTTTGGCAGTTTTGAAAGGGAATGTTTCTGTACCTCACAGAAGCTTTGAGAATTGTTGTAAAGTCCATGGTAAAAAGTACCCACGGATGTTGCAGCTAAACGGGCAGTGTGGAAATTCCCCCCCCCCCCGCACACACACCTTAAGGTGCCCTAGGTGAGAAAAGCTATTCCCTTTGTATCTGTCCGTGGTCTCGTGGCCTTTTCAGGCAAAAGCAAGTGCCACGGCATAAGCTTTTTCAGCTTACTTTTTTTTCCTGATAATATGAGTCTCTCCAAATCCCTAAGAAGCTCATACTTGGCAGACTCTGTTACATTTAGATTAGGGGACATTTTATTGTTGCAAGAGAGCAACTAGGTAGCCAAGTGTGTAAAAAAAAAAAAAAAAAGAAGTTTGGCCTTAACGTGTATAAATTTTGTCCAAGTGGTGGGGGAAAAGATCCTGCTTTGAAGCTTGAAATAGTAACTGTGTTTTGCTGAGAGGAGAGCAGTTATCTGTGACAACCTGTGAGAGAGTTTTCAGCAGGGCACATGCCATTTCATTGTGACAACAGTCTCAGCCACCTCCATCAGGAACTGCAAGCTCTTAGCCGGCACGGCCAGCTTCCTGCCACACACGCCAGGCATGGAATGTCAGATCCGAGCCAGCAAATTGTCTTCCTTCAGCTTAGCTAGCCTTCAGATTTAGCAAGCTTTTCTAAATAAAATAGCTGTCTGCACAAGTTATTATGTGTGAAATGAGGAGAGTGTGGCACCCTGAGGTTGTGGGTTCCAACCCCGCGCTGCTCCTTGTGACCTTGGGCAAGTCACTTAATCCTCCACTGCCCCAGATACATTAGATAGATTGTGAACCCCCCCCCCAGGACAGATAGGGAAAATGCCTGAAGTCTGTAAACCGCTTTGAGTGTGGGGGGTATATAAGTCCCAATCCCTTTCCCTGTCATAATGCCTCATTCCACCAATAAGAGGCAACCGCATCAGCGATGTCACAATGGCTTCATTGTTCTATACTTGGCTCACTTCTGATATTGTATCAGAGGTGAGTGTGGCACAGTGGTTGGAGCTACAGCCTTATCACCCTGAAGTTGTGGGTTCAAACCCCATGCTGCTCCTTGTGACCCTGGCAAGTCACCTAATCCCCCATTAGAAAGATTGTGAGCCCACCAGGACAGACAGGGGAAAATGCTCAAATGCCTCAATAAATTAATGTAAACCATTCTGATCTCCCTTGGGAGAACATTATAGAAACTGAATGAATAAATAGGGTGGAAAGTTTCTGTCTCTGATAACCAGAGCTGGTATTGTGACATCATAATGCCTCATTCCACCAATAAGAGCCAACCTCATCAGTGATGTCACAATGGCTTGATTGTCCTATACTTGGTTCACTTTTACTGCATTTTGATTTCTAGAGTGGTGCAGTGGTTAAAGCTACAGCTTATGGTAGTTCATAAAGACACAAAAATCGAAGGAAAAAACCCATGGCATCACCCCTCTTGTCATTAGCTTAAGTCAAACAACTGCCATTGCTTAGCGAAAAACACCTTTAATTTATAACATTTTATTGAAGGAAATAATTAAATATAATATAATACAAATAGATTTCATTTCAAATAGATTCACAATTATGATATTTTCATACATATTTCTATCATTCCTTCAAAATATATTTCCATAAGACTCATATCAACCACCCTACTACCCCCACCTCCCTTCCCCCTCCTAGTCACATTGTATTGAAGTAATTAATGAAATTATAATAAAATATGAAATTTATCATTCCTTCAATATACATTTCTATATGATCCATTTCATCCTACCCCTGCACCCCCCTATTCTCCCCTCCCCCCGAATTGAATGAATTTGTTTTACCTTTAAAGACTTCTTTTAGCCACAAAGGGGTGGGATGCACAATCCAGTTCCAACAGGGCTTCCCTGTTTTGCTGCAAAGACCAACGTCTTTCTTCACCATCCGAGTAACAATGATTTATGCCTCTGCAGTTCAGAGGCGCTTGCCAGTGTTTGGAACCTACAGAGCCTGTTGTTTGAACAGAAACTGTTGCTGCTCCAGTGCAGAGACCATGGCCTGCCATCCACCAGTCCACTTCTCTCACACATCATGACTTGGAGAATGTGGAATGTGTTTCTCTTAAGACCTAGATCTTGGGGGAAAGAGCTCTGGAAATATCTGTTCCCGAAACACAAGAGTAAAGATGATATTCTCCAGCCTTGAGGCAACTGGTGAGGGGTCTTAGATAAATCCAAGCTCTGGACCATTGCTTAACACTTGAAATTTTTATGAAAAAAATCTTTCCAGGATACAAATGGATGCCAGTGGTACTTGGACAATGTTACTGAATCCATTGCAAAAGTTTAACATTTCTTTTGCTTTCTGCATATGAAGGGGTGGTGAAAAAATTCTCAACCCAACCAAGAAGAGAATGACATGGATATGGTTCAATCAATGATCTGAAACAATGTCAAAACAGAGAATTTCCTTTCTGCAAATTGGCACTTAACGAAATAAGATAACACTCTTTTCAGCTAAGGTGGCAAAATAACTCTCAGAATTTAGGAAGTTGGTAGGCTGACCTGAGAACTTTTCTGCATCTCCTGGTATGTAATAAAAGTGAGCCAAGTATAGGAGGACAATCAAGCCATTGTGGCATCACTGATGAGGTTGGCTCTTATTGGTGGAATGAGGCATTATGACATCACAAGCTCAGCTCTGGCTACCAGAGACTGAAAGTCTTCACTCTACAAGGGGGTGATGAAAAGCTCTCAACCCAATAAGAAGAGAATGACCTGGATATGGTTTAATCAATGATCTGATGCAATGTCAAAACAGAGAATTTTGTTTCAGCAAATTGGCACTTAACGAAATAACATAACACTCTTTTCAGCTACAGTGGCATAATAATCAGAATTTAGGAAGCTGGTTGGTTAGGCTGAGAACCTTTCAGCACCCCCCTGTAGAGTTACACTTTACCTGTTGAGCTATTTTATTATTTGGGGTCACTAAGGGTCTGTCTTCATTCTCCTTTCATCCTAACTCTTCTTCTTGAAGTCTAGCATGATATGATTAATTTTATGGGGTATCTGAATCTAAGAAAATTATAAATTATTTCTTAAGCTAAACTCTGAAAGGCTCTAGGAATCTGTCTTCATACTGTTGTAATCCTGATGCAAAGAGATTGAGTACCCATTCAGTGGATGACAAAGGATGGCAGGGTGTTGCAGCAGTATCTCCTGAGACTGTTACTCTCTAAGATATGCACCATAACAGAAGCTGAGCAGTGTTAAACAGAACCCTATTCTCCAAGCCATGGATAGCATACAGAGGCTGGAGTAGGACAAAACTGGGGTGAGACTGAAAGGGTAACTATCCACCTCAACATTCCCAGACAACGACTCTATTGCAATCCAATCAAGGCTGCCCACCTATGTAACCAAATCAGATGACATCATCCAGCCAGAACAGAAACAAATTTGAATTAAATTCCTGACTTGTAATTGGACAATATTCCTGACTTAATTTAATTTAATGTGGTGTCTTATATACCGCTAAATCTCCCAAAGGATTTGAAGCTTACAAAACAATTAAATTGACTTAAGTAATGGCCAAAAATCTAATCAGGACTTTGAATTTCCCTTTCTGTCTCAATGAGCTCACAATCTAACTATAATACCTATGAAAGAAATAATTACTTACATTTACCTAAATAAAGAGAAGGAAAAGGGAAAATATAATACAAAAAATTCAATACTATAAATGCATAAAAAGCACTTATTGTATTGTGAATACTTCAATAGTGAAAACTTCAATAACACAGAACCTCAAAGAAAAATCCTAAAAATAAAAGCAGAAAAAAAAATAGCACAATTAAACAAGCCCAAGAAAAATAAAGCAATAAGAAATTTAAAAATAAAAAAAAATAAACTCCAGTCATTCTCACTACCCTCAGTCTCAGCCAGCTTCTAATTCCATGTCCCCAATTAAGCCAGGCCAGCCCGGACCAGCACCATAAAAGCAACTCCTCCGCTTCAATTTCCCTGCTCCTGAAAGGCTGGAACCAAATGCTGCAACTCCGCCAGTCCACTCTGAGATGGAAGAATGACGAGAGGTGAACCATCCTCCCATGGGACTCCAGAAAAAGTCATGAGCTGGGAGCTGGATGCAGGCGGAGGCTCTGGGCTGAAAACTGGGTGTAAGAGGCATTTTCCATGCCATTAGGGCAGCACCAGCCATAAATGCTGGTTCATTTTAGATGACCCCTTTTTGGATTGTAGATCACACACCTGAGTCCCTCCGGGCTGATAGAATCCCCAGGAAGAGCAGCAATGACTTGGTGATTGGAGACTTCAAGCCTGTATAGTCCATAATAAAGAAGATTCACCTATGATCACTCTCTCTCTCTTTGGATCACTGCTGGACACACCTTGCTGGAATCTCCTCTACATCTCCATATTTCACTCCCAACCAATCTATAACTGAATAATTTTTCTTCCAGCACGGACATCACCTCCTCCAGCCATCCTCTACAAACAGACCTTCCGGGCTTTCATCAAAATGAGTTACTTTCAACCCATCTTAAACTAATCATTCTGCTTCTCCAATTTTATCTTGGGGCACATTTCTCTTGTTTAAAGATCCCTAAATTTTAACTAAAATTACTGCATTACCTGCCTAATCTTATAAATAAATTTGCTCTGTAAACAAAAAATCTAGTTCCTTCTTAAATGCTGTTCTTAAATATTACATAGAGCTAAGTTATAAAGAGGTAGTGCCTTCCCCCCAATTAACATTATTGTCTTCTTGTAGAAGGAAAAGTCAACCCAGAATATCGTCTGTCAAGTTTTGGCAACTTGAGTGGGTTGAGATGCTTTGATATTTGCTGGTATCTATACTGTCTGACCGTCTTCTTAAGCAGGGTATTTCTATGCCCTTCTTCCCCCCCCCCCCCCCCAGTGCTTTGGGTTTTAAAGGATTAAATCCATTAAATGATCAAAGCACAGTTTATCTGGGAGCAGGTGCTTGCTTTGAGAATGAGACAGCTGAAAATGACTCAAAGAAAATTCTAAACAAGTGTTCACTGGATTTTACTTATTATTATTATTATTGCATATCCTGAACATTATACAGTGTGACATGTGATATAGGAAAGGCATTCTGCATACAGGACAGAATGGGGGTGGGGTGGGGGTACATGGGATGTGTATTCAAGCTACTTCACTCAAGGCTTACAATGAAATTCAGAAGCAAGACAGTTGACTTGGCAAGTCAGTTCCCACAAGAGCCTCTCAGGAAGTTAAAAAAAACCACCAAAATCTGGCTGCCTGACAGAGCAGAAACATTAAGTAGACAGACAAATCCTTAGGAGATCACATCAACTACCTTCCAGATTCCAAGGTTTCTGAGTCAAAATTGCAACAAAACAGACTAAGACAGGAGGTCTGATGCTTCCAAGCACGTTCCCAAGTAACCTGCAGCTCCTGGGTCCTCCTCTTCCCCTCATTAAAAGAGAAATGAGAAAACTAGCTGCTACATTTTAACACTTGTAAGTTCTAATTAGCATCAAAGTCTCAGCTATAGTATGTGGCTCTCAGCTCTTAATCTTAAAAATAATCCTCTGCTAACACCGAAACTTTCAGACCCACGCTGACCCGTCTCCCCCCTCTCTCTATTACTGTATTCAGTGTGTGCAACATCTCAGTGGTACCAGTTAGATCCCAAAATCCCATCCCTCAAGGTTCACTAATGTTCCTTCTCTTTCCAGCTCACCTGTGAAAATACACTTCTGCTCACTGTCAAAATACGTCAAATCCCAGCCTGTGATTCCATGTGATATTGGCTGGAGTTCTGTTTATTTAACTTGCCGAGAACAATTAGAATATAACATAAGAATATTCGAGCTGCCATACAAGGACAGATTGCAGGTCCATCAAGCCCGGTATGCTGTTTCCAACAGTGGCCAACCCAGGTCACAAGTACCTGGCAAGATCCCAAATAGTAAAAGAGATTTTATACTGCTTATTATAGGAATAAGCAGTGGATTTCCCCCAAGTCCATCTTAATAATGGCTTATGGACTTCTCGTTTAGGAAATTATCCAAACTTTTTTTTTTTTTTAACCCTGCAAAGCTAACTGATTTTGCTACATTCTCTGGCAATGAATTCCAGAGTTTAATTACACGTTGGGTGAAGAAATATTTTCTCCTGTTTGTTTTAAATCTACTACTTAGTAGCTTCATCGCATGTCCCCTAGACCTAGTATTAAAAAAGAAATCGTTTATCAAAGGCAAAGCTCAACCTCCATAATTTTATAAACATATGAGGGGGGTTTGAAAAGTTTGGTAAAAAGCAATGCAGTCTCCATGGAGGGCTATATACTTAGTCCAGCAAATTTCCAGGTTTTTCATAAGCTAATTTTCTTAGATATGGAAACTCGCTGGACTAACAGCCCTCAATGGAGACTATGGCCCTGATACAGAAAAGGTTTCCTTGCAAGTAAGACTGGTTTTAACTGAGAATCCTATGCAAATGCATTACAAGGAGCTCATTAGTATTCTAAAGAGCACTCCGTGTAATGCACAGCAGGGAAACTCGTTATTTCCCATGCAAAACTTAATGACAGGATCTGAGCTGCCATAGCCTTACTTTCCTGACAGTGCCTGAGCGCTGACAGGAAAGAAGCAGCTCAGACCCGGCCGCAGGCTTGAATCGGGGTTTCCCCTGCCGGCTCCTGCTTTTCTCGGCAAAACATCCAAGTGCCGATTTTTCAAAATAACTATTTTAGACATCTTGCAGGACACTTCCCTCCAGGATGTCTAACTTATAAAGGGCGTGTTGGAGCTATATTTGGGGTGGGATTTGGGCCAGCTTAGACTTGGACATCTTGCGGTGATATAATCTAACATTTGCAAGACGTTCTGGACGGAACTTAGATGTTCTGACCTAGAAGCGTCTAAGGGCCAAAAAGGTTCCCAAACTCACTAGATGCATGAAGTTATGACCCCCCACACATTCCCCCAGTGATCACTGACTCCATTCCCCCCGCCCCCCGCCCCCCCCCCTCCCCAATATTTGAATACCAGCAGCACCTTGTATTGGAAAGCTTCGTAGAACTCCACACAGGTGTCTTAAGTGGCCAAGTGACTAGGCTAGAGAACCATAGAAAGGAGGAACCAGGCCCATAAGCCACTCTAACCACATTATTTATGGTGGAAAGTATGAGCTCACCAAAACCCTACTATTAAGCCATATAGGTGCTACCTGCAGACATAAGGGCTATTGGGGTGGTAGACAGCTGGGTATAGTAGGTTTGGGGGAGTTTTGGAGGGCTCAGCATAAGTTATAAGGGGTATATAGTGAGATGTATATCTGGAGTAAAAGACCATAGTCTTTTATTAAGACATGGAGGAAGCCTCTGCTTGCCCTGGATCGGTAGCATGGAATGTTGCTACTCGTTGAGATTCTGGAATGTTGCTATTCTTTGAGATTCTGCATGGAATCTTGATACTCTTTGGGGTTCTAGAATCTTTTGTTACTCTCTGGAATTCCAGAATCTTGCTATTCTTTGAGATTCTGGAATGTTGCTATTCTTTGGGTTTTGGCCAGGTACTAGTGACATTGATTGGCCACCATGAGAACAGGCTACTGGGCTTGATGGACCATTGGTCTGACCCAGTAAAGTTATTTTTATGTTCTTATGTCCCTCAGAAATTCTTAGAGACTCACCTTCTAAATGTTCACTTTGTGCAGCATGGATTATCTAGAGTTGTCTAATGTCAGTCCTCAAGGGTCGCAATCCAGTCAGGTTTTCAGGATTCCCCCAATGAATTTGCATGAGATCTGTTTGCATACACTGTTTTCATTGTATGCAAATAGATCTCATGCATAATTATTTGGGAAAGCCTGACCTGGTGAGGGCTGAGGTTGGATGCCCCTGGATTATACACTACTCCTTGCTGTGTTTGTTTGGTAAACAAACTACTGTTTCTGCCCACTGTTTGGGTTTTCACTCTGACTCAGTAGCACTGACAGTGAAATCCCCTGGAACTGATGGCTCTCTGCATGCATCCACAGCTCCTAAAAGAAGGGCATAGCTCATTCCATGCATTCCTTGTGGCATATATCCTGTAAACGTTGTGGAAACAATGTCTGCACTTTAAAGCATACCAGTTGCCATTCCTGTGTATGTTAGAAAATGGAAAGAGAAATCGGAGAAGCTTGACATGTTTTGTTTTCATTTATAACATTCAGCACAAACTTAAGTACTGTCTGGATCTGATTGATTGGCTCTTGGATACAGACCACAATCAATTTGTTTCTTTAATCCTATTCAATCAATTTGATAACACTGTATTCATTGATTTAGAAAATCTTTCTGGAAATATAGCACAGTTTAATTTATAAGGCACTTGATGGAAACTGCAATAAAACTTACATCTGTTCTGTAGTATAATACCAAACCATTCATTCAAGAGCTTTCTGAGAAAATAAAATTAGAGGGTTCAGTTGTGGATATTTTGCCCCCCCCCCCCACCTCAGCCTGCCAATCACCATAAGCTGTCATAGGGATCAATTAACACATGGTAAATCCCCGTGGGAGGTGAGGGTCAACCTTCTCAGAGCCACACACATTAATAGAAATTATTAAGAGGAATTATTCCCCAGAATCAAAAGGACCCCTGATAGTCAGTTCTCTGTAATCATTTGCTGTAACACTGGATCATGGCCCACTGATTTTAGTTTTAACTGAGAAATATTGATAATACATCCCTAATGCAAAAAAATTTAAAATAAGTGTTTACTGAATGAAAACTAAGAGTTGATACATCAAAGGACTTCTGGGTAGCAGCATCTTCTCTTTGGATAAATGCCCTGAGTGGTACTATTTGGATTAATGACTAAAATAACCCCCATTGAGGCACTAAGAGTAAGTCTCGTATATCGCCGGGGAAATCTAACGGGCCACTCTCGCGGTCGTAAATGTAACGATTTCAAAAAGACGAGGGATTCTCGAAAAGCCACGCATGAAAAAGGTTTGTGGAGGGTCGAAGAATTTACATGAGATGAGTCACTGGCGATTAGCACGTGGGCAGTAGAGACCACGATGTGCACATGTGCCGGGAGCTACCAGCAAAAGGTACGGTCGTTGTGTCAATCATAGGCATACCAGCGCTATTGGATGGAAGGGGAGGGAGGAGAGGGAAGGTATGAGCGTTGGCTTTCAACAAGCGTGGATAAGACACGTCTTTAATACATGTGCTTGAGAAGCATGCTTTGAAGATCTTCCCCCCCCAACGACTATAATTTATGCGAATGGTGTACCTTTTTAAAAAAAATTTTATGATGAGCCACAGCCAGAAACGCAAGTCTGAGACGTGCTTTGCACAGTACCGGAACCCCTGGACCAGCTGGTAATTTGTGGTCATCAAAAGCCGGTGCCTCGCTTGGAGAATCACCTGGCGATGATAGAGAATTGCCCAGAGTGCTTGTTGTTTAAATATTGATGAGCTCATTTTGCTATCACTTTAATATTCATGACCTCATTATAATACATTTGCATGGTAGTGTCGGAGGCTGCCAGGAAGCTTAGTGAGCCGTTTTGAAAATTGGCCGGTAAAATACTGCCATGCCAAATCAGTTGGAGCTGGTTTAGCGACCATCATTAAAGACACGGTAAGCTATTTATTTATTAATTATTATTTATTTAAAAATTTATAGACCGCATATAACTATGTGGTTTCCATATCACATACATAAAATCTTGTTTTCCTTCGATTACCACATATAACATAGACATGTCTAAACAACATCATTAATCGTCTCTGTTATAAACAGGAATAGAGCACAAATTCCATCATTTCAGAAATACAATCAAACTTTAAACCATACATTGATGTCAGAAAAATTCTAAAAGATGATAATCAACTGAAATATCCCTTAGCATAATAATTGAGTTTTCATCATTTTCTTACAATTCATTCTCCCCAGGCAAGGCATTCCATAGGTCTACGCCAGCCACACATATCACTGATGCTCTGATCCCAGCATGCATAGTCGATATTCTACCCTCCAAACTTAATTTCATCCCATTTACATCTCTAAGCTCTCTTCTCGGTTTAAAGATCTCAAAGTTCTGAGAATCTGCTCCTAAGTGCTTACCTAGCGTATTTGTCACCTGGGAGGGATCATTATTTATCACCCCCTTCTTCTATGCAACAAAATTGAATGAATAATAATAATGATCAGAAAAGAAATGCAGATAGCTAGACCAACAAAAGATTTTGGGGGTGCGTGGTGATAATCGAGAGCCAGTGGTGTGCAGTTACATTTACAACAAGGGCTTCAAGAAGTAGGCCAACACCATAGAGCATCAATACATCTGTCGAGACAACTGAACAAGCCAAATGACTTCAGATCACTATATAGAAAATTAACAGAATACCAAGTCTCAGTCACACAAACAGAATACAGATACCAAAAACAGAATAACTGCATACAAACTAGAAATAAAAATATGCAGACAGAAATCATACTGAAGCCGCAAGCACAACACCAGAGTCTGGCCATGGGAGGGTCATCGTAAATAATGGCAGATAAAGACCCGAATGGTCCATCCAGTCTGCTCAACCATAATTTAAATTGTCCTTTTTCTTAGATATTTCTGGGCCAGAAACCCAGACCTCTACCCGGTACAGTGCTTCGATTCCAGCTACTGGAGTCTCCGTCAAAGCCCACTCCAGCCCATCTAAACCATTCCAGCCATCAAAATCCTCCCCAGCCCATCCTCAACTGAATGGCAATATACGGGACACAGACCGTACATTATCTGCCCAGTACTGGCCTTAGTTGTTCAATATATACCTTTATTTTCTGATTCGAGATTCTCTGTGTTCATCCTACACTTTTTTGAACTCTGTCACCGTTTTCCTCTCTACCACCTCTCTCGGGAGCGCATTCCAGGCATCCACCACCCTCTCCATAAAGTAGAATTTCCTAACATTGCTCTTGAATCTACCACCCCTCAAATTATGTCCTCTGGTTTTACCATTTTCCTTTCTCTGGAAAAGATTTTGTTCTACGTTAATACCTTTCAAGTATTGGAATGTCTGAATCGTATCTCCCCTGTCCCTCATTTCCTCTAGGGTGTACATTTTGAGGGCTTCCAGTCTCTTCTCGTACGTCTTTTGGCGCAAGCCTCCTACCATTTTTGTCGTCTTTCTCTGGACCGCTTCAAGTCTTCCTATGTCCTTTGCGGGTCAGGGGCATTCTGAAAATTCACATGCATTGTTATAGAATATGCCTGATCCACGCCTAAGTTAGGCACAGAGATTTAGACAGGTTTTAGTTGGTATAAACAGTCACACCTATATTTAGTCTCAGGTCCAAGCACTAAGCATTATTCAATATACCGCAGTTTATAAAACAGTGCTAAGCATTTTTTTCTGCACCGACTTTTTGGGGATCGTATATAGAATTTCCCCCATTCCGCATAAGTTTATCTGCGTAAAGGCCCCTTTCTAGGGGCGGGGAAAACTCTTTCCGAAGGAGAGGCCATACAAACCATTGTTGAGCTCTAACCCGAGCTTCCTAATTGTTGGTGCTGGGTTGGGCAAAATGTTGACAGGGCCAAGGTCACAGTAGCCCAACCCATGCCACTTCTGGGTCTGTGGGTTAGACTCTAGGGGAGAGTGTGACGCAGTGGTTATAGCTGCACCTTGGCACCCTGAGGTTGTGGGTTCAAACACATGCTGCTCCTTGTGACCCTGGGCAAGTCACTTAATTCCCTATTGCCCCAGGTACATTAGATATATTGTGAGCCCACCAGGATAGACAGGGAAAAATGCTTGAGTACCTGAATAAATTAATGTAAACCATTCTCAGCTCCCCCTGGGAGAACAGTATAAAAAATTGAATGAATAAATAGTGTGAAAGAGTTCAGCCTTTGATAACCAGAGCTGGTACTGTGACATCATAATGCCTCATTCCACCAATAAGAGCCAACCTCATCAGTGATGTCACAATGGGTTGATTGTCCTGTACTTGGCTCACTTTTACTACCTTTTTATTTCTAGAGTGGTGCAGTGGTTAAAGCTACAGCCTCGGCACCCTGAGGTTGTGGGTTCAAATCTCACACTGCTCCTTGTGACCCTGGGCAAGTCACTTAATTTCCAATTGCCCCAATTAGACAGATTGTGAGCCCACCAGGACAGACAGGGAAAATGTTTGAAGTAGCTGTATGTAAATTGCCTTGAGTGTCCCAATCCCTTTCCCTGATGTCATAAAGCTTCATTCCACCAATAAGAGCCAACATCATCTGTGATGTCACAATGGCTAGATTGTCCTATATTTGGCTCACTTTTACAACATTATGATTTCTAGGGTGGTGCAGTGGTTAAAGCTACAGCCTCAGCACCGTCACTTAATTCCCAATTGCCCCAGGCACATTAGACAGATTGTGAGCACACCAGGACAGACAGGAAAAAATGCTTGTGTACCTGAATAAATTTATGTAAAAGCATTCTGAGCTCCCCTGGGAGAACAGTATAGAAAATTGAAAAAATAAATAAATACTGTATATGTGTAATGTGCTTTCAAAAATGTTCCTACTGTAATGTAAGGAGATTGTCATCATGTACTAAAGAATTGACAACCTTCCCCCCAACCACCCAAAAAAAACCCAATCTGAATCAGCAAAAGGAAATAAACTCCTTTTGCCCACCCCCAAAAACTGTTTCTTCTACCAGTTTCCTAAAGCAACAGTTGAAAGGGAGCTTGTGAGTGAAGGAGTCATGACTAGCCAAAGGCCATTCCACCCTAGAAGTAGGGTTACCGTATGGCTCCAGAAAAAATGAGGACGGATTGAGATATCTGGGTTTTACTCCCACCAAAAGCAATGGAAGGATGAATCGAAACATCTGAGTTTGGCCTCCATTGAAAGCAATGGAAGTAAAACCCGGATGCTCCAATCTGTCCTCTTTTTTCTGGAGCCATTTGGTAACCCTAGCTAGAAGGCACCTGCAGAATCGGAGCCTGACGACTGGAAGGGTTTCCTGGGATTCCACACCGTGCCTTAAATCTCCAACGTAGTTCGACTGTACACTGGCATAAGTTCAAATTAAGGATCCCCGAGCAACGCTTTCAGAAAGAGCCGCTGGGCACCTCAGAATATCTACAAGTGGGTCCCCTTGGTGGAGTTTATAGCAATATTGAAGCACCTCAAATTTCATCTTCAACTCACATCTGCCCTTCAATTTCTCCTCGAGCAAATCCAGCATAGCACTTCTTCCTTCCCCTGTGTTTCAGCAATACAAAAATCTATCAATCAAAGTCTGGCCTGTGAAACATAGCTGGGAAACATCATTATACGGACACGTGCCTTTAGGAAGTGTTCCCTTGATGCAAACCTTAATCATAAATGCCTAGATCCCATCATCCCAGCAAAATGAGGAATGGCATGTGTCTTTCCAGCAGCCTCCCTAGCCACTGTTCCTGACTTAGCTCAAGGGGGAAGCGGTCTGGATGGAAAAAGTGAAAAGCCTGACAAATTCGAGATGACTGCGGTGTAATAAGATTTTCCAGGAGATTTGCAATTTAGGGAGCTGTATACATGGTTGATACCTTGGAGAGAAAAAATTACAAGAGAGGGTGAGACTTTGAGGGGGGATTTACAAGGGAGGGGAAAGGACAAGGGGAAGAGTTAAGATATCTGGATAAATTTTTTGAATAGCAGGGTTTTGATTCCTTTTCGAAATGATTTGAAGTCGCTCGTTGTTGTCAGCAAGTTGGAGATGGAGTGGTCAAGTTTCGCTGCCTGCGTCGCTAGTAGGTTGTCAAACATCTTCTTGCGCCGAGTACCTTTGAATGGGGGTAAGTAAATGGGGTCTGAGTTCTTCTTTGTCTAGTAGTAAGGTTCTGATTTAGGCGGTTGTTTAGGCAAGTGGGGGCAGTGCCATTTAATGCTTTGAATAATAGACAGTATAGTTTAAATTGAATTCGTGCTTGTATTGGTAACCAGTGTGAGTCTAGGTAGGCAGAGGTGATGTGGTCATATTTACTTAGCGAGTAGATCAATCTGAGAGCTGTACAGTCTGTAGTTGTTTTATCATGTTTGCAGGGCATGGGAGATAGAGGATGTTGCAATAGTCCAATAGACCTAGGACTAGGGATTGGACTATGAGCCTATATTGCTCTATGTCGAAGAATTATGATGTCATAATGCCTCATTCCACCAATAAGAGCCAACCTCATCAGTAATGTCACAATGGCTTGATTGTTCCTATACTTGGCTCACTTTTATTACATACCAGGAGATGCAGAAAAGTTCTCAGCCCAACCTACCGACTTCCTCAATTCTGAGCGTTATTTTGCCACCGTAGCTGAAAAAGAGTGTTATCTTAGTTCGTTAAGTGCCAATTTGCAGAAAGGAAATTCTCGGTTTTGACATTGTTTCAGATCATTGATTGAACCCATATCCAAGTCATTCTCTTCTCTGCTGGGCTGAGAACTTCTCAGCACCCCCTTGTATGCTGAGGGTGCATTGGTAGAATACGGTGAGGTCACTGCATAAGGAGAAGGAAGGTATACCAACACAGCACCTTTCCTTATAACCTCTGCAGTTCTGAATCTGCAGGCTTTGTCTTGTACAATTCTTTGACAGAAAGGCTCTCTCTGGGTGTACGTTCTATTCAACTGTTAAGTCACAGAAAAGGAATTTATTCTGCTGCCAGGCTCGGTGGTTTCACAGGGCTGCCTGTTATAGTGAGACTGTCCTTGCACCTTAACCTTTCCTGGGTAGACTCCCAAATGCTTTAGCTGAGACCAATGGGCAGGATTCACTAAAGTCCCGAAATCTATCCGTTTCCGAGTCATTGTAGCCGATCGATTCAGTAAAGCTGGGCCGTGCAAATGATCCATTTGCTATTAGCGCAGAAACATCGATCGATGCGCGTGCACACTGTATCCTTGTTGGTATGGAAGCACATAACACATAAGCGAGCTCTTTAGGACGCGACAATCTAGCTGGGAAGGAAGGGGGGAGGGATAGCTGGCCCTTAAAAGTTATATTTGATTTGGGATTTTTTTTTGTTATTTGGCATTGATATTTGAAATGTACAATGCGCATGGAGAGCACGGGGTTAATCCACGATTTTCTCGCCATGCGCATTACAAATCTGAGATTCACTCCCGCACTCGCTTTGCGCATTCCCCAAAAATATATATATATATTTCTAACGCTTATGCACATGAAGGTTTATATATATTTAAAAGTTTTGATATATTTTGGATTTTTGGAGGGGTAGATAAATATTTTTAATGGGGTTCTTAACATGCACGCGTCAGTTGCTAGCCAGGAATAGTGGGCGAGGATGTAAACGACTGGTCCTCAGCAGTCAAAACGTTTTGGACAGGAAAGGCCAGTCGGTTTGGACGAAATGGTTTCAAGAATCGACGCGTTAAGAAATTTACATGCCTTTTTACTCATTTGCATGCGCAGATCGGATCGGGTGCGGATGGGGGTCTGGCGAAAGGTTAGTGAATCGAGCCGGAGTCGGAAAGTGAGCGCAAACCGATCGGTACACGATCGGTTTGCTTAGTGAATCGAGCCCAATGTGTGCAAATTGTCTTTAATGTGCAAAAGTAGATTTCTGTCTTTCTAAAACCATGAAGACGGAAGTGCCGTGTTTCCGGGCGCAGTGTGGTGTTATCCTGTGGAACTTTAACCCATCATTTGGAAAGGGGTACAATGACACGGGAACTGGGAAAAACACGGACCTTGCTGATCTAAACTGCATGCCCTTAAAAATCTGCTCACCTCGGAGGGGTGAGCGGCATCCATGAGGTCTGCGGGAGTTAAAATGAGGATCCCTCAGCAAGTGTAGTGGCTAAAACACGGACCCCACAGAACTAAAAGCGCATGGCCTTAAAAAGAAAGCAGCCATGGTGCGGGGTCCCCAAAGATCCTCGTTTTTTAACTCCCGTGGACCTCACGGATTTCACTCACTCTACAGATCCTCGTTTTAACTCCTGCAGACTTCACGGATCCCACCGGAGGGGGTAAGATGAGGATACAATGGGTGAACGGGATCCGTGAGGTCCGCGGGAGTTAAAGCAAGGATCCCTGCAGACTCCATGCCGTGGCCGCTTTCTGTTTAAGGTCGTGGGGTCGACACCTGCGAGGTCCACGGAGTCCTCGTTTACAGGTCAGTCAGAGATAAACTGAAATTACAAACTGCAGCTGTCAAAACTGAACTGAGCGGATTTTTAAGGGCTTGCGGTTTGGATCCGTGAGGTCCATAGAGTCCGTGAAGTCCACGTTTTACCTGGTCCCAATGACAGGCAGTTACGAGGAGGTGCTGAAAAGTTCTCAGCCCAACCAACTAACATCCTAAATTCTGAGCGTTATTTTGCCACTGTTCTCTTATTTCGTTAAGTGCCAATTTGCAGAAACAAAGTTCTGTGTTTTGACATTATTTCGGATCATTGATTGAACCATATCCAGGTCATTCTCTTCTTGGTTGGGCTGAGAATTTTTCAGCAGCCCCTCGTATGTACTGTAATGTAATCCATATTCCAGTAGTTTAGGTGGGTACCTGGTGTTTGAAAGCGGAGTTTTTCGGTGAGTTTGAAAGTCTTTCCAGCAAGCTAGAGCTATGCAGGGCAAAATTCCCCTGATCCTGCAATAAATCCTCACATTACTTCAACGGAAGCAGCACTTAAAATGACCTTTTGATCTTTCTTTTCCTTGAGACCAGCACATTTCAAAGAAGTCGCATACTAGCGGTTTAAGTGAACTTACAGCCTTCTCTGTGCTGTGTGTACCTGGCTCCCTACTGGCATAGGAGCAGATCATTTTTTGCATTAAAGAGAAGTTCTTTTACAGAAGTGAACACAACACATTTTGGCAATGCGATGACCCCCCCCCCCCTAAAAATCCCTAAACAGTAAAACATTTTTCTGTTTATCTGTTTTGAAGGAGACACTAGTCTCTCTGTGTCTGCCTGTCTCTGCACCCTTCTGCATTTGCATGGAAGTTTCTTGCTGTCTCTCCATCTATCCCAAATTTCACGTTTGCACTCTCTTACCTTTTGCAACCACTGGGTGTTGTTTTCCATGAGGTTCTCCAGCTGCTGGAGCCTCTTGCTGGGCCACTTGGCTTCCACCGGGAGGGGGGCATCCCTCTGCAGGGAGTTGGACACCTGGAAATCGGCAGAGGGTGGGCAGCTTTGAATTTCGGGGAGCAGGAAGGTGTAGCTGCAAGGTCCATGCTGGACCTGGTGTCGGTGCCTCTCTGCTGCATCCATGCCTTTGGCTGAGCCCAGCCCCGAACTGATGAGACTCAAAAGCAACGTGAAATCAGACAGAAGAAGCATGATTAGAAAGCTATAGAGATATATTGCAGCCTTCGTCTTCACCTCTGGTCCTTACATGTCACTAGTGAAGCCTGAGGTCTGCAAAGCACCCAACTGCTTCCTATATCTCTGGCCCATGTTGTCCGAACAACCATAGGTTTGATTTTTTTTGGTTTTTTTTATAAGCAGCTCCTCCTGGCAAAAACCAGGGCTCCCTCCTTCTCTGACCCTCCCCTTCCATGAACGAGTTTGCTGGACCAGTTCCAGTCCTGTTTGAGGATGCCTTTGTCCATTAAACAGTTGAGCTGAGCTCCATTTGAGCCCTCGCAGAGATCAGCCCCTGGGGGGGGGGTGGGGGGGGGGGCTCGAAGCTGATCTAAATCCTTTGCACATCCTTCTGTGCTGAGGACGAATTTATCACCCAGATTAAACGGGGAAAGTTTGGACGTTTTCTTGCCGATAGGGGGAGTGAAGCTAGCAGAGGACGCAGGAAAAACCACATCTGCCCAGCTGTGCTTTTTGTCTGCTGTATCAAAGGAGTGCAATTCCTGCCACAGGAAAATTAAAATTAGGCTATTTAGCCATATTTTTGTTTTAGTTGAATAAATAACAGTAACATAGTAACATAGTAGATGACGGCAGATAAAGACCCGAATGGTCCGTCCAGTTTGCCCAAAGCAATGAACATGGACCCAGGGCACTATTTAAGGCGGGTGTTTGTAATAACATAAACTTGTTCATTTATTAGCAGAATCAATTTAAACAAAGACCAACTTTTGAAAGCATCAAATAGCCAGGTTACACAGGAACCTGATTCCACTTGCTTTAGGTCGGGCTCTATCACAGGGATGGGAAACACCCACAATTCCACAATGAACAGACATGAGGTCTATTTGCACACAATGGAAGCAGCACATGCAAATCAATCTCATGCCTATTCATTGAGGAAATCTTGGAAACCTGGTTGCTCACCCCTGCCCGTTGATATAGGAATGGGAATATGAGACCTGATCACCCCGGCGTTACACGCTGCCCACTGGCTGCCGTTCCAGGAACCCCCACAAATTTTTTTGAAACACCGTGAATATGGTTTTTCGCTTGTCAAAAGGCAGGAGAGGTGCCAGCGGATGCAGAAAATCACTCGCGTTATGCTCCAACCGCCTTTTCCTGTTACTAAAGTCGGGCTACACCAATCAAGGGCTGCTTTGACATGCCAGATGGTACCATATTTGTCATATTAGGTTTTACCATGCTTTGTTAACTATGTTTTGCTATCCCTGGCAGACAATGTTTGCCATGCTTTCTCCTACCATACTATGTCTGAGAGTGTGATGCAGGGGTTGGAACTGAAGCCTCGGCTCCCAGAGATTGTGAGTTCCAACCAGGACAGTCAGGGAAAACTGCTCAAGTGCCTGAATAAATTCATGGAAACCATTCTGAACTCGCCTGGGAAAGCAGTATAGAAAACTGAATAAATAAATAGGGCAGCGTTTGTCAACCCAGTCCATCGAGTTTTCAGGATATCCACAATGAATATGCATGAGATAGATTTACATACAAAGGTGGCAGTACATGCATATTCATTGTGGATATCCTGAAAACTTGATGGGCTAGGGGTTGAGTTCAGAAACACCGGGGTCGAGAATGGGGTCTAATATACTGTGGTTACAAACAAGACAGTTTACATATTATATACAGGTAGCAATTTTGTACCTAGGGCAATGATTTAAGTGATTTGCCCAGCCTAAAAAGGGACACAGTGGTAAATATCACAGATTCTTAAAAAGACACTTTAAAAATGAGACTTGGGTTTCCTGCATGTGGCTGTTCTGTAACCTTTGCTCACATCCTGGAGGAAAAGTCTATAGTCTGTTATTGAAAAAGACACTGCTTGCCCTGGATCGGTAGCATGGAATGTTGCCACTCTTTGGGGATTCCACATGGAATGTTGCTACCATTTGGGGTTCTGGAATCTTGCTTACTCCTTCAGATTCTGGAATGTTGCCACTCTTTGGCGATTCCACATGGAATGTTGCTACCATTTGGGGTTCTGGAATCTTGCTTACTCCTTCAGATTCTGGAATGTTGCCACTCTTTGGGGATTCCACATGGAATGTTGCTACTATTTAGGGTTCCGGAATCTTGCTTACTCCTTCAGATTCTGGAATGTTGCCACTCTTTGGGGATTCCACATGGAATGTTGCTACTATTTAGGGTTCCGGAATCTTGCTTACTCCTTCAGATTCTGGAATGTTGCCACTCTTTGGGGATTCCACATGGAATGTTGCTACTATTTGGGGTTCTGGAATCTTGCTTACTCCTTCAGATTCTGGAATGTTGCCACTCTTTGGCGATTCCACATGGAATGTTGCTACCATTTGGGGTTCTGGAATCTTGCTTACTCCTTCAGATTCTGGAATGTTGCCACTCTTTGGGGATTCCACATGGAATGTTGCTACTATTTAGGGTTCCGGAATCTTGCTTACTCCTTCAGATTCTGGAATGTTGCCACTCTTTGGGGATTCCACATGGAATGTTGCTACTATTAGGGTTCCGGAATCTTGCTTACTCCTTCAGATTCTGGAATGTTGCCACTCTTTGGGGATTCCACATGGAATGTTGCTACTATTTGGGGTTCCGGAATCTTGCTTACTCCTTCAGATTCTGGAATGTTGCCACTCTTTGGCGATTCCACATGGAATGTTGCTACCATTTGGGGTTCTGGAATCTTGCTTACTCCTTCAGATTCTGGAATGTTGCCACTCTTTGGGGATTCCACATGGAATGTTGCTACTATTTTGGGGTTCCGGAATCTTGCTTACTCCTTCAGATTCTGGAATGTTGCTACTCTTTGGTACTAGTGACCTAGATTGGCCACCATGAGAACTTTTTCTCTCACTGGGGTAAGAAGCCAGATATGAATCTTTCGGACAGTAAGGAGCAGAAATTTCAATTTTGTAATGACAGCTGTACAAAAAATGAGATCCTGTGGTTTCTGCTCCCCGGCTGCATTAGAAATTGTACGTACTGTACTACCAGTTGGCCGAGCAAGGGTTCCAGAAGAGTAGAGGTCCCTAATTAATTATCTTTAAGTGCAAGCTGCTTTTTCCCCTGTGATTTCTGTGTGTCTGTGATGTCCTTGAAGAGACGCAGTAGGCAGAAGAGTGGAGGATGCTCTCCTTTCATCTTTTCTTCCAAACCTGAGCTTCCCCACTAAGTGCTTCGATATCTGGAGCTGTCTGCTGAACCCGCTTATTCTGTCTGAACTGGCTACAAATTAGTCAACACTGACCAGCTTAATGGGGAAAGCCAGATTCAGGCGAGGATACTTTGTGGAGCACAGGGGTCAGAGGGCACGAGCCAGGCAAGCCAGGAGATAAGAATTCATCACTCAGAGGAACACACACAAAGTGATAACCTACGAGTGTTTGGCCAGTGCGGAATTACATAGTAGCATGCTTCATGAAGCAGATACTGGCCAAAATTGTCCATCTGGTCTGCCCAGTTGAGAATTTTCCACTTTAGGTAGAGGCGCAGGTGGGGATAAATTCTCAAGAGGTCACAGAAATTTAGGATCCAGGATGGTGAGCGCTATGTGTGAATCCTATAACAGCCATTGATAGAATACAAGCATATCCCCATTAACTAACTCTAGGTGTGGGCGCTTGAATTAGCTCGAAGGCTGGCATAAATCTCACGCCTGTAGACAGGGGTGTAAATACTAGTACAGCAAAACCTTGGATTGCAAGACAAGCAAAATATTTGATTAAATTTTAACTTGATATACAAACAATGTCTTGCAATACAAAATAAGAAAAGGAATCGACAAAATAGAGCAGGAAAAAAATTATTTACAATGTCCATTGTGACACGGACAAGAGGACATGGACTGAAGCTAAGGGGGGACAAGTCCAGGAGAAATATCAGGAAGTTCTGCTTCACGCAACAAGTGGGGGACACCTGAAATGTTCTCCCAGAGGAGGTTATAGTGGAATCGACCGTCCTAGGATTTAAAAGCAAACTAGATGCACATCTCCTTACGAGAGGCATAGAGGGATATGAGTGACTAAAATTACGCCAGGTGTACACTGGCAGGGCCTCCACGTGTGCGGATCGCCAGACTTGATGGACCGAAGGTGTGATCCAGAGATGGCAGTTCTTATGTTCTTATATGAGTATATACAATATACACGCGTCACATCATCACAACTGAGCCGATGGTTCTCTCTCTGACGCTGCGGGAGTGTAGTGACTGTTCTAAACTAGAGAATGACACGGGGAAAAAATCTGTCCCCGTCACTGCACCGTCCCCGGCCCACCATCCTCTGCACCGCCCCGTCACCGCCGTTCCCTTCACTGCCCCGTCACTGTCACCGCCATCCCTTTCACCGCCCCGTCACTGCCACTGCCATCCCATTCACCGCCCCGTCACCGTCCCCGCAACATCCATATAAGCCTTAGTACTGCAATATTTAGCTTATTCCTTTCTTATAAATCAAAGTTCTGGCTGCTGAACTAGAGAAAGAGATGTTCAGCTGGCAGGGCTTTGTTTATAAATTTTTATCAACATAATTAATATACTACTTTATCCTAAAGCAAAAAATAAATAAATAAATATAATTTTTTTTTTTCTACCTTTGTTGTCTGGTTTCTGCTTTCCACATCTTCTCATTCAATTCCTTCCATCCACAGTGTGTCTTCTCTCTGCGTCTTCCATTTGCTGTTACTGTGCCTCTCCCTTCACCCCCCCCCCCAATTGGTCTAGCACCCATCTTCTTCCCTCCGCTCCCCCATAGTCTGGCATCTGTCTTCTTCCCTTCCAGTGTCTTCTCCCCACTCTGTCTTCTACATTTCCCTTCAGGGTCTGTTCCTCTCCACTCTCCTTCAATGTCTGTTCTATTCCTTTCCACCATCATCCTTCCCTCCCTCCTTTACCATCTGTTCCTTTCTACCATCTTTCTTTCATATCTTCTATCAGCCCCCCCCCCCCACCACCACCACCACCACCACTAGCAGCCCTTTATTACTGTGTTCTGTGTTTTTAGATTTGGGTTTTTGCCATTTCTACTAGCAGACTGTTCCAGGCATCAGTCTTCCTACACTTTTTTCCCTGTAATGTTATGCCATGTCATGACTCCTTTACTGAAGCCCACCAAATATTTGAAAGTTTCCATCACGTCTCTCCATTCCTTCTATCCATCGGCAAGTATATTTTAAGCTTCTAAAGCCTTTGTGTCACTTTCACTCCCTCCTTCCTTGTGTGAACCGGAAACACGCGCGATTGCGCGGTCCCTGCAACCCCCACCCACCCTCCCGCTCATTTAACCAGCTTCCTCTTTCCACCTCACCTTAGTTTGCTGGCTTTCTTTTTCAGCGACCCGTACACTTTCAAAGAGCCGCGCACACACGGCTGCTCAAAGTTCAATCTTCTGCTCTGCTACAACTTCCTGTTTCCGGTTGCATCAGAGCAGAAGATTGAATACTGAGCAGCCGCGCATGCGGGTCGCCGAAAAAGAAAGCCGGCAAACTAAGGTGAGGTGGAGAGAGGAAGCTGGTTAAACGATCGATCAGGCAGGCGGGTGGGGGCTGCGGGGACCGCGCGATCCTTGATGCCTCACTGCGGAGACAAGACCATTCACCGCTCCACGGGGCGGTGAATGGCCTTGTCCCAGTCCCCGCAGCGACTGCTGTTTTTCATTCTCCGTTTTGGCGGGTTACCCGCAGCTAAACACGGCTAGCCGTGGGTAACCGCCACCGTGTCATTCTCTATTCTAAACAAGCAAAGTCTTGCAATATACACGCGTCACATCATCACAACTGAGCCAATGGTTCTTCTCTCTCTGACACTGCAAGAGTGTAGTGATTGTTCTAAACGAGCAAAGTCTTGCAATACGAGTACATACAGTATACACACATCACATCATCACAACTGAGCCGATGGTTCTTCTCTCTCTGATGCTGCGGGAGTGTCGTGACTGTTCTAAATGGGCGAGGTCTTGCAATACGAGTGCGTACAGTATACACGCGTCACATCATCACAACTGAGCCGATGGTTCTTCTCTCTCTGACGCTGCGGGAGTGTAGTGACTGTTCTAAACGAGCGAAGTCTTGCAATACAAGTACGTATAGCATTTTGCATGAAAGTTTTTGAGTTGTGGAACGAATCGTCCGAGTTTCCATTATATTCTATGGGGAAATTTGCTTCGATATACAAGTGCTTTGGAATGGATTATGAGCATGCTTCTGGAACGAATTATGCTCGTAAACCAAGGTTTTACTGTATTCTACTACCCGACATCCCCTCCCCAACCTACCCATCACCCTCCCAGGTCCATGACCACCTCGAAGTTGAGCCCACTGGAATTTGAGCGAAGAGTGACTAACAGCAGTTCCACACTTAAGTGCTCATTGGCGACCATTAGTATTAATTAAGATCAATGATAGCCAATTAACAATTATCCAAATTACATCCCATTCTTTGTGCAAATGACCTTCTTCTATAACTTGGATGCACATATTTGGGTTTGCATATGTATAGAATTAGCAGGGAGGTAGCTCATTGGAGAACAGAGCGCCTACAAAAACTTCCAAAAACACCCTTTTTATAAAGCCAACAGAGGTATGGCTGTTCTTAGATATAATAAGCTCCCAGGACTATCCCTGGTAGCCTTCAAACACGCAAAGTACATAGGCTCAAGGTACTTACAACTGTGAGCGTGCATTTCATCCCTTGCAACTCACCCGGATACCCTTACCCCCATCCCCAATGATCGCTGGCAAATGGACCGTGTAAAAGAAGTGCACACTAGCTCTCGAGGTACACATACACCTGTATAATTTTGTAACAGCCATGTTCTGGGTGTAAAGGATGGTTTCCAATCAGAAAATTCTCTTTCTAAATTCCCACACACATCCCAAACCTATCTGTTCGATGCTTCATTTCCTTTCCCCTCTCCTCTCTCCCTTTCCCCTTCTGCTCCCTCCTACTTATCCACCTCCTCTCTCTCCCTCCTCTTTCTCTCTCCTCTTACCTCTCTTTACAGTCGCCTTGAGCCTGTATAGGTATGAGCAACGCACAAATAGAAGATTAGATTAGATCTCAACACAAGCTCCGCCCTCCACCTTCTCTTTGCCCTCATTATTAATATAGGAGCATAGTATTCAAAGTGGGGGAGTGGCCTAGTGGCTAAAGCAGCTGCCTCAGCCCCATGGGGTCGTGACTCTGGGCAAGTCACCTAACACTTCATTGACCCAGGAACAAAATGAGTATATGTCTAAAATAAGTAAACTGCTTTGATTGGGTAAACCACATAGAAACAGTGGCATATCAAGTCCCGTTCCCTTCATTGGGCAGGAGAGCTTGTGCCCAGGGCTATCCACTTTATTGCCACTAAATATGCCCTCTAATTGCCTATAGTATGTGGGTTAAGTCCTTTCTACGGAAGCAAATAGAATGTTAGGAATTATCAGGAAAGGAATGGGAAAGAAAGATGAAAATGTTATAATGCCCTTGGATCGCTCTATGGTTTGGCCCCCTCTTGAATACTGTGTGCAATTCTGGTCGCAGCATCTTAAAAAAGATATAGCGGAATTAGAAAAGGTACAGTGAAGGATGATGAGAATGATAAAAGGGATGGGATGAGGAAAGGCTAAAGCGTCTAGGGCTCTTTGACTTGGAGGGGACATATGACAGAGGTCTATAAAATACTGAGTGGAGTGGAAAGGGTAGATGTGTATCGCTTGTTTACTCTTTCCAAAAACACTAGGACTAGGGGCAAGCGATGAAGCTACTAAGTAGTAGATTTAAAACAAACTGAACAAAATAAATCTTCACTCAACAGGTAATTAAATTCTGGAATTTGTTGCCAGAGAATGTGGTGAAAGCAGGGTTTTTTAAAAGTTTGGATAATTTCCTCAAAGTCCATAGTCTATTATTCAGTTAGCTTGGGGAAATCCACTGCTTTTTCCTAGGATAAGCAGCGTGAAATCGGTTTTACTACTTGGGATCTTGCCAGTTACTTGGGACCTGGGTTGGCCATTGTTGGAAACAGGATACTGGGCTTGATGGACCTTCGGTCTGTCCCAGTATGGCAACTCTTATATTTTTATGTGAGCTAAGTATAGGATAATGAAGCCATTGTGACGTCACTGATGAGGTTGGCTCTTAGGCATTGGTGGAATGAGGTATTATGATATCACAATCTCAGCTCTGAAATGTTGCTACTCTTTGGGTTTCTGTAATGTTGTTACTCTTTGGGTTTCTGTGATGTTGTTACTCTTTAGGACCTGGGGTTGGCCACTGTTGGAACCAAGAAACTAGGCTTGATGGACCTTCGATCTGTCCCATACAACAATTCTTATGTTCTTATGTGAGCCAAGGATAGGACAATCAAGCCATTGTGACATCACTGATGAGGTTGGCTCTTAGGCATTGGTGGAATCTTCTGTAATGTTGCTACTCTTTAGGTTTCAGCCTGGTACTTGGGACCTGGGGTTGGCCACTGTTGGAAACAAGATACTGGACTTGAGGGACCTTCAATCTGTCCCAGTATGGCAGCTCTTATGGCCATAACTTAAGGCACCATAAGGGCCGTAGTGCAATTCTCTATTTTTCTGGTTTCACTGATCTGATTACAGGTTAAATATTGTGCCAGCCATCTGCACATACCCTGAAATTCAATGTTAGTTGCCAGATATGGCGTAAAGTCGGCATGGCAACAATAAAGAAATAAAATCGCTGCTTTTGGCTGAATATTTTCCCTATAGTAGTAAGTGAAAGCAGATAAAGACCTCTATAGTCCATCCAACCTGTCCAATAAGGTTGCCAAAATTGTACCTGCATCTCCATATGCTCTCTGTACCCTTTTCGCACCTCTGCCCTCCACATCTGTCCTAAGCATGTGCAAATCCTGCCAGTAATAGCTTCTAACACCTCCATCACTGGGGCTTTACCATCATCAGAAAAGACGGAAGAGGGTGGACTCGGGTGTGATTGTATGCGATGATCTTGAGGTGGCCAAACAAGTTGAAAAGATGACGGCGAAAGCAAGAAGGATGCTAGATTGAATTGGGAGAGGTATGGCCAGTAGGAAAAAGGAGGTATTGATGCCCCTGTATAAGACTGGCGAGACCTCGTTTAGAATATTGTGTACAATTCTGGAGGCCGCACCTTCAATAAAGGATGGAGTCGGTCCAGAGGAAGGCTACTAAAATGGTTGGTGGTCTTCGTCATAAGGCGTATGGGGACAGACTTAAAGAGCTCAATCTGTATACTTTGGAGGAAAGGCGGGAGAGGGGAGATATGATAAGAGATGTTTAAATACCTACGTAATATAAATGTGCATGAGTCGAGTTTCTTTCATTTGAAAGGAAACTCTGCAATGAGAGGGCATAGGATGAAGTTAAGGCTCCGGAGTAATCTAAGGAAATAATTTTTTACGGAAAGGGTGGTAGATGTGTGGAACAGTCTCCCGGAAGAAGTGGGGGAGACAAAGACTGTGTCTGAATTCAAGAGGGCCTGGGATAAATAATGGTTACTGCGGATGGGCAAACTAGATGGGCCATTTAGCCTTTATCTGCTGTCATGTTTCTATCAATTTTAAGACTACGTTAAAGATGAAGTGATATCTGACAGTCAAAGGGAAAGACTGGCATTATTTATCCTTACTCTTAAGAATATAAGCCTGCTTTTGAGCTGCTGGTAGAGCAGAAACAATTGGGCCCCCTCTTCCCTCTTGTTGTAAACTCTGTTATTTCACAACAGAGACTAACACAATGCAGATTTAGACTTTTCTACCTCCAGCTGCCAAAAAAAACACACCCTAGAGATTAACTCTGTCCCTTCTTGTCTTTGGAAGAACAGATTTCTACTTGTCATGGTCCTTGCTGTTCTGGTTTGTGAAAGAAGAGTTTGCCACGAGCACATCCAAGAATACCCCTGGATTTGGAGATATCCACGTAACCAACACGGGAGAAATCACCTTCTTCCATCGGATGAACCAAAACAGACAGTGAAGTCGACCTCTGGGTGCCAAAGTGCTTTATTCATTCCAATAGAGAGTGGACACGAACGTGTTTCGGCCAGACCGGCCTGCATCAGGCGTCTATTGTTCAAGAAACATACAAGTATTCCATACATAAAAAACATACAAAAAAATGTAAAAACATATCAAGATATGAAATGTGTGATTGTATCTACATGATGATAATAATACGGACACCATCTAAATTTATAAATCAATGTTGCAAAAGAAAACCATGATAAATAACATATCACATAAAAGACTTGTGCAGTCAACATTGATAACAAATGTAAATAATCACACACATAAGTTTTAATGATTATTTATATTTATTATCAGTCTCCATCGAGGGATATACACGTAGTCCAGCGATTTTCCACTTACAGTATTTCATGCCATATTTTTCTGATGGAGCAAAAACAAAAGTGGAAAATCAATGGACTAAGGCCTGGATTGTGTAACCGGTGCCGTGTCAATCATGTGATGGCACCGGGTGCAGAATCATGCCTCCGGCACAGGTAGGTGCTGGAATGTAGGCCGGGATTTTCCTGCACTTACCTATGATGTGAATCGTGCCTCCGTAAATGCTTCAGATTGCCCAATAACACTTCTGGCATTAGCCACACCCACAGTGGCATTAGGCGGCCTAAAGTGCCTAGGGAGGCGTGATTCTGGTGCCAGGTTTAGGCACATGCAAGCGCCTTAAAACTCAGTTAAAAACGTTGTTTCAATGGCTTTTTTAAATTGAAATTAGGCGCCTACCAGCACTGGTGTAGTAAGGGGGGGGCGTAGGGGCAGATCACCCCATGTACTGTCTCGACGGGGGCTCTGGCACCTCTGCACCCCACCCCGCCATGCTCTTGCCATCCCTCCCACCCTGAACCTCTGTGGATCTTCGCCAGTGCGAGCAACTTCTCCTGCCTGTTGCTCGCACTGGCCTGGTTCCCCTCTGAATCACTTCCAGTTCATGGGGCCAGGAAGTGATGTCAGAGGAAAACCCAACCCTGGTGCAAGCGGCATGCCGGAGAAGCCACTCACGCTGGCGAAGATTTACTGAGGTATGTGGGGGAAGGGAGAGCGACAGTGTGGAGTGGGGGCAGGAAGAAGGAGAGAGGGGGTGCAGAAGGAGTAGTGGGGGGAGAGGAGGGCATGGGGAGTGCAACTGCCCCAGACATCTCCTACCCTAGCTATGCCATTGCCTCACAGCGCCTAAATAAACAGAATCTGGGCCTAAGTGTATAGTAGAGAATGACACAGGGAAAATGTCCCCGTGAGATCTCAATATATCCATTCCATCCCCACATGATCTGTCCCTGTCTCATTTCTGCGAGCTCTGCCTTAACCACACAAGCCTAGAACACTTATGATTTGAAAGTGTTTGAGGCTTGTGCAGATGAGGGCGGAGCTTAGGCATTGGTAGAATGAGGCATTATGACATCACAATCTGAGTTCTAGAATGTTACTACTCAGGATTTTAAAGGGTTTGAGTCTTGGGAGGATGCGGGCGGAGCTTAGGCATTAGTGAAATGAGGCATTATGACATCACACTCAGCTCTAGAATGTTGCTACTTAGGATTTTAAAGGGTTTGAGGCTTGTGTGGATGAGGACGGAGCTTAGGCATTGGTGGAGTGAGGCATTATGACATCACAATCTGAGCTCTAGAATGTTGCTACTTAGGATTTTGAAGTGTTTGAGGCTTGTGCAGATGAGGACGGAGCTTAGGCATTGGTGGAATGAGGCATTATGACATCACAACCTGAGCTCTAGAATGTTGGTACTTAGGATTTTGAAGTGTTTGAGGCTTGTGCAGATCAGGACAGAACTTACAGGAATGGGGCAGGAACAGGGACAGTGCTTGCGAGGATACGATGGGGATAGAGAGATCCTGCAGGGAGGGGGGAAAATTTGTTCCCATGCCATTCTCTAGTGTATAACCCTCAATGGAGACTGCCCCAACTTTGTTGCTTGGCCCCTCGTATGTTCTTAGGTTCTTAAAAGCTTTAGCATATTTGAGAAAGTTAGTGTTATTTTGGATAAAAAATGATCCACAAAGCAATATAGCCCATATCAGGGATACTTTCATGTAACTTTAAAATGACAGCACATCCCTACTGAGTACACATCTCTTTCCCTGTGCCTGCACGGAGAGGAAGAGAGGTCTCATAAATGTTTGGCGTAGGTCGGAGACCGAGGGAAGAGCCTGACTTTTTCACCTTTGGTGATGGAAGGAATGCTTTGATCTCACCTGGATCACGGCTATCTCCTTCATTGTTTTCTGCCATGTTATCTGTATTATTCTGTAAGGATTGCAATGTCATGACCTTCAATTTGTTTTCGTTTGCTTGCTGACCTCCAGACCAGACCACCTAACATGCCTAAGTCCTGATGTGGAAAGATTGATTCGGTGGGAGAGAAGAGAGTTCACATTATTTCGAGTGTAACTGAGCAACAGTGGGGGTGGGTGGGGGGGGGTGGTATGCATTATTTCTTTGTACTTTATGTGTGCTTGTTTTGCATTTGGCACTATTCAATAAATAAAATGTTTCATGTAAAAAAAAAAAAAAAAAAAAAGTCTATGTTCATAAAATGCAAAATGTAAATTCTGCCAGTAATAGCTTCTAACCCCCCTGTCACCCCTCCCAGAAACAGGAGGGATGCCCACTCCCTCCCACCGCTAAACAACACCCCTAACCACCCTTTCCCCCCCCCACCCGACAATGGGAGATATGTCCACTCTCTTCCGCTGTCAAGTAACCCCCCTCAGACACCCCTCCCAGAAGCAGGAGGGATGCCCATGCCCTCCCGCCACCATTGTCATACCCCCGCGCCCCACCCCACCCCGGTACTTCTGACGACCTCCTGACCCCCCTTAAAAAGGGTTCCAGGGGAGATCCAGGAAATTACAGACTGGTAAGTCTGAATTCAGTGTCGGGCAAAATGTACTGCGTCCAATATTGGACATGGCGTTACTCGAGAGGGTTCAGAGGAGAGCGACGTGTCTGATTAAGGGGATGGAAAACCTTTCATACGCTGAGAGATTGGAGAAACTGGGTCTCTTTTCCCTGGAGAAGAGGAGACTTAGAGGGGATATGATAGAGACTTACAAGATCATGAAGGGCATAGAGAGAGTAGAGAGGGACAGAAAGAGAGAGAGAAAGGGAGAAAGACAGAAATAGAGAGAGATAGATAGATAGAGATTGGAGAAAATGGGACTCTTTTCTCTGGAGAAGAGGAAACTTAGAGGGGATATGATAGAGACTTACAAGATCATGAAGGGCATACAGAGAGTAGAGAGGGACAGATTCTTCAAACTTTCAAAAAATAAAAGAACAAGAGGGCATTCGGAAAAGTTGAAAGGGGACAGATTCAAAACGAATGCTAGGAAGTTCTTCTTTACCCAACGTGTGGTGGACACCTGGAATGTGCTTCCAGAGTGCGTAATAGGGCAGAGTACGGTACTGGGGTATAGATAGAGGATTACTGCACAGGTCCTGGACCTATTGGGCTGCCGCGTGAGCGGACTGCTGGGAATGATGGACCTCAGGTCTGACCCAGCGGAGGCATTGCTTATGTTCTTAATTATAAAAAATAAAATTGTGGAACACGTAGACAAACGTCCGGGTGTGCTTGGAACTTGATTTATCCCAGGTGGTGGCACTCACTACAGTCGGGACTATTTCTGTATCTTTCTGCCACATGTTTTGGTGTCTGACCGCATATTTTGCTCAGTGATTTTCTGTCTCTCCAAACACAGCACAGAATAATCATTCTCCTTTTATGTTTCAAGTATTATGTATTACAACGCTATATTTGTGGATTGCGTTCAACTTGGACAAGATTTGTGTTGAAAATGTCTCAAAAATAGCCTCGGCCATTTTGCTCTTGTTTGTTTTCACTCTTGTACCAATGGATTTACTTTTAATGTTTGAAAGTAAAATATAAACAAGCGTCTGGTACATAAATTATATTCCCAGGATATATCATAGTCCAATAAAGAGTAGCTTCAAAGGCATAAATCATGGTGAAAACCAGAAACTGAAGCAGACCAAAATTCAAATGGTCTCCCAATGCTAGCTGAAATTGTTCAATGAGAAATTAGATTCTATGAGGGGGACGCTGAAAAGTTCTCAGCCCAACCAAGAAGAGGATGATGTGGAGTCATGAAACTCAGAAGTTATTTCACACTTTCAATGATATTAAATGAAACACAAAGTGTCAAGAAAAGTGTGGAATAACTTCTAAGTTTCATGGCTCCACCTCATCCTCTTCTTGGCTGGGCTGAGAACTTTTCAGCAGCCCCTCCTATTGTGATGTCATAATGCCTAAGAGCCAATCTCATCAGTGATGTCACAATGGCTTGGTTTCCCTAGACTTGTGTCTATGTACTAGATGCATTTGCCTCATTGGAGCGAAAAGTGTCAAGAAAAGTGTGGAATAACTTGTGAGTTTCATGGCTCCACATTATCCTCTTCTTGGCTGGGCTGAGAACTTTTTATTGGCCCCTCCTATTATGATGTCATAATGCCTCATTCCACCAATGCCTAAGAGCCAACCTCATCGGTGATGTCACAATGGCTTGGATTCCCTACATAAATGCACAACCCCAGCATTTATCTTTTCCTTTGGTTCCCTTCATTGATGCATGAAGAGAGAAATTTTTATGGCAATGACTATAAACCATCACATACAAAATGAACAATCTCGTACTTCAAACCAATCACTTTGATGTCATGCAATAATGTGAACGTGAACCTCAAACACCCAGGCACTGGGATAAGAATCTTGTGCCTTTACTGGGGTAATGTTTCTTCTCATCGGTTCACTATAATATCACGTTAGGAAGCTGCTCTTAAATCAAACTTGTGAAATAAAATTAGATTAGACTAGACTAATCAAGCTTCATCAGGGGTCAGCGTTTGTTTGCTCTCCAAAATTTCTTATAGCAGTAAAGGCACAAGATTCTTATCCCAGTGCCTGGGTGTTTGAGGTTCACTTTCACATTATTGCATGTATACTTTAGAGCAGGGCTGCCCAAGTCTGGTCTCGAGATCTACTGGCAGGCCAGGTTTTCTGGATATTCACAGTGAATATGCATGAGAAAGATTTGCCTGCACTGCCTTCTTGGTATGCAAATCTCTCTCATGCATGTTCATTGTGGATATCCAGAAAACCTGGCTTGCCAGGAGATCTCAAGGACCGGACTTGGGCAGTCCTGCTTTAGAGGAAAGGTGGAAAAGAGGAGATTTGATAGACACGTTTAAATACCTGCATGGCATAAATGCGAATGAACTGAGTGTCTTTCATTTGAAAGGAAGCTCTGGAATGAGAGGGCATAGGAAGAAGTTAAGAGGTGATAGGCTCAGAAGTAATCTAAGGAAATACCTTTTTACAGAAAGGGTGGTAGATACGTGGAACAGTCTCCTGGAAGAGGTAATAGAGACAGAGACTGTCTGAATTCAAGAAAGCGTGGGATAGGCACGTGGGATCTCATAGAGGAAGAGATAATGATTACTGTGGATGGACCATTTGGCCTTTATCTGCCATCATGTTTCTATAACCATAAAGCTCTATGACCTCACAATGCAGGTGTAAAGAGCCTTAACCTATAGGAAGAAGAGATGCAAATGTTAAAAGCCTTAGTCAATAGGGAGAGGAGGAGATAGTGGATGCTGTGGATGGGCCATTTGGCCTTTATCTGCCATCATGTTTCTATGTTCCTGTAACTATAAAGCTCTATGACTTCACAATGCAGGTGTAAAGAGCCTTAGCCTATAGGAAGAGGAAATGCAAATGTTAAGAGCCTTAGCCAATAGGGAGAGGAGGAGATAGTGGATGCTGCAGATGGGCCATTTGGCCTTTATCTGCCATCATATTTCTATGACATCAAAGTGATTTACTTGACGTGTGAAATTACTCATTTTGTATGTGATGATTTGATTTGGTTGGGCAATTCATTTTCTTTCCAATTTTTGGTGAAGATAATGACTACAAACCAAATGCAGAACCTCAACACAAAAAGGTTGAGGGAGGGTTCTAGACTGTTTGTAAACTACTGAAGAAGCCAGGTCACCAAACTGAAAAAAATACAATTTTTCTAGTGGCCAGAATTAAGGGCTCTAGGGGATGAAGCTGCCATGAAAGTAAACGAATGACAAAAAGTCATCAGGGGACCAAACTACAGTATTTTGATGAAAATACAAAGCCTCTCTTTTAACTAGGAAGCTTTGATGCCAAAAAGCCTTTGACAAAGTGCCTCATGAACGACTACTCCGGAAACTGAAGAACCATGGGATGGATGGAGAGGTACATAGATGGATCAGAAACTGGTTGGCGGGAAGGAAACAGAGGGTAGGGATGAAGGGCCATTACTCGGACTGGAGGAGGGTCACGAGTGGTGTTCCGCAGGGCTCGGTGCTCGGGCCGCTGCTATTTAATATATTCATAAATGATCTAGAAACAGGGATGAAGTGTGAGATAATAAAATTTGCAGACAACACCAAACTATTTAGGGGAGCTCGGACTAAAGAGGACTGTGAGGAATTGCAAAGAGACTTGAACAAACTAGAAGAATGGGCGACAAGATGGCAAATGAAGTTCAACGTTGAAAAATGTAAAGTATTGCATGTGGGAAGCAGAAACCCGAGGTACAACTATACGATGGGAGGGATCCTATTGAATGAGAGTACCCAAGAGAGGGACTTGGGAGTAATGGTGGACACGTCAATGAAGCCGACAGCACAGTGCGTAGCGGCCGCTAAGAGAGCAAATAGAATGCTAGGTATAATCAAGAAGGGTATTACAACCAGGACGAAAGAAGTTATCCTGCCGCTGTATTGGGCGATGGTGCGCCCGCATCTGGAATACTGCGTCCAATATTGGCCGCCGTACCTTAAGAAGGATATGGCGTTACTCGAGAGGGTTCAGAGAAGAGCGACACGACTGATAAAAGGGATGGAAAACCTTTCATATGCTGAGAGATTGGAGAAACTGGGTCTCTTTTCCCTGGAGAAGAGGAGACTTAGAGGGGATATGATAGAGACTTATAAGATCATGAGGGGCATAGAGAGAGTAGAGAGGGACAGATTCTTCAAACTTTCAAATAATAAAAGAACAAGAGGGCATTCAGAAAAGTTGAAAGGGGACAGATTTAATACAAATGCCAGGAAGTTCTTCTTTACCCAGCGGGTGGTGGACACCTGGAATGCGCTTCCAGAGGACGTTATAAGGCAGAGTAAGATACTGGGGTTTAAGAAAGGATTGGACAATTTCCTGCTGAAAAAAGGAATAGAAGGGTAAATAGAGGATTACTACACAGGTCCTGGACCTGTTGGGCCGCCGCGTGAGCAGACTGCTGGGCATGATGGACCTCAGGTCTGACCCAGCAGAGGCATTGCTTATGTTCTTATGTTCTCAGTAGGACTTTGGTGTGAAGAACAGGCAGGACTCAAAGAGATACACCTGATCTGATTATGTGATTTGGGGGTTTGTCTGGACAGACAGAAGAAATGAAACAGCCTCTCCATTTCTTCTGTTATGGGTTTAGATCACACCAATAATGAAAAGAAACAAATCAGAGACAAAGTGAATTATAACAATGAAAGTACTTAAGGAAGTTGCTTTGTCATCCCTTGAATCCTGAGGAAACCCAGGAGGAGATTGACCCTGAGGGCGGTAAAAGAACATTTTAAGTAGATCATTGATTTCCAGTGCTTTATGCGCACTAAATAAAGAGTCAGCTGGAATACTACATAAAAGGTTCTGTCTTAGAGAAAAGCCTTCCTGACCTCCCTGTATGCATCAATTCGTTGTTAATGTAGCCGAGGTTTGCAAAGCTGATCATCTCCGATCCATTTGCTTAGGCTGGAATTCATCCTCAAGGTCATGAATCATTAGCCCCTAAGTCACGAAAAGCTCTGGTTTATGTAGGTAGAACTGCAAGATGCACTTCTGTCTATGGCGATGAACGTTAAATGCTACTTCCATGTGGAATTTTTGGCATAGAAGAGCACTCTAACGCATACAAAGCATAAGATATCCTCTCCTCAAAACCTTGAACTCCGTTCCCAAGCTGGTGGTAAGCTTTCGGTGTAAAGGCTAGTGGGGTGGTTTTTTTTCTGTGCTGAGCATTGGGAGAGAAAAGCAAATGACCTCATTAACATTCATTTACATGCAAGTTGCGGTTATCTTTGGCTCGCGTGTTGATGCCCGTTCTACTGTCCTCGGAACATTCTGCGCACATCAGCATGCGTGTTTTTCTGGTGCTAAGGCCCGGATTCTATAAAAGACAACTAAGGTTAGGCACCTAACTCGGCATACCTAGCCAATTTAGGTGCCTATTTTAATTATTTAATTAGCTTAATTGGCACTGATAACAAACTTAACTGGCTCAATAATTAGCTTGAATTAAAATTTCAGGTAGGCACCTTGCCCAAAGTACCTACCAGAAAGTGGGTGTGGTTAAGGGTGGATCTTGGTCGTAGATCTTGGTTGTGTTTTCAATGTAAGCGCCTAACCTGGACTTAGGCCCTCATAGGCGCGGACTGTGGTTAAAGGTGGATCTTGGTCATGTTTTCCATGTAAGCGCCTAAACTGAACTTAGGCCCTCGTAGGTGCCTACTGTGGTTAAGGGTGGATCTTAGTCATGTTTTCCATGTAAGCGCCTAAACTGGACTTAGGCCCTCGTAGGCGCCTACTGTGGTTAAGAGTGGATCTTAGTCATGTTATCCATGTCGTGTTTTCCATGTAAGCGCCTAAACTGAACTTAGGCCCTTGTAGGCACCTACTGCGGTTAAGGATGGATGTTGGTCATGTTTCCATGTAAGCGCCTAAACTGGACCTAGGCCCTCGTAGGTGCCTATTATGGCTAACGGTGGCTCTTGGTCGTGTTTTCCATGTAAGTGCCTAAACTGGACTTAGGTCCTCATAGGTGTGTACTGTGGTTAAGGGTGGATCTTGGTCATGTTTTCCATGTAAGCGCCTAAACTGGACTTAGGCCCTTGTAGGCGCCTACTGTGGTTAAGGGTGGATCTTGGTCGTGTTTTCCATGTAAGCGCCTAAACTGGATCTAAGCCCTCGTAGGTGCCTATTGTGGCTAAGGATGGATCTTGGTCGTGTTTTCCATGTGAGTGCCTAAACTGGACTTAGGCCCTCATAGGCGCGTACTGTGGTAAAGGGTGGATCTTGGTGTTTTCCATATAAGCGCCTAAACTGGACCTAGGCCCTCATAGGTGCGTACTGTGATTAAGGGTGGATCTTGGTCGTGTTTTCCATGTAAGTGCCTAAAACTGGACTTAGGCCCTCATAGGCACGTACTGTGGTTAAGGGTGGATCTTGGTCATGTTTTCTATGTAAGTGCCTAAACTGAACTTAGGCACTCGTAGGCGCGTACTGTGATTAAGGGTGGATCTTGGTTGTGTTTTCCATGTAAGCGCCTAACCTGGACTTAGGCCCTCATAGGCGCGTACTGTGGTTAAAGGTGGATCTTGGTCATGTTTTCCATGTAAGCGCCTAAACTGAACTTAGGCCCTCGTAGGCGCCTACTGTGGTTAAGGGTGGATCTTAGTCATGTTTTCCATGTAAGCGCCTAAACTGGACTTAGGCCCTTGTAGGCGCCTACTGTGGTTAAGGGTGGATCTTAGTCGTGTTTTCCATGTCGTATTTTCCATGTAAGCACCTAAACTGAACTTAGGCCCTTGTAGGCACCTACTGCGGTTAGGGATGGATCTTTGACATGTTTTCCATGTAAGCGCCTAAACTGGACCTAGGCCCTCGTAGGTGCCTATTGTGGATAACGGTGGCTCTTGGTCGTGTTTTCCATGTAAGTGCCTAAACTGGACTTAGGTCCTCATAGGTGTGTACTGTGGTTAAGGGTGGATCTTGGTCATGTTTTCCATGTAAGCGCCTAAACTGGACTTAGGCCCTCGTAGGCGCCTACTGTGATTAAGGGTGAATCTTGGTCGTGTTTTCCATGTCGTGTTTTCCATGTAAGCGCCTAAACTGGACCTAGGCCCTCATAGGTGCCTATTGTGGCTAAGGGTGGATCTTGGTCGTGTTTTTCATGTAAGTGCCTAAACTGGACTTAGGCCCTCATAGGCACGTACTGTGGTTAAAGGTGGATCTTGGTCATGTTTTCCATGTAAGCGCCTAAACTGGACCTAAGCCCTCGTAGGTGCCTATTGTGGCTAAGGATGGATCTTGGTCGTGTTTTCCATGTAAGTGCCTAAACTGGACTTAGGTCCTCATAGGCATATACTGTGGTTAAGGGTGGATCTTGGTCATGTTTTCCATGTAAGCGCCTAACCTGGACTTAGGCCCTCATAGGCGCCTACTGTGGTTAGGGGTGGATCTTGGTCATGTTTTCCATGTAAGCGCCTAAACTGGACTTAGGCCCTCGTAGGCGCCTACTGTGGTTAAGGGTGGATCTTGGTCGGGTTTTCCATGTCGTGTTTTCCATGTAAGCGCCTAAACTGAACTTAGGCCCTCGTAGGCACCTACTGCGGTTAAGGGTGGATCTTGGTCATGTTTTCCATGTAAGCGCCTAAACTGGACCTAGGCCATCATAGGTGCCTATTGTGGCTAAGGGTGGATCTTGGTCGTGTTTTCCATGTAAGCGCCTAAACTGGACTTAGGTCCTCATAGGCGTGTACTGTGGTTAAGGGTGGATCTTGGTCATGTTTTCCATGTAAGCGCCTAACCTGGACTTAGGCCCTCGTAGGTGCCTACTGTGGTTAAGGGTGGGTCTTGGTCGTGTTTTCCATGTCGTGTTTTCCATGTAAGCACCTAAACTGAACTTAGGCCCTCGTAGGCACCTACTGCGGTTAAGTTTGGATCTTGGTCATGTTTTCCATGTAAGCGCCTAAACTGGACCTAGGCCATCATAGGCGCCTATTGTGGCTAAGGGTGGATCTTGGTCGTGTTTTCCATGTAAGCACCTAAACTGAACTTAGGCCCTCGTAGGTGCCTATTGTGGCTAAGGGTGGGTCTTGGTCGTGTTTTCCATGTAAGCGCCTAAACTGAACTTAGGCCCTCATAGGCGCGTACTGTGGTTAAGGGTGGATCTTGGTCATGTTTTCCATGTAAGCGCCTAAACTGGACCTAGGCCCTCATAGGTGCGTACTGTGATTAAGGGTGGATCGTGGACGTGTTTTCCATGTAAGTGCCTAAACTGGACTTAGGCCCTCGTAGGTGTGTACTGTGGTTAAGGGTGGATCTTGGTCATGTTTTCCATGTAAGTGCCTAAACTGGACTTAGGCCCTCGTAGGTGTATACTGTGGTTAAGGGTGGATCTTGGTCATGTTTTCCATGTAAGTGCCTAAACTGAACTTAGGCCCTCGTAGGCGCGTACTATGGTTAAGGGTGGATCTTGGTCATGTTTTCCATGTAAGCGCCTAAACTGGACCTAGGCCCTCGTAGGCACCTACTGTGGTTAAGGGTGGGTCTTGGTTGTGTTTTCCATGTAGGCGCCTAAATTGGACTTAGGCCTCTTTTACGAAGCCGCGCTAATGGCTGCCACTGTGGTAACGGCCCTGAAGCCCATAGAGATTTAAAGGGCTTCAGGGCTTTTGCCGTGCGGCTTTATAAAAGAGGCCATTAGGCTCCGGTGGGCACCTAACTTAGACACCATTATTTAAAACCCTGGCGTAAATTGATAGCCCATTATCAACACTTATAAGGAGAAGAGATGCAATAGTATGAAATCACTAAATCACCACACAAAAATGCATCTCATATTCACTCTGCAAAATGATAGGAACAAATGACAAGTTACCAAAAGGGGCCTCAAAGCAAGTCATAGTCATGACTCCAGGTGCATAAAGCACCTCTAAGGGGTTCTCATTCAAATCATTGGCCCGCCCCGAAAAACCAACCAGAGAGGGGAAAAAAAAAACTCTACACACAAAAATAGAGAAAAAAGGTCTCTGGCCAAAAAACGGGGTCAGACACAAAATACAAAAATCTCTCTCTTTGCAGGTATGTAAAAGGAAGTCCATAAACCATAACAACGGTGAAAGCCAAGCACTTATCTCACGTTGCTCCCGGGCAGTCCTTAGCTGAAATGTGTGCACACATCGATGAGTCTTCGACAACGATGAGCATAATCCACAGAGTCTTTCACTGCACGGCAAGTTCAAGAAGAGTCCCGGCAAGACCTCATTTCGCGATCCGCTGCGCCAGGAACCAGCTTCCTCGTCACCGCAATCTCAAATTCCAAGCTGCCCCTTTAATGGAAGGTTGAACTGATAGGCACCGTGTCCCGCATCCCTCGGTGCCTATTTTGTAAGTACCGTTGACAGAACGAGGGCCGAGCTGCCTCTGGTGACGGCATTAGGTTTGGTGTTATCGGGCCCTAGGTTAGGGAAACCTGTCTGCTTTAATGCTAGACTAGTCCCTTTAGGTAACAGGCGTTAAAAGGAAAGAAAATGAAGAATATATACATCTGACCTTCACGCCAATCAGTTTAGACAACAGCCACCATATGGGTTTAGATCGCATATTGCTCCTCGTGGCCCTGGGCAAGTCACTTACTCCTCCACTGCCCCAGGTGCATTCGATAGAGTGTGAGCCCACCAAGAAAGATAAGGAAAAATGCTTGAGCACATGAACGTGAACCACTTAGGCTATGAGTGGTATATGAATACCAAAAATAAATTATGTTATGATGAATTCTTGTTAGGAAGGCACTGGGGACATTTTATAGAAATCAATGCAAAGCTCTTTTAGAAAATCAAAACTCTTAGATTTTTGTGGTTAATTTTAAATGTTCAGGAACAGGAGATGGTAAACTCCGAACACCAGCGAGAAAACCGGTGCAAACAGATAAAAATGCATTTTTATTTTTTTCTGACGGCAAAATAAACGTATTTAGTGAAGCCCTTTAACGAAAGGTTAAATAGTCCCTGACCCGAACTAAGTCCAGCACCACCAAGGCTTAGAGCTGTCTGCCATCCGTTCCCGACAGAAGATAAAAGCGGTGGGTGATAACCGGTGGGCAAGAATTTTTTTCTCATTTCTGGTAACCAAGTGCAGCTTATCGCCTGTGTTGGGAAGAGCTGTCAAGAGTCCATCAAGAGCCTGACATCAAATGCCAAGACCCCAAATTTGAGCCGACAGTATTCCAGTGTCTTCTGGGCCTGCCTAAATGCTACTGCGAAAAAGAGACTTTAGTGACACCGCAGTGCTCAATAAATAATGAAGTTTCTAAACCAGCAAAGCCGCTCCTATGTTGATAAAAGGCAGGAAAAAGAAAGCTTTTTGGCTAAGGGAAATCTTGTAAATTAAGACAATGTGTCTTTTGTGGCTCTAAAAATACAAACACCCTTTGCTTTGCGATAAGGAGGTGATCTCTAGCAGACTGCTGGCAACAGAAATCCACTCTCACCGACCAACTTTGGTTGCCTAAAAAATGTTCTTCTGGCAGTGGAAATGTTTCGTTTGCTCAGTCTCGCAACAACACTGAATGATTCACAGCTTCCCCAAGCGTCTTGGGTGCAGTATTATTTATTAAACTCGTGCAAAATATTAGAACGGGTTTGGGGAATTAACAGAAAGTGAAGAACTGCTGTTGCTAAAACAGAACAAGTGACCCTTCCCTTTTTCGATGCTCGGCGCTCCCTCCCCCTGGCCTCCCCCATCACGTACACCCTCTTTCGGAACTCCAGCAGCATCACTGATTCGGTTTATTATTGTTTGGGCCATTATTTAGCTGCTCCAATCAGCATTTTGGCTACCGATGAACACGAGAATCCATTTCGCGATAGCCTGCATGGTTCACAAAGCGATATGTGGAGATAACGCGGAGGGACTAACCTCTGATATCAAAGTCCTGCATTCCTTCTTCAATTCACGTGCAACACAACGCTTCAAACTACCCCTCCTGTCAACTCAAAAAATATGGCTGAAGAAGATGTTTGAGGCTACCTTCGGATACCAAGCTCCCAGCATTTGGAACAAAGTACCAATACAACTAGGACAACCCACCACATACCTTTCTTTCCGAAAAAAAACTAAAGACATACCTCTTCTGCCTATAACCTCTTTCTTATCTTCACCCCTTCCTCCCAACAACCTCCCCCACTCGAACAATGTAACTTCCAAAACCTGATCTAGTTCATATTGTAAACTGCATAGATTCCTTGCAGAGAATTGCGGTATATAAGACACTATTGTTCTGTATTCTTATAAGCCACCCAAGCAATCAAAAACCATCAAAATCGATCGCCCCGTTATTCAAATCATAGCTGACACCGAATATCTCGAAAGAGCAGCCAGGAGCGATATTCAAGCTCTATCCAGATACGGTAGCTAATTCCCAAATTCTGTAACCGGTGCCTTAAGTTGTGCGTACAAATCGATGCGCACAGCCGATTTGCACACACAATTGATTAATTGGCCTAATCGGTATCAATAATTGGCAATCAGCACCTCCTAATAATAAAGCTAATTGGCACAACTCAGAAAGCACAATTCTATTTTTAAAAGTATGCACCAGTTGCAGCGAGCAAATTTCTAAATGGGGTCTGGCCAGGGGGAGGTTTGTGGACGTTCCTAAAAGTTATTCATATTGTTATAGGCTATGCCCGATCCACGCACAACTTAGACAGAGGCCCCCAGGCCCACCCAGTTCCACATATCCCCGCACTGTAACACCCTGATCATGCCCCTAGTCCGTGCCCCCCGCTGCCTGATTTGAGGAGGCTTTTTCAAAACCCAAAGTGCCGAGTTTTGAAAAGTCATCCGGATCCCTGGTCATGTCCTCAAAAGGAACACATGTCCGGGGAAAATCCAGACGTCTGATAACCCTACCTAAGCTCTACATTCTGTATATGGTGCTGCCTTAAAAACGGCCACCCATCGCGTGTCAATCACGCGATGGTGTCGTTTATAGAATCGCGCCTTTGGGAAGGTAGGTGCCGGAAATGTAGACCAGGGTTTTCAAGGTACATTTCTGGCACCTACCTTTGACGTGAATCGCTCCTAAGGAGGCACTTTACAGAGGCACCTACTGTTGTTGTAAAAATGCAGGCATGAAAGCCACCTTTACTAATCTCATATATTCACAGCAGTTTTCCCTGGAGCGCAGGGCCGCCATCAGGGCAATACTACCAGTCCTGCATTCAGGGGCCCGGAGCTGACAGGGGGCCCAGGCTCCCCAGTGTTCTCCCCAGCGCTTTTCAGCCGGGCGCAATGTCCAGCAAATTTAGATGCCCGCCCAGCTGTCATCTGCCGAATCCTGGTGCCGCCACTGCTTAATGCGCAGCCTGAAGAGACGCCAAAAAACCCACCGGACTTTAAACAAAACCCCCCCCCAGCAAGCGACTCGAACCCGGCTTCCCTCCGAAACCGGAAGTTACGTCGGGGGGGGGGGGGGGGGGTAGAGAAGAGAAGCCGGCACGGACCATTAGAGCCCTGGAGCGTGCGGGAGATAGGCCAACCACGGAGGGAAGCTTACTTGCTCTTGCTTACTTCGGGCCTTTCTCGCTACCGGGTCCTGCCTACTTTCTGTTTCCATGAAGGCAGGACCCGGCAACGAGAAAGGCCCGAAGTAAGCAAGAGCAGCAAGTTGTAAACTTCCCTCTGTTGCTGCCCTTTGGGAGATAGATCAGCGACCCAGGGAAACTTGCAACTTGCCTTTGTCTGTAGCGAATCTGCCGGGTGTGTGAGACGGGGGGGGGGGGGGGAATGGGAGGAGTAATGCTGCTGCACCCAATTAGGGGGGAGGGGAAGAGAAATGCTGCTTCTGCTGTACCCAATTGGGGGGAAAATTGAAATGCTGATGATACTGCTGTACCCAGTGGGGGGAGGGGGAAGAGAAATACTGCTGCACCCATTTGGGGAGAGAGAGGGAAGGAGGGAGGGAAAGGAGATACCATACCATGGAGTGGAAGAGAGAGATGTCAGGGCATATGGGGGGGAAGCAGGGCCAGATTAAAGGATAGGCCCAGTAGGCACAGGCCTAGGGCTCGAAATAGTCAGGGGGGGGGGCCTGCCAGTGCTGTGCTTTGGGGCCTCACCTTTGCTGGATTCGCTGGCGGCAGCAGCAGCCTCATCATCATCCCGGGCGACCCCCAACCCTATCTGACCCTCCTATCTCTCCCTCCTTCCCTCATCAGTGACGTGCCAGAGGGAATCACGGCAGGAGAAAGCCCTAAAGCAGCCTGCTTAGAGTAGAGCAGTGCTGTTTAGAGTCTCGTGATGTGAGGGAGGGAGAAATAGGAGGGTCGTGGGGGAGGAGAATAGCAGTCTGCCCCGGGTGTTCGACCTGGCGTCATGAACTTCTTCAGCTAGCATCAGCATTTACAATTCATTGCTGTTGCCAGCTTAAGGCCTTCCTCTCTGTCGGGTCCTGCCTACTTCTATTTCCATGAAGGCAGGACCCGACAGAGAAGAAGGCCCGAAGCTGGCAACAGCAGCGAATTGTGAATGCTGCTCCCTGAAGAAGTTCATGATGCCAGGTCATGGGTGACAGAAGGAGGAAAGGGAGCAGAGGGGGAGAGACTTGCTGCACCCAACTGGAGGGAGAAAGAAGATGAGGGAGGGAATGAAACGAGATGCCAGGGTTTGGAGGGAAGGGAGGGAGGAAGAGATGCCAGGGCATGGAGGGAAGAAGGGAAGTATGCCAGACCAAGGGAAAAGGAAGGGGGAAAGGAAGGAGGAGATGTCAGAGCATGGAGGGGGAGGGAGAGATGGAAGAAAAGGAAAGGAGTGAGATGCTAGAGAATCAGGGAAGGGAAGATACCAGACTGTGGGGTGCGAAGGAAAGAAAGGAGAAGAGAGAGATGCCAGAGCATAGGGGACGGGGTGGTGACAGAGAGAGAAAAATGGAGAGGTGGCAGAGCTGAAATCAATCATGTACAAAGGAGAAGAGAAGGGGCACAGGATAGACAGTTTATTGAAGGAGCATAAAAAGAGGGAAGATGCCATATGGAACGGGGAGAGGGCGGACAGTGGATGGAAGGGGCTGATGCTGTATGGAAGACAGAGCAGACAGATGCTGGCTAGAAAGAAGAGTGAAGACAAGATGATTAAAGCAAAAACGACAAAAGGTAGAAAAAATTGTTTTGTTGCTTTACATAGAATCAAGTAGTATTGTATCTACTGATTAAAGTTTATAAATAGGAAATGGAAATAAGGCAGTTTTTTGGGGACTAAACCCCTTTCCTCAGGTCAGGACAGAATACATAACAGCAGGGGTGCCCAAATGGTCGAGCGCGATCGACCAGTAGATCGCAAAGGCAATGTGAGTCGGTCGCGTTGCCTTGGCAATCTTTTTCTTCCTGCCTCCCTGAGCCAGGCCAGGTGCGTAGAAGCGCCGGACTCACAAGACTTCACTTCCGACGTCAATTCTGACGTCAGAGAGGAAGTTCTGGGCCAGCCAATCGCTGCCTGGCTGGCCTGGAACTTCCTCTCCGTCGTTAGAATTGACATCAGAGGTGAAGTCTTGTGAGTCCGGCGCTTGTACATTCCTGGCCTGGCTCGTGGAAGCAGGGAGAAATCGGCATGGTGGCTTAGGGGGTAGGGAAAGAATCGGAGAAGTGGAGAAATTGGCGCGATGGTTTGGGGGGGTAGGGGGAGAGAGAAAGAAAGAAAGACAGAAAGAAAAGGGAAGGGGCAGAAAGAAAAAATATTGGATTTATAGTCAGAAGAAGGAAGTGCAAACAGAGACTCATGAAATCACCAGACAAAAAGGTAAGAAAAATGATTTTATTTTCAGTTTAGTGATCAAAATGTGCCTGTTTAGAGAATTTATATCTGCAATAGCGGTTTTTAGCGCAGGGAGCCTATGAGCATCGAGAGCAGCACAGGGCATTCAGTGCATCTCCCTGCTCTAAAACCGCTATTGCGATTTAGTAAAAAGGGAGGGGGTATATTTGTCTATTTTTGTATAGTTGTTCCTGAGGTGACATTGCATAGAATCGTCTGACTTGACCTCTTTGAAAACCCACGGAATATAAATGATAATTAACATTTTCTCTGCATACAGTGTGCTTTGTGGTTTTTTTAAAATTTTATTGTTGGTAGATCATTTTGACTTGGTCATTTTAAAAGTAGCTCGCAAGCCCAAAAAGTGTGGGCACCCCTGCTGTAGAGCCATTTCTTGTATGACTGGATGAACTATATTTATCTTTTTTTTTAGTTGTTTAAATTCATGCAGAAATAAATGGCTAGATTGAACCTAATGACTTCATTAACGCCTGTCCCTTTTTTTAACTTCTATACCATTTGAAAGAGGACAAATACTTCTTAAATTTAGTAAAAATATTCTGGCACAAGTGTCAAACCTTAAAAAAGGAAGTCATATTAAGCATTGGAAAATAATAATAATAATTAACTAATAAAAATAGGGCTCCTTTTACTAAGTTACGATAGTGGCTTTAGCGTACGCCACGCGCACTAGATCTAACGCCAGCATTGAGCTGGTGTTATTTTTCCCACGTAGAGCAGGGATTTGTGCGCGCTAGACATATGTTAGTTTAGAATAGATAGGTATAGATTAGTTTAGTTTAGGTTAGGTTAGGGCCGTGCTGAAAGAGTCTACCTTGACGTGGTTGCCGGCTTACAAATTTTTTGGTCAAAGAGTGCGGTGACAGAGAAAAGTATGTGTATATTCGGCCCATGGAAGAAGAGGGGGTCGGGGGGGGGGAAGGGGTGTGTGGGGGGCCCAATAGGATTGCTCAGTAAGGGGCCCAGAAATTTCTGATGGCGGCCCTGCTTGAGCGTCACAATCAAAGCCCACTCATACGGGCTAGAAGCCAGCAAGAATGCCCAGCACCACATCTGCCTGCCTTAATTTTGCTTTGGATGTGTCTACTAGGTAAGATATCTGTCCGTAGAAACAGAATAATGAAAGCAAAGACATCTTAATCAGAATTTTTTTGATCTTTGGAAAGAGTTACATTTCTGAGACCATCCAGAAGAATCTTGGTACAGCACAAAATGGACTCCATGATAAAGGAAGACGGAGGGAAAGAAACAGTAGGAAAAAAGAAAAAAAACTTGGTTCAGAAACAGCTATTAAGCATCTGTTATAGCGATCAACTGGATTTTATTTAGCTTTGGTAAACATTTTTGATGTCTTCTATTGCTGGTAGATAGCTGAACATAAAGAGGGTAATTCTATAAGGGGGTGGGTACTTATTGTGGTAAAGTATGCACCCACTTGGGAGTACTTTAGTCGTTTAGAAGTGAACGTGGCCACATTCAGGCATAAATGACCTATTCAAGGGGTAACTGAAAGATTCTCAGCCCAACCAAGAAGAGAATGGAGCCAGGAAACTTACAAGTTATTCCATACTTTCAATGATATGAAATGAAACGAAAAATGTGTGGAATAACTTGTAAGTTTCCTGGCTCCGCATCATTCTCTTCTTGGTTGGGCTGAGAACTATTCAGCAGCCCCTCGTATTGTGATGTCATAATGCTTCATTCCACAATGCCTAAGAGCCAACCTCATCGGTGATGTCACAATGGCTTGGTTTCTTTATACTTGTCCCCACTTACTAGATGCATTTGCCTCATTGAAACAAAGTGTCAAGAAAAGTGTGGAATAACTTGTATGTTTCATGGCTCCACTTCATTCTCTTCTTGGATGGGCTGAGAACTTTTCATTGGCCCCTCGTATTGTGATGTCATAATGCCTCATTCCACCAATGCCTAAGAACCAATCTGATTGATGATGTCACAATGGCTTGGTTTCCCTCTACTTGTGCCCATTTGCTAGATGCATTTGCCTCATTGAAACAAAGTGTCAAGAAAAGTGTGGAATAACTTGTACGTTTCATGGCTCCACTTCATTCTCTTCTTGGTTGGGCTGAGAACTTTTCATTGGCCCCTTGTATTGTGATGTCATAATGCCTCATTTTCCGGCTTCACACACTGCATTGTGAAATATACCGCTCTGTAATTGTGATTAAATTTTCTGTTCTACCAGAAGCACAATCATGACCTTCTGCAATTTTTTTTCCTGTGCTGATTACATTTATGTTACATTTAATGATTTCTATTCTGCCTTAACCTTTCCGTTCTAGGCGGATTACAATAAGAGGTATCGGGACATTTCTAGGGAATTACATTTCAAAGCTTATTATCAGACAGACGTTGGATTAGCATTACAGGACATATTTCCTACAATAACATTATTTTGATTTCTTTCCAGAATCTTCTATAATCTGATATGGCACCTAAGATTCTGATGACACCTTTATCTAATTTCGATGCTTGGATTGACAGTAGGCCTGATTTTTTTTAGCCTTTTTGATTTTTTTGGGTTGAAGGGTAAGAAAGGGGATTCATGTTGCTCCAAGGCCTTTTAGAAACATAGAAACACGACGGCAGATAAAGGCCTAATGGCCCATCGACAACATCCGCTATCTCCTCCTCTCCCTAAGAGATCCCACATGCCTGTCCCATGCTATCTTGAATTCAGATACAATCTTCATTTCCACCACCTCCATTGGGAGACTATTCTACGCATCTACAATCCTTTATGTAAAGAAGCATTTTCTTATATTACTCCTGAGCCTGTCACCTCTTAACTTCATCCTATGCCCTCTCCTTCTGGAGTTTTCCTTCATTTGAAAAAGACTCGCCTCCTGTACATTAACTCCACGGAGATATTTAAACATCTCTTATCAAATCCCCTCTCTCCCGTCTTTCCTCCAGAGTATACGTATTAAGGTCTCTAAGTCTGTCCCCATACGATTTACGACAAAGACCACTAACCAATTTTGTAGCAGCCCACTGGACCGACTCCATCTTCTGTATATCTTTTTGAAGGTGGGGTCTCCAAAATTGCACACAGTATTCCAAATGGGGTCTCACCAGAGACTTATACAATGGCATTATCACCTCCCTTTCCCTACTGGTCATTCCTTTCCTTATGCAGCCAAGCATCCTCCTGGTTTTGACCATCGCCTTCTCTACCTGTTTTGCCACCCTGAGATCATCAGACACCATCACTCCCAAGTCCTGCTCTTTTTCCGCACGCAGAAGTTCTTTGCCTCCTTTACTATACTGTCCTCTTGGATTTTTGCAGGCTAAGTGCATGACCCTGCTTTTTTTTTAGCATTAAATCTTAATTGCCAATTACCAGATCATTCTTCAAGCTTCGCCAGATCCCGTCTCATGTTATCCACACCCTCTGGGGTATCTACCCTATTACAGAGCTTGGTATCATCCGTAAAAAGACAAACTTTGCCAGACAGTCCTTCCGCAATATCACTCACAAAGATGCTAAATAAAGCCGGCCCAAGGACAGATCCCAGCGGCATTCCATTAACAACATCCTTATTCTCCGAGCAAGCTCCATTTATGACTACCCTTTTTCTCCTTCCACTTAACCAGCTTCTTTCAGTGTGAGTCTATTGTTCAGATAAACTGGGGCATAGCCCTGTAGTGTTTTAAACAACAGGCAATAGAGTTTGAATAAGATTCGGCCTTTCGCTGGGAGCCAGTGTGTTTTTAGGTAGGCTGGTGTTATGTGGTCGTATTTGTTCATGGAGAAGATTAATCTCAGTGCTGTATTTTGTATAGTTTGCAATTGTTTTATCTTTGATGCTGGACATGGTAGCTCCAAGATGTTGCAATAATCCAGCATTCCCAAGATTAGGGATTGTACTAGGAGACGGAATTGTGGCTCTTCAAAAAAATGTGTATATGTGTCTTAGGTTTCGCATTATTGTGAAGGATTTTTGGATTAGTGTTAATAAGCAATATTTTTAATACAGATGATTCTCTATGCCTGTTCAAGTCCCAAACTTTTTTTAAACCTTGCTACACTAACAACTTTTACAGTGTTCTCTGGCAATGAATTTCAGGCAATAGAAAAAAAGCAACCATTCCTCCAGTCTGTCCAGTAATTCCAGCCCATATTCAGGATGCACCTCAGCTGCCTGCCGCATAGCGTGACTGCTTCTAAGACATTGGTCCTCATCCAGGATGATTTCTGTCATCTTCATTTTTTGCTCGGGCAGAACATTAAAGAAGCCTCACTTAATTCATCCCCCAGAATCCCTCCCTGCCTGAATCCAACTGCACAGCTCCATGGAAAGCATGCAAAATCGTGCTTCATGAGCAAACAACTGAATTAGGAAAATGTTTTTTTTCTATTTGTTTCCCTGAAAAGCTGAAGTTCATAATCCCATACACAGTTTGGAAGGGCTTGTTTTTGAGAAGTGATATTTTAAAATCTTCCAGGGCCAGTAGTGGACAAAGCATTAAACAGGATGTAGAACAGAATGGAAAAAGAATGGATGGATACAAAAAAGAAAAAAAACCAAACCCAGAACCTCAAACAAGAAACAATTCATGTGTCCTCCCCCACGCTGCATGAGAGCACATGAAAGTGGTTATAAGCTGCTATTCATAGATTTGTATCTGGAAAACAAATTCATGGGTTAGCCTAATCCCAAAGGTATTTAACAATAGCTGTGTGAGTGACAGTCCAAAAGTCATCCATTTCATCACCTGGATTTCATTTCAGGAGTTTGTTCCTTGAGAGGAAATAGTTTCTTGGCATTAAGGATATCTCCTGTAAGGATTAGTAATCCTATTACCCAAAACTTTGCACTCTCTAAGGTAGGGTCTCGCTAACCTTTTTAGCTCTATCACACTAAATGGAGCAAATGTTTTTCGCTGGAGAGAAAGCCCAAAGAAGGCCTCGACGATGAGGGAAGTGAACCTTGAACTTTATAATTAATTCATTGATCTCTTATCCTCATGACTCGTCTGTTGTGCGCATGTTTATCGCAGCATATTATAATTGAAATTATACCTCTGTAAATGTCCGCCGGCGTGGGTAGCATCTTCCGCCTGCTGCTCGCGCTGCCCTCGGCTCCCTTCTGTCATGCTCTGGTCCCATGACCGGAAGTGATGCCAGAAGGGAGCCGAGGCTGGCGCGCGCAGCAGGTGGAAGATGCTGCTTGCGTTGGCGAACATTTACAGAGGTGTACACGGCATCTATTCTAGTGCATATTTATTTTATTAATTATTTATTATGAAGGGAATTTTAAAAATATAAATTCTGGAATCTCTTCATGGAACACCACTGTGCCACAGAACACTGTTTGCTGGACACTGATCTAAGGCATCTGAACAGAGATGTGAACAGATATTTATTTATTCTTTTAAAAAATTTAGATACCGCATACAACTATGTGGTTTCCATATCTCATACATAAAATCTTGTTTCCCTGCAATTACCGCATATAACATAGACACGTGTAAACAACATCATTAATCGTCCCTGTTAGAAACAGGAATAGGGCACAAATTTCATCAATTCAGAAATACAATCAAGCTTTAAATCAGGGGTGTCCAACTTTTGGCTTCCCTGGGCCGCATTGGCCAAAAAAATGTTTCTGGGGCAGCGCAAACGCTGCAGCAAGATAGAGGAGGGAGCCGGCAAGACGGTAAACACCCAAGGGCAGCAGAGGAAAACACTGCATCGCCCTCAACTGGGACCGCACAAAATACTTCATGGGGCCGCAGGTTGGACACCCCTGCTTTAAATCATACATTGCTGTCAAAAGAATTCTAAAAAGCGATTATCAACTGAAATATACCATAACATAAGAAGGCATTGGCAAATAATTCAGCAAATAATTGGTAAATAATTGGCAAATAATTCAGCAAATAATTGGCAAATAATTCAGCAAAATATTGGCAAATAATTGGCAAATAATTCAGCAAATAATTGGTAAATAATTGGCAAATAATTCAGCAAATAATTGGCAAATAATTCAGCAAATAATTGGCAAATAATTCAGCAAATAATTGATAAAAAATAATTCAGCAAATAATTGGCAAATAATTCAGCAAATAAATGGCAAATAATTGGCAAATAATTAAGCATTTTCTTAAAATTCATCCTCTCCATACAAAACCGCAGGATACCAGGCAAGGCATCCCATAGGTCTACGCCAGACACAGATATCACTGACGCTCCGATCCTAGCATGCGCAGTCGACATTCTACCCTCCAAACTTAATTTCATCCCATTTACGTCTCTAAGCTCTCTTCTCGGTTTATAGATCTCAAACAATTCTTTTAAGATCTTTGGGGAAGCAGGATGCAACGTCTGATGTATAATTGCAACAATTTTAAACTGCGCTCTTTGTTGCATAGGTAAACAGTGTAGTTTCTTCAACACAGGAGTTATATGGGTACCCCTAGGAACCCCTGTGATCAGTCTTGCAGCGGAGTTGATAAGCATTTGCAAAGCCCTCGACTTCCCTTTCACCAAACTGAGATTACATATGAACGTTAGAATAAAGATGCAGCCCGAATTTTTCAATTGGAATGGACGAACAGAGCAGCTCAGGCTACGGAAACACCGCACGTGGGTTTTCACAAAGCACCCATAGGCTCTGTTTACAAAAGTGTGGTAAGATTTCTCTTCTCCCCAGTGTTTTTTTTTGTTGTTGTTGTTTCTTTTGGATTTTTGCTCTGTGGATTCACCAGGGTCAATCTTTTCGTTCAAGATTTCACAGTTCTCAGGCTGTCTCCTCTATGTTGCACGAAGGCGTGGGATAGGCACGTAGGATCTCTTGGAGAGAGAAGGAGAAAATGGTTACTGAGGATGGGCAGACTGGATGGGCCATTTGGTCTTTATCTGCCGTTATGTTTCTATGTAAAGTAGTCTGTGAAGAGGATGGTCTTTATCCCTTTATCCTAGTGAGGACTAGCCTTCTGTCTCCTCTATGTTGCACGAAGGCGTGGGATAGGCACTTAGGATCTCTTGGAGAGAGAAGGAGAAAATGGTTACTGAGGATGGGCAGACTGGATGGGCCATTTGGTCTTTATCTGCCGTCATGTTTCTAGTTGTCAAAAAATAATATACAGGAACTGTAAAATCTCAGCATTAACCGATGACAGTGCTGCCAGTTTCCCATGCTAAGAAATACTGCATGTTAATGTGGCCTTAGATACCTCACCTTTTACAAAACCGTAGCGCGGGTTTTTAGCGCCGGCCTCGGCCGTAACAGCTCCGACGCTCATAGGAATTCCTATGCTCATAGAATTCCTATGTGCGTCGGAGCTGTTACCGCCTTAGCCGGCACTAAAAACCCGCGCTACGGTTTTGTAAAAAGGGGGATAATGCGCCGAAGTGGTTGTTCAAATTTACGCATCATTAATTGCCCAGCGTGTTCTCTCACATTAACAACCTGTGAGCTGACTGTGGGCACAGTTTCCACCCATCTTGCCACCCTGTTCCAAGTTAGCTTTCAACCAAAGGCATTACCCCATGCTAATTACTAAAGCATTACAGTATCCGCATAAAGTGAGTGCATAGGTTGCCATGTTAATATAGGGGGTCTTTTACTAAGGCGCACTAGAAGATTTAGCGCGTGCAAAATGCTAACGCATCCATAGAATATAATGGACGTATTAGCGTTTAGCGCGCGCTAAATCAGATAGTGCGCCTTAGTAAAAGGACCCTTTTATGTTTAACCAATATACCCATAAGAACATAAGAATTGCCGCTGCTGGGTCAGACCAATGGTCCATCGTGCCCAGCAGTCCGCTCCCGCAGCAGCCCTTAGGCCAAAGACCAGCGCCCTAACTGAGACCAGCCCTACCTGCGTTCATTCCGGTTTAGCAGGAACTTGTCTAACTTTGTCTTGAATCCCTGGAGGGTGTTTTCCCCTATAACAGCCTCCGGAAGAACATTCCAGTTTTCCACCACTCTCTGGGTGATGAAGAACTTCCTTACGTTTGTACAGAATCTATCTATCCCCTTTTAACTTTAGAGAGTGCCCTCTAATTCTCCCTACATTGGAGAGGGTGAACAACCTGTCTATCTACTAAGTCTATTCCCTTCATTATCTTGAATGTTTCGATCATGTCCCCTCTCAGTCTCCTCTTTTCAAGGGCGAAGAGGCCCAGTTTCTCTAATCTATCACTGTACGGCAACTCCTCCGGCCCCTTAACCATTCTAGTCGCTCTTCTCTGGACCCCTAATGGTTCTTGGTACAATGGATAATTAACGCCCTGGACCCCTAAGGAAGAAGTGTTATTCAAAACACAGACCGTGTTAGGTCCTGGTTTCTAACCGATCTGAACCATTCTTTGGAAAGCAACGGTTTATTTTCTTCAACAAAGATCCTGAATCTTGTACATCATCTCTGCAGTCCCTCTTGTGGTTTTGCCGTTCTGCCAAAGGCGGTCAGCGTTCTGGTGTCTACATATATGCCCTCTCGATCGCTTAGGTTGGAGTCACAATATTTGTTGGGAACTCCTTCACTGAAGTCTGTCGCCAAAACCACAATACGTTAGAGAATTTTTAGTGTTGCTGGACTGTTTACCTATTAATAGTCATCAGATTCCAGTGCTATTATCCTTCTGCAAGTCATTGAAGGCTTAGTTTTTTTTCAGAAAGGTTTTGGAAAAGGAGATCTTTTCAAATGAGCTGTTGAATCATTACATTTTGCTTTTTTATATACGTATATGATTAAAAAAAAAAAAAAAGAAATTGTCTTGTTTTATGTTTGTTTATTGATTTGTGCATGTGCTTTTTGCAACCCGCATAGATTGTTTGGATATGGGGGATAAAAGTGTTTTTAAATCAACAAATGTAGATACTGGGCTCACCGTCTGCATTTACCACAAAACTTGCACTTATCTGCTCTTTTTTGCAACAGGAAGTGAAAACATTACCAGAAACCCTATGTTCGCTGTTTAACTCCCCATTCAGGTACTCAAAGCATTTTCCCCTCTCACAATCTATCTAATGTACCTGGGGCAATGGGGGGATTAAGTGACTTTTCCAGGGTCACACAAAAAAACAGAGAAGGCGACCTCTGGTGCCCTATATCTTTATTGTAGTCAAGACTCGACACGTACGTGTTTCGGCCCTATGGCCTGCCTCAGGAGCTGTTCTTTGGTCTTCTCCCGGGAAGAACTGTCCCAGGGCCACTGGGAACCTCTTGACTACAACCACAGGTCATCTTCTCTGTTTTGTTTTGCTTTTTTTTTCTACCATGGCAAGGTAGGGTCTCCTGTTTGGGTGTAGCTTTAACCACTGCGCCAGAACGCCATAAACGGGATAGGAAAGTCCCCACCAACAGCCCACCTAAATACAGAAAAACCATAGTCATATCTGCAGGCAGAAGCATCCATCCCCCGCCCTGGCTCCTGAAGGTTTGGTTGTCTTTTTTGGGAAATGGGAGTCCTGAACAGCTGCTAATGAAACCATAATAGTACATTACGGGGTCCTTTTACGAAGGCGCGCTAACCCATTTAGCGCCCACTAAAGATTAGCACGTGTTAAATGTTAAGGCGCCCAATCGGTTAGAACGCCTTCGTAAAAGGACCCCTAAAAGCTGCAGGTCTAAATGTGAAATACCAATAAAGTGTCGACCGTATTTGTTCAATGATGATTTAATTAGAGCTCTTTGCCACTTCCGCATGTGTAATTTTGCCTGTTTTCAACGGATTCTTCGAACGGAAAATGAGGGCAGCGCTGCTAATCTGGAGCTCCACGTCTTTCATGACCGAGGTTTGGATTTTCAATGGTGAGATTTATGATGGGGATTTAGCTGCCTGTGACTATTTGCTTAAAAGATACATTATGTGGTTTTCTATATGATCCACGTAAAAGCCACATAAATTACAGATATCCGGCCGCTAATACAGGAAAAGACCGAAGAATTCTAGACATGCCCTTTGGTTTTCTTTACACATCATCCATTTTGCTATCTGCATGGCTTAGGTGAAACTCCTTGCTTTTAAAAAGGTGGGGTTGTCTTATGAGTAGCTGGTAGAATTTTTTCCCTACAACATTCATGAGCTTAGGATAGGATAAACATAAGCCTTTTAGTATCTGTTACACAATCGGAGACCTGCATCTCCTCGCTTAGAAGCTGCAATGGATGTATTTAATGATCCCTTGTGAAGGAATGAGTATTTGAATGTTTTTTTTTAGTTTTTGGACATAGTTCATGATTTTAAACATTTAAAAAGCATGGACGCAGTTCAATATGGGGTCAGCAGTGGCCTTCCCCCTTCACTCAGTTGGAGCAAGTTCAGAAAGGTTAAGAGATGAGAGGCTCAGGAGTAATCTAAGGAAATAATTTTTTACAGAAAGGGTGGTAGATGTGTGGAATAGTGACCCGGTAGAGGTGGTGGAGGCAAAGACTGTGTCTGAATCCAAGAAAGTGTGGGACAGGCATGAGGGATCTCTTAGGAAAAGGAGGAGTTAGTGGATGCTGAGGATGGGCAAACTGGATGGGCCATTTGGCCTTTATCTGCCATCATGTTTCTATGACCTTAAATCTCTATGACCTCACAATGCAGGTGTAAAGAGCCTTAGCCTATAGGAAGAGGAGATGCAAATGTTAAGAGCCTTAGCCAATAGGGAGAGGAGGAGATAGTGGATGCTCTGGATGGGCCATTTGGCCTTTATCGGCCATCATGTTTCTCTGTTTCTATAACCATAATGCTCTATGACCTCACAATGCAGGTGTAACGAGCCTTAGCCAATAGTGAGATGAGGAAATAGTGAATGCTGCGGACGGGCAGACTAGATGGGCCATTTGGCCTTTATCTGCCATCATGTTTCTAGGTAATGTCACAGAAAATCCCCACTGTGCAAGTGAACAATAGGACTGTGTGGCGCAGTGGTTGGAGCTACAGCCTCGGCACCCTGGGGTTGTGGGTTCAAACCCCGTGCTGCTCCTTGTGACCCTGGGCAAGTCACTCAGTCCTCCATAGCCTCAGGTACATTAGATAGATTGTGAGCCCACCGGGACAGGTGAAACTTGAGTACCTGATTGTAAAACCGCTTAGATAATCTTGATAGGCGGTATATAAAAACCTAATAAACTTGGCTCCAGATCGTCACCATTTCAATAACACAAGATTGTTTTATGAATCCCGAATAAGGACTACCTTAGAAAATTTAACAACCTATAGCAGAATGTTTCTTAATTAAATATTAGGGTCACGCAGTAGTTGTCAACCCAGTCCTCGAGACACACCTACCAAGCCTGGTTTTTACAATGCCTTCAATGAATAAACCTTCATTATATGCAAAATTTATCTCATGCAAATTCACTGGGCTTTCCCATTAAGATCTACTGGGTAATTCCTACTGACCTGAACTGGCCTGGATACTGAACTTAATGCCCAAAAAGGCTTGTCTTAAATTCTTGTGATTCGCGAGGTCTATTTGCCTCTGCAAACACTTCAGATTACCACTTCTACCTCCTAAAGCTGCGGTTCAGAGTATAAGGACACCCCCAGGCCTTTACATAATTGTTCTTTGCAAGTGAAGGAAACTAGAAATTGCCTGGGATCCTATTAAGCACTTATTTGGGCCATGATCTGGTCATCAGATTGATGTACTGTATGAATGTTTTCAGACGTGACTACATTGGAGCATCAGCATGTCCAATGCATGGTTTATGGCAGCTTCACGGAAGGCAGGCGGCATGTGTCCGAGGCCATCAATTTGGGAGCCATCAATTAAACTTGTGACATTTCATGCGATCATATCCTGAAACTACAATTGATTTTTCAAGCAAATTTGTGGGTGTGAATACTATAATTCTGTATACAGGTCACACTGTAAGCTGATTCCTGTCCCATGGTGTGGAAAGTGTCTGGTCCCACATTATTAATGTGTGCAGCAGAGAGCAAACTCTCTCAAGATCCCAGGGTTTTCTTTCTCAACACCGTTCTCTCCAGCTGGTATCATTGTTGTAACAGCTTTTCCTGTTATTCCACCCATACCAGATGTACCTGTCTTGCTCCGGCCAAACTGGGATTCATTTAATGATTATTTCAGATAACTTTAAAACATCACTGGTGCCAACTGCCTTGGGAATTTCGTGTGCTGACGCATAAAAATGTGAAGAATCAGACAGGTTCCTGAAATTGTCTTTGGAAAGGATCAACAGAGTTTGATTTTGGAAATTTCACCTTGCAATGAATTTCAGAGCAACAGTTTTCAAGGCCCGGGACTGTGTCACATTTCTGCTTACCTGAAGATTAAAAAAAATTAGTCAACATCATGAAGGGGGAATTCATCAAGGAGCGCTAAACACTAAAACGCCCATTATATTCCTATCGATAAATTAGTTCTTAGAACGCGCTAACCCCCCCCCTCCCCTTTTTACTAAACCACGATAGAAGTTTTTACCATTGTGGACCCCTGTTAGGTTGCAAAAATTAGATAGTTCTTTGTCTAATAGATGTTGGCATTGTCTCTGGAAGCAGGAACTTTAGATCATTTGTTGTTTCATTGCCCATTTATTATGAATTTTTGGAAATCAATTTGGGACCAAATTAATAATTTATTAGATAACCCAGTGGCATTATCCTATGATACTGTGATATTTGGTATGGAAATGAGAGCAAAAAGTCAGATTTCTGCGAACAACAATTACTTAGGTGTTGCCATTCAACAAATTACATATAATTGGAAGGATTGGAGATTAAATTTAATTTTTGGTGGAACTCTTTATGCCATATCTATAAAATGGAAAGATTTATTGCAATACAGCGGGGATATTTCAGGAAATTTCAGGATGTGTGGAAACCATTAACAAAATATTGTACGGATTAGTTGACATTGTTTCCCTTAAATTTAGCAGTTTAATAGTGATGGGGGGATATTTTATTATTACATATTCTATATGATAATGGAATATATGGTAGAGATGGGTGGGAAGGGGGGAGGGATAAGAGTTTATGTAATGTACCAATGATAGCTTGTAAGTGATGTATTTATTGTTAATGTGATTGAATATATATAACACTTATTGTAATTTTGAAAATGAATAAAGAATTAAAAAAAAAAAAAAAAAGAAGTTTTTACCATGGCCCGGAGCACTAAATGTCTCGACGCTGCTCCAATGCTCATAGAATCCCTATGAGCGTCGGACCATTTAGCGCCTTGGGACACGGTTTAGAAAAAGAGGACCTAAATCAGTTAATGCCCCTTGATGAATTCTCCTCTAAAACATAAGGATCTCATGGAGGGTCACCAGATTTTCCGTTTGGAAAATCCAGACCTCTAGACCCGCCCCAGGCCTGCCCAGTTCTATCCATCCCAGCCCCGCCCCCTGCTGTCTGCTCTCATCGGGCAGGAGGAAAGCTTTTCAAAACCCGGACAAAGTGCCGGGTTTTGAAAAGCCGTCCGGACCCCCGAACACGTCATCAAAAGGAAGACATGGCTGGGGAAATCCAGATGTCTGATAACCCTAATCTCACGAGACTAGGGGCCAGATTCTCAAAACATGTTGCCTTTAATGTGGTCGCTAAACCAGTTCCAGCTGGTTTAGCGTGTACATATGTTAGTGGCGGATTATCAAAATGGCTTACCGTGGTCTCTTTCGAGCTTCCTAACAGTCTTCGATTCTGCCATGCAAATAGGCTCATCAATATTTAAACGAGCACTCCGGTGGATTCTTCAACATTGCCGAGTGATTCTCCAAGCGCGGCTTCGGCTTTTGCCAACTAAAAATCAGCGACTGGTCTGGGGTTGCCGATACTATGAAAAGTGCATCTCTGGCATGTGTTTTGACTGTGGGTCATGAAAAAAATAAAAACTACATGGTTCACATAAATTATAGTCTTTAATTTTGAAGAGGGGGGGTAGCCAAAAGCACGCTTCTTGAGCGCTTGTGTTATAGCCGTCTCTTATGTGTTTCTGGCTGTGGTTCATGATAAAATTTGACATTAAAAACAAGTTACAAGATTTACATGAATTATAGCAGTTTGGGGAGGAGAAAAGGCATGTCTTATGCATACTTGTTGAAAGCCGACGTTGAATCTCCCCTCCCCTCCCTTCATCCACTAACTGGCATGCCCATGATTGACACACCACTTACGGTGTTGCTTTTCCTGGCCCATGCGCACATTTACGCCACTTTCACGGTGTATTCTGCGCATGTGCCAGTCACTATCACCAGCGACTCATCTCATGTAAATTTAGCAAACCTTCGCTACTCTCCGCCAACCTCATTTGCATGCACGGTTTTTTGAGAATGACTCATCTTTTGGAAATCACTGCAATAACGGCTGTGACAGTGACCCATCGATTTTGAGAATCTCTAGCCCTAGGAGACAGGGCATCTGAATGGCAAATTAAATTTAATGTGGACCTTGAGGAAGAGGAAGGGGAAGGAAAAGGCCTGTACAGGTGCGTACAGGTGAAGAGGTAAGTCCTCCATGAAACTGGAGGTGAAGATAGAGACCCCTGAGATTCCCAGATTAACAGAAATATGACAATACCATTACAGGCCTGAACAAGCTGTTACATCTCTCTGCTAACATAAGCAAGGCGAAACTCATCTTTCACAACATGCATGCTGACCATGGAAAACAAGAAGTTTTGTTTATGAGAAAGGAAAATTAGTGACATCAGAAGGAAATTAACACATCTCTGTAACCTAGGTTAAGTTGATTTACCAGAAAAAAGATCAACCACAAGGATATGAAATTGACAAACTATGCAGAGAAATAAAGAGAAATAATATAAGCCCTTGCTCGGAAATTGATGATTCTTGATATTAAGAGGACATATGTTGAGAAATTAGGCGAGCTTTTTGGTAAACAAGACATCACGCTCAATATGACTCAGAAAAGTATAAATGTTAACCAATCAATGAACTGATAAGAGAAATGACAATTATGAATAGCCAATAGAGATTATGAACGTAACATGTAACAACGTGGTCTTAAGTTGTTAAGAATGTATAAAAGCCAGCTTGCTGGGGGGGGGGGGGACTAGGAAGAACAGACACCTGGTATGCTCAAGCCGGCTTGAAGTATATGCTCTGTTAACTTAATCGGCTGAAAGACTTGTTCTGTAAGCTGTTATTGATTATTAATAAAATATATATTACTTATACCAGCACATTGACCTGTCGTGAGGTCATTGGTGAAGGCCTAATAACAGGTGGTCTTCAACCTGTGCAAAGTGAAGCCTTTGTACTAATGAGTATGACCTACAAACAAAGCAGATTGTAGAAAACTTTTGTGGTTGTGGTTGTTTTTTTAATGTAGCACATAATTACATTTTGGGATTTATTGCCAGAGGATATGATCAACGTAACTAACACAACTGGAGTCCAAAGAGGCAAGTTCCTGGATGAAAAGTCCACACACAAAATAATCATTATGCAGGTAGACTTGGGACAGCCAATGCTTATTCCTGGAAATGAGCTACTTTTTGTAATCTGCCAGATACTCATGACCTTATACTGACCATTGGCCCAGTATGCTGGGCTTGATGGACCACAGGCATGCTCGGATCGCGCACATGCTCAGTTCGTGCTCAAAGACCTGAGCATGCCTGGGGTGCCAGAGCTGGTGAGTCAGAGTGCTGCTGCTGATGGCCACATTTTTTCAAGGGAGTGAGTGAACTGGTGAGATCCCCACCAGCTACGAACTTAGTTGATAGTCAAAGTGATTTAACTGACCAGAATGCAGGGCTATTAGCTGATATGTTGTGGCACTCTACTGGTTAGCACTGCTGAATATCACCATAGACCGCTAAACTGAGATCCGGCTATTTGTAGGCAGTCCAAGGGCGGAGTCAGCACTTTGATAGCACTCAGTCTCCTAAGTAGCCAAATTAGACCATATACATGTCAGTCCTATCTTTATACAGTGTCGCTTAGGCGGTTATATGTTTAAGAGATAGCTAGCCACATAAACTCAGATATTCATTACTGATCCCTGGACATGGCCTAGCATTGAATATCTGGTAATAATGCCACTGCCGACTACAAAAATGCTCACTGCAATTGGTGAGCGTTTTTAAGATTGTAGAGGAGGACAGTGCAGAAACAGGAGAGGAGGAGGTGAGGACATGCATTACCAACCAACCAGTGCAGAAACAGGAGAGGAGGAGGTGAGAACATGCGTTCCCAACCAACCAGCGCAGAAACAGGAGAGGAGGAGATGAGGACATGCGTTCCTAACCAACCAGAGCAGAAACAGGAAAGGTGGAGGTGAGGACATACGTCCCCAACCAACCAGCGCAAAAATAGGAGAGATGGAGGTGAGGAAGAGATGAGGGAGCGGGGCTGGAACAGAATGAAGCAGGGAAGAGCCATGACAGACTTAATAATAATAATAATAACAGTTTATATACCGCAATACCGTGAAGTTCTATGCGGTTTACAAAAGATTACAAGAGGTACAAAATGAGTGACCTGAAGAGAGAAGAGAGTGAGAAATAGATCAAGAAAACCGTTGTTGAGAGTGGAGTGCGGGTCAGTTGTCTAGGTACTTCAGGAATAGGTATGTTTATAGGCGCTTCCTGAATTCCTCGTAAGTGGAGGCCGAGAGCAATTGTTTTAGGTCTTTGCCCCATAATGCTGCTTGATGTAAGAGAAGGTGTTCGTAGTGTTTTTTTAATTTGCAACCTCTGACTGGGGGGGAAACGAAGTTCAGGTGTGAGATTCTCTTGTGTTTGTTGGTGGAGAAGGTGAAAAGGTCTGTTATGTATTTAGGGGCTAGACCATATAGTACTTTGAAGCAGATGCAGGCGAACTTAAACTTTACGCGTGCTTCTGTCGGTAGCTAGTGCAACTGCCGGTAATAAGGAGTTACGTGATCAAACTTCTTTAACCTGAAGATAAGTCTGACCGCTGCATTTTGCACAAGCTGCAGACGTCGCACATTCTTTGGGGAAATTGCTAAATAGGCGATGTTGCAGTAGTCGAGTTGACTTAGTACGAGGGATTGTACCAGGATTCTGAATGCTGACGTATCAAAATATGACTTAACGGATCTCAGTTAATCAGAAAAACCCCTTCTGATTAAGGAGTCCACCTGGTCTTTCATGGTTAGGCACTGATCTAGAGTTACATCCAGTATCTTCATGGTGGACTGAATAGGGTAACTAAGATCGTTGATGCTTAGTGGGGTTTTGGTGTCAAACGGGTGAGGGGAAGCAATGAAGAATTTCATTTTTTCTGAATTAAGTTTGAGCTTGAAGTCTGTCATCCATTGTTCCATCACATTTATTGCTTCTGTTGTCTTGGGAATGGTTTCCGAGATAGAGTTAGCAAATGGGATGATGAGCGTAAAGTCATCTGCGTAACTGAATAGTTTTATCCCTAGCTGGGTCAATTGCATGCCCAGTGAGGACATGTAGACATTGAAAAGCAATGGGGATAGCGGTGACCCTTATGGCACACCGGAAGAATTGCTCTAGGTATCAGAGAGATCGTAGTTGAAACGTACCTGATAGGTACGAGATGTAAGGAAGCCCCGAAACCAGTTTAACACCTCATCCCTGATGCCAATGGCATCCAGGCATTGAAGCAATTTCTCATGGTCTACCAGATCGAAAGCAGAGCTCTTATTGAATTGCAAGATCAGGGCATTGAGGCCCTTGCTAAACAATAGTCGCAGATAGTCTAAGATAGCCGTGATTACTGTCTCCGTACTGAATGAAGGTCTAAAACCGGATCGAATTTCATGGAGGAGAGAGAACTGGTTGAGATATTCCATCAGTTGGGTGTGAACCAATCCCTTCATGATTTTTACAATAAGTGGGATGGATGCTACAGGTCTGTAGTTGGTTATTAACGTTGATGGTTCTTTTCTATTTTTTAGGATTGGGGTTATTATTATGTGACCATTGTTAGTGAGGAACTTCCCGTTTTTTAGGTTATGGGCTAAGTAGTGTAGCAATGATAATTTAAATTCTAATGGTGCTGCTTTCATAATTTCCGGGGGGGCATGAGTCCAGGACACAGTAAGATTTAGAGTATTTGTTGTATAGTTTGGTGTAGTTATTCCAGTCAAGTCTTGAAAGGAACTCCAGATCATATCTGCTGGTATTTCGTTTCCTTGAGCGTTAGCTATTTGGTGGTCGCTGGGGACGTTTTTTAAACAGTTGTTTCATAGGTTTTTATTTTTTTAATCAAAATGCAGCGCTAGGTCATTTGCAGAGGGTAGTTTAGAGTTGTGCACGGGTATGGTGTAATGAGTGGTGTCAAATAGATTTGTGATCAGGTTGAACAGCTCCTTTGTATTGATTCATTGAGAACTATTGCAAGATAAGTTGATTTTAGTAGAGTAGAATGCTTTACGTTTGTCTTTTATTAGTTGTTTGTAGGTTTTTATGTTGGCTTTCCATTTCTTACGGTCTGCCAATTCTCCTGTTTTTTTCCAGGTTCTTTCTAGTCGTCTAGCTAATTGTTTTGATTTTAGGAGTTTGGTGTCAAACCATTTGTTATATTTATTTGCATTGCTTTTGCTATTATGTTTAGGGGCTATTTTATCTAGGATTGATGTGCTGGTTGTTGTCCAGTGATCCCAAAAATCGACTCTTCTACTATCTCCGTTTGCAGTTCGTATTGAGACCAGTAGTCTTCTGGATTAATGTACCCTCTTGTGTGATGCTCTCTTTTTAACATCGGACGTGTTTTAGATTTTTGGTGAGACCAGATTAATTTGAAATAGTAAGTGAAAAGGTCAGACCAGATGTCGTGACACCAGGAGCCTACAGGTAGAGAGATTGCAGGGTTAAGGATTTCCTTTGTGGACATAGCTACCACATCTAAATGATGGCCTTTTTCGTGTGTTTGTGTGGGTACAGGGAGGTTGTAGTTGAGTAGGGAAAGAAAGTTTTTAAACTCTTTTGTGTCTGCATTGTTCTCTAGGTGTATGTTTACGTCTCCTGCTATGATATTGTAGGAAGGCCCAATTGAATTGTGTAGGACAAATTCACAGAAGTCCTCTTTGGCTTTGGGCCAGCTTTTTGGTGGGACAGAATAGTATGCAAGATAGGGATTTTCTAGTTGATTGTTACTGATTTTTTTAATTACGCATTTTGGTGGGCAAATGTGCGTACTAGAGAATGACACGGTGACGGTTTACCCGCGGCCACCGCATTTAAGCCGCGGGTCACCGCCGAAAACGGGGAAGAAAACTAGCAGTCGCTGCGGTGACGGGGACAAGGCCATTCACCGACCGCGGAAACGGTGAACAGGTTTGTCCCCGCGGGCCAATGTACCCCCTTCTAGGAACCGCTATTTACCTGTGTTTCACCGTGCTCCTCATTTGTCAGATCAACCCTTCCTGCCAATCGCAGCAGAAGGGTACCCAACCCCTCCTGCCGGTCCTCCCAATGGCCTCCCCTAAGATCGCCGGCAGGAGGGTACCCAACCCCTCCTGCTGGACCCCCCCCCAACGAACCCTCCCACCCCGGAACCCCCTTAGTCTTACTTTCCAAGTTGGACCGGACAGCTCCTCGCTCGTCTGGCCAGCAGGCCTGCCTCCGTCCAAATGAGGCGGGCCCGCCCCTCCCCTCCCCTGCCTAACCCACAGGATCCTAGGGCCTGATTGGCCCAAGCACCTAAGGCCCCTCCTATAGCGGGAGTGGCTTTAGGTGCCTAGACCAATCAGGCCCTAGGATCCTGTGGGTTGGGCAGGGTAGGGGTGGGCCCGCCTCATTTGGACGGAGGCAAGCCTGCTGGCCATACGTGTGAGGAGCCGTCCGGTCCAACTTGGAAAGTAAGACTAAGGGGGTTCCGGGGTGGGAGGGTTCGTTGGGGGGGGGGTCCAGCAGGAGGGGTTGGGTACCCTCCTGCCGGCGATCTTAGGGGAGGCCATTGGGAGGACCGGCAGGAGGGGTTGGGTACCCTTCTGCTGCGATTGTCGGGAGGGCCGTTGGGGGGGTCTACAGGAGGGGTTGGGTGCCCTCCTGCCGTGATCGCTGGGGGGAGGGGAGACTTGCAGCCGTAGCCGCGGTCACTATGCTAATCACGGCAGCATTTAAAGTACATGTCGTGTTTGTTTTTGCATTGCTAGCCCCAGGGGTGGTGGAAGATTAGTGATTGAAAAACTGTATGAAAAATAACTATTTTAAATTTAGTGATCAAAATGTGTCAGTTTTGAGAATTTTTATTAATTAATTTTTTCTCTGCGTGTTTTGTTTTTGTATAGTTATTAACTAATATTTAACTAAGTTTTAAAGTTTTAAAGAATGTTTCCTTTATACATAAATAAAGAAAAGTGAATGGGATTGCAGTGGCGGTGACGGGGCGGTGAATGGGGTGGCAGTGGCGGTGACGGGGCGGTGAAGAGGATGGTGAGACGGGGACGGGGCGGTGACGGGGATGGTGAGACGGGGACGGGGCGGTGACGGGGATGGTGAGACGGGGACGGGGCGGTGACGGGGACCAATTTTTTCACCGTGTCATTCTCTAGTGCGTACCACATATAAATATGAGAGAATGAATGCAGAATGTTTGGGGTTTAGTAATTCATTTAATAAAGTGGGGAGCCCATTGACTACATTTGTTACCTCGCAATAATGGTCATGTATTTCTCCTTTTCTTAGATTTCCTTACACATCCAGGGAGGGGAGTGTATTTTGAGGATTAAAATTACTTAATTGTAATATTGTAGTCACATAATATGTTTCATTGTATTAATAATTGGGAGAAAATGATTGTTTTATGTATTAGTTGTGTAATTAATAGTGCATTTTATGCAGTATTTTAAGTTCAATTAATTGTATTGCATTGTCAAAGTTTGAAAATCAATAAAGATTTAAAAAAAAAAAATGAGGCAGGGCTGGGGAGGGGCCATGTTGTGCCCTCTTTTTTCATTACAAAATCTGGACCCCTGAGAACCCTGGTTTGGCCACTGTTGGAAACAGGAGACTTGGCTGTTATGTTCTTAAGCCCATGTGAAGGGGCTGGACACCAATTGGAATGCAAGCACAGGCCAGGGGAAAGGTCTGAAGGGTCAAAGTGCATTAGTGAGCCCCTTGTTCCCTCCCTGCAGTGGAAAAGAGCTGCGCTCAACATCTTCCGCACGACGGACTCTGGACATGAAGCATTTGCCCTGGACAGCGCCACCTGCCGCCCTCTAGAGCAGGCCGCAGCGCCGGCCGCCGGGACTCGTAGTCCCTCAGACCAAGGGTTCCACTTCGCCGCTTCCCCTAGCAGGGGGCCGGAAGACTACAGCTCCCGACGTCCCCCGCGCAGGGGGCGCCACGTCGGGCCGCAACCAAGCCGCGCGGCACGCCGGAGAACTGCAATTTCCAGGCGCCGCTGCGCGCGCTCCTCCTCCTCCTCCCTCCGCGCAGGCGCAGCGGGGCGCTGTCTAGTCAGGCGCCGGCCTCGGTGACTAGGAGCAGAGCGGCCGGTGGCGGCGGCTCCCGCGGGGGTGGAAAGGCGTCCTGCCCTGGGGGAGGGGAAGCGACGGGCCGGCGACATGTCGAGGCAGAGCAACCGCGGCACCGAGAGCAAGAAAATGGTAAAGGAGTTTCCCCTTTGACCCAGAGGGGGAGGGGCGTTTGGGTCGGGGTCGGGGTCGGGGGTCGGTGGGGGAGGAGAAAGGCGGCGCCCAAAGCGCTTTACCGTGCAGACAAGTGAAAGAGACGGAAGTGACTCGCCTCCAACCCCCTCCAGCTCCTCTGATTTTCAGCAGAGCAAGTGAGGGGGGGGCGGGGGAGGTTTGATTGTCTCTCTCCCCCCACCCTGTCCTGGAGGTGGTGCACGGATCTTCTGGCTGTGACCTTCCTCTTGCATGCTTTCTTGCAAGACAATTGATGGGAGAGGAGGAGGGGGAGGCTAAATGTCTGCCCCCCCCCCCCACTCCCTAGTGAACATTTCTCACATGTACAGGGCTTCTGGGTACCCGGGAGAAAACTGGATTCTCCAAAGCAGTGTTTCTCAAATCCACAATGAATATGCATGAAAAAAAATTACATATAATGGAGGCAGTGTATGCAAATCACGTTTATGCATATTCATTGGGGGCGGGGAGGCTTGATTGTTTCTCTCCCTCTCCCCCCGCCCTGTCCTGTAGGTGGTGCACGAATCTGCGGCTGTGACCTTCCTCGTGCATGCTTTCTTGGAAGACAATTGATGGGAGAGCAGGGGGAGGCTAAATGTCTGCCCTCCCCAGTGAACATTTCTCACATGTACAGGGCTTCTGGGTGCCCGGGAGAAAACTGGATTCGCCAAAGCAGTGTTTCTCAACTCGGTCCTGGAGTCCCCCCTTGCCAGTCAGGTTTTTAGGATATTCACAATAAATATGCATGAATAAAAATTTGCATATAATGGATGCAGTGTATGTAAATCACGTTCATGCATATTCATTGTGGATATCGTGAAAACCTGACTGGCAAGGGGGTGGATTTCAGGACTGAGTTGAGAAACACTGTTCCAAAGAATGGCCTGTTTTTGTTCAGCTACCCTCAGAGTCATCCTGAAGAGGCTCTAGCTCAGTGGTCCCCAACCCTGTCCTGGAGGACCACCAGGCCAATCGGGTTTTCTGGATAGCTTTAATGAATATGTATGGAGCGGATTTGCATGCTTGTCACTTCCATTATATGCAAATCTCTCTCATGCATATTCATTAGGGCTGGCTTGAAAACCCGATTGGCCTGGCGGTCCTCCAGGACAGGGTTGGGGACCACTGCTCTAGCTGATTAAATGTGGAGCCCGCCAGGGCCTTTTACAAAAGCACCAGGATTATAATCTAATCTAATCTGGGATTTATGAGTTGCACTATGACATCCAGTACAATTTAAGGAGATAAAATTTAGTTCAGTGCCAGGATGTTAGAGGAGATACATTGCAATACGGACTGAGCTGGGTGCTGATGTTCATGCATTCCGCTTTCTAATGTGTGCGTTAAAATACAATGTTTTATGCTCAGTGCATGGAAGTTCATGAACTAATGGCTGTGAAATTCTTTGCATTTAATTTTGTTTAGTGCAGAATGCCTCTGTTCACAGGGTACCAAGCCACCCACTTATTGGCTCCTAATACCACAGATGATACAGGAGAGGTACAGGTACCTATGGTCAAAAGCTCCTGTGATACTGTATAAGAACACAAGTTATTGCTTCCATGCGAAATACCTAAATTTTTTTATTAAGTTCAATTTTAAGAAAAATGAAAATTATTGCAAACTTTTTTCTCATAATTATGCTGTTTGATGCAGCTTCTTATACAAAGAGTCATTTCTGCAATGGAAATCTAATTAAATGAGCAATTTTATTGCATCTTGTAACAAAAAGAATTGAGATTCCTGCTCGTTCTTTGACAGGTAGACCTGAACTTTTTAAATAGCCTTCGGCAGTTTTGTCACTGTGTTTAAAAATGTCTGTGTATTCAAGACAAAATCCAAAATCCAGCTCTTAACAGGACTGCATGCTTTCTGTTGTCGGCCAAGATTACATATCCTATTTATTGGCAGCATGTTTGTAAAATGTAGTCCAACAGAAGAGAGAATTAAAAGTACAGCTGCCACATACAAGAAGTGATGTATATTTAGATTTGTCCTTGGACAGAAAAAACCTTTAGATTATTGATATGTGCAAAAAAGGTCTGAAATCTACATTTTTTTCACCTGCTAATTCTGCCCTCTGTCTAGAATATAAAGCTAAAGTGATGCTTAGCTATATTAAATGATGCCTTTCATTTTCCTGTGTGTTACCTAGTGGCAAAAATCCTTAAGGCTTGATCTGCATTCAAAGTTTGAGCCATAAACACTGGTACAGGTACAAGATCCTTTATCCGAAATCCTTGGGATCGGGCATATTTTGGATTTTTCAGATTCTGGAACGGCGATGTTGGAAAAAGGCAGACCATTAAAATTGCCACCAGAGTTTTCAGTGAGCCATTGTACAGATGCAATACGATCAACTTTCTGAGCTATCGACAGAGAGAAACGCTTCCTTTTCTGCTTCTCGCTTGCCACCCCCGAGTGGAATCCGCAGCTCTCTCTGCCCTATTGTCAGCCCTCTGGACTTGAGGAGAAACGCATGCACCTGCGGTTGGTCTCGGCGGGTGACCTGTCGGAGAAACTGACGCCTTCCAGGTCGTGTCAACGTTTTGGTTTTCAGATTTTTTGGATATGGGATCTTGTATCTGTAGTTGATTTGGAGCTGGTGGTTTCTAACATCCATCTATTCCAGTGTTTAAAACCAAAGGGTTGTGTGTCTATCCTTTCCCTTTCCTCCATCAGAATCCCACTTCCTGCCTCTCTCTGCTTTTTCAGACTTGCTGTTCTGTATGTGCCGTTCGGTGTTTCTCACGTAATTCTGGTGTCTTTTTCCTTTCTGCCTCCCTTGCCGTTTTCATTGCCTAGTACTGGTATTTGCCATTCATTTCACCTTCTGCATCTCTGCATCTCATGGTAGGTGATGGAATCTTGTCAAATGAAACCTACCCAAATAAATTTTATATTAGTGTACAAAGAATGCTTATGCTATTTTGGACTCGCATCTTTTCATTAATGGGTATGAAAGCATTCGAGTAATGGCCAGGGTGTATGAGGTCTGAGTAATTTGAATATATTGTAGAAGTTTGCTGTCTGGACATTTGTGCGATTTATCTTTTGAGCGAGCTTGATAGTTTCCCTCTTAAGTTTTCTGGACCTTCTGCATCTCATGGTAAGTGATGGGCTTTCTTATCTGTCTGACAGAATCGTGCAAAATGAAACCTGCCCAAAAAAATTTTGTATTAGCGCACAAAGAATGATAGCTCAAAAGCTTGCCGACTTTATGGTGTATGGAAAAAATGACTGTGCGCGCCACTTACGGCCTCTTTTAGAAAGCCGTGCTAGCGGCTGCCGCCCCTTAAATCTCTCTGGGCTTTGGGGCCACTAGCGCGGCTTTGTAAAAGAGGCCGATAGTTGAAATGAAGAATACTGGCCCATCTTCAGATTAGTTTGGTGACAGATACTTCATCTAACATTACAATTCCGGCCATTTTATATTTCACATCACAAAATGATATAGTATTTAGATTTTATTGGGCCCTATTTAGAAATGGCTGTAGACTTCAGCAGCTACTTCTGGCCTGACTTTATTGGAAAGGTTCAGAATGGATCTGGTCTGTGAACTCGTATTGAAGTGCTAAATTACAATTGTTGAATATCTGAGAAGGGAACTTTAAAAGGAAGTCTGCCCTTCTCTGGTTCCATACAGGGATACTTGCTCATCGTAAATTTGGAGCTTGCAGGTTTTTTGACCTGCATGTTCATTGAGCAGGGATCTGAAAGTCCCTCCTTGAGGGCCGCAATCCAGTCGGGTTTTCAGGATTTCCCCAATGAATATGCATTGAAAGCAGTGCATGCACATCGATCTCGTGCATATTCATTGGGGAAATCCTGAAAACCCGACTGGATTACGGCCCTCAAGGAGGGACTTTGAGACCCCTGTCATAGAGGAACATTAAGATTTTGTAATCAGGCTCTGATAGTGTGAGATGTAGAAGGTATAAGGATTAACAGTTTTCTCTGGCTCGAATAGCGCACCTGCAGTCAATTTATTTTTCATGCATGCAGCTTTGTACCTAGGCCTATCATACACTTAGCAAACAATTTATAAACCCAGTGACCATCATCTAAATAATGCATTTTTCTACTCCTGTCTAGAATTCTGAGCTCTTCACGCTAACCTATGGTGCTTTGGTCACGCAGCTATGCAAAGATTATGAGAACGACGAGGATGTAAACAAACAGCTGGACAAGATGTAAGGAGGGGGATTTGGGAGGGAGCTTTCTTTTTTGTTAAGACTATTTTGGCTAAAACACGTACCATTTGATGGGCTTTCAGGATGCAATTAGTTGCTAGATTGCTGATTCCACAGCTATAATTGCTTAGGCTAAGTGTGCATCGAATGCTCTGTGAGATGAATATTACAGTGGTTTTCACCAATTACATTTTAAATATTAAGCACAATGCTATTTTGTCTATCTCTAGCAGCGTAAGCAACGCATAGGTCAGTTACTCCCAGACTTGTCCTCAGGGCACACTCAGCTAGTCGGGTTCTCAGGGTATCCTCAATATATGCATGAGATCGATTTTTGCACACCCTGCCTCCTTGTTGGCTCACTGGTCGAGCTGCACCCAGAGGTTGCGAGATCAAATCCCGTTGCTGCTCCTTGTGACCCTGGGCAAGGCACTTAATCCTTCAGTGCCACCGCTTTGAAATGCCAAAGCCACAAAAAGGCGGTATACAAGTCCCCATTCCTTTTCCCATAATCATTGTGGTTATCCTGAAAACCTGACTGGCTGGGGTTCAGGATCGAATGAGCCCTTCCAAGTATGCAGAGTAGGAAAGTGTTGCCTTGATGTACTAGAGCAGTGGTCTCAAACTCAAACCCTTTGCAGGGCCACATTTTGGATTTGTAGGTACTTGGAGGGCCTCAGAAAAAAAGAGTTAATGTCTTATTAAAGAAATGAGGTAAAATTCTTTATAGTTTATAAATCTTTCCTTTTGGCTAAGTCTTAATAATAATATTGTAATTTATAGCTAAAGAGACATATGATCAAGAAACTGTTTTACTTTTGTAATTATGATAAACATACTGAGGGCCTCAAAATAGTAACTGGTGGGCCACATGTGGCCCCTGGGCTGCGAGTTTGAGACCACTGTACTAGAGGTATCTGATTGCCTCATTTGGGTCTATGGCAAAATACATACTACATCTGGCCCGCATTTGTTTGGGGGTGTAACACAGAAGCCAAGAACGGGCAGGGTATGGTTGATATAGCAGTGCAGAGAGACAATGGGACTAGAGAATGACACAGGGACAAATTTTCCACTGTCCCCACGGGAACTCATTTTCCCATCCCTGCAAGTTCTTTTCCTGTCCCTGCCCCATTCCTGCAAGCTCTGTCCTCATCTGCACAAGCCTCAAACACTTAAAAATCATAACTGTTCGAGGCTTGTGCAGTTAAGGCAGAGCTTACAGGAATGGGGCAGGATGGAGAAATTGAGTTCCTGCGGGGACAAGGAAAAGTTTGTCCCTGTGTCATTGTCTAAGTGGAACATTGTTTGGGGGCCTATGCAGAAAGCAACCACAAGCCCAACGAAACGTAGATTATTGGGCACAGAATACAGAGAGGACTTGAATGCACATACAAGTCCCAGCTGTACACTGCATATATTTAAAATATATGGAAATTAGCTCATTCGAGTGTTCCATGCAGTGCTGGCAGTATTCCTTGCAATGCTGAGCGCATTAACAGGTTTTTTTTTTTTTTTGACGGGTTCAGGACAGCCTAGAAGGATTTCCGGAGAGGATTTCACGTTAGTTTTTGAGATTGAAGTGCCAATTTTGTCTTGTTTTGCCAGCGGAAGGAAACCCCTGCAAGTTTCAAAGGCAGACGGGAGGTAACAAACAAGAGCGCATGTCCGAACAAAACTGTTCTTCTGTGCCTAAACATAAACCGTGCAAAAACTGCTTGATTGTGAAATTTCTAAGAAGTTCCAATTTAGGGGCAGAAGAACAAGCCCCAGCGTGTGCTTTACACTCTCGGGTTTTGTTTGGACATGCACACAAGAAGCTGCACTTGTCATGAAACCTTTGCGTGTACATGTTCGGCACTCTGCCCCCTCCCTTCTCCCTTCATTAGCGGCAAGTTTTCTGCTCATAAAATTTGCATGCAGATAGCTTTCTGCATGGTGTAGCACTATGTTCACGGTAGAAGCCACATGCTCATCAGACGCCTGCGTGCTGCTCCTCTGCACGGACTCCTTAGGGGGATGGGTTTGATCCAGTAGCTTTTATACTAGCATTTATTTATTTTAAAAATTTCTATACAATAAAACCCACAAATTCGAATATAACACACAAGAAACGCACATACACAAAAAGCACCTAAGAATCAACTAAACAGACTTTACATTATCAATATCATTTTCTCCAAGACGTCATCAAATTTCTAAAAGTGTAACCTAATTAATAAAAGGCCTGAACAAAAAAGGTGTGTCTTTAACATCTTCTTATAAACGTCATCTTTTCGCCACACAGTTGTAAAACTCCAGGCAGTAAATTCCACACCTGTGGTCCTGCTATTGAAATTGCAGATGTCCGGGTTTTCATACAATCTCACCTCACTCGCTGCCACTGTTTCCAATTTCATCGCACCCTGGTATCGTAAAACACGTTCTGGTGTGTGTCTCTGTAATATCCGAGCCAGATACCGTGGTGCGTCCCCATAAATCAAATGATGAATAATCATAAAAATGTTGTAATCCATACGATATGAAATGTTTTAGTACAGGGGAGATGTGTTCATGGTAGATGATGGCAGATAAAGACCCTTACAGTCCATCCAGTCTGCCCAACAAGATAATATAAATTCATGAAGTTGAATGTGAATGCTGCATAGGCATAATTGATTTGTCGATGCTATATTTGGGTTCCTGCTGCTATCAATGCTAACTCCAGCCCACCCTGATCTGTCTTGCCATATAGGGATCTTGGTACTGGCTAGTGTTACCGTCTAATCACCACTAAGCTTGTTTGGTTCAATGCCTTCCATATGGGATTCCTTTGTTTCAAAAAGCCAAGTACAACGAAAATAGGAAAAACCACTTAAAATTACTAGATACCGAAAGGAGGTTTGTCAAAGATAGATAAAGTGCTTCAATGATGGAAAAGGATCTCAGAAATAATAATAATAATTTAATTTTTTTATAAGAACATAAGAAATGGCTTCGCCGGATCAGACCCTAGGTCCATCCAGTCCGGCGACCCGCACTCACGGAGGCCAAGCCAGGCGTTCCCTGCTGAGAAACCTTGTCTACTCGTATCCCCCAATTTTATTTGCGAGAAAGTGTGCATCCAACTTGCCCTTGAATCCCAGAATGTTGGTCTCCATCACGACCTCCTCCAAAGCCAAAGTAGTTCGAGGCGGTTTACAATAAGAAGAGCTGGACAGTCAAACCACGCCAAAAGATCATATCATCTCTTATAGGCTTCGGTGTGGATGGGGGTTTCATTTATCGATCCTAAAACCTTCAGTAAAATTCAATTGTGCAAACTTTAAACATTCTTCAAAATTTTCACTTTTCATTTTTTAATGTTTTTTTCCTTTTTGATTTTTTATATACTTCAAATTATGTCCCATCAAAAAAGTGGTAAGTGGCATGACGTTTGTAGGGTGCCGAGGTAATAAGATTTTTTTTTTTTGCCTTAAGAAAGCCTGATGATAAGGGCGAAACGGGCCCCGTCGGCAGACATGTGGCATAGTGAGCAGTGTAACTACAGCAGTGCAAAGGAGGAAAGCAAGAAATTCTTCGAGCCATAAATGAGATAAGTGGTTTGTTGAATTTCGGTCACTGAATGAAATTATTTATGATATAAATCGTTTTTCACCATATATTTTTGGATGGGACATAATTTGAAATATATAAAAAAAAACAAAAAGTGAAAATTTTTGAACATAGAACATTTAAATAAAGTTTGCTTAAAGATTGCAAATTGAATTTTACTGAAGGTTTTAGGATCGATGAATGAAACCCCCATCCACACCGAAGCCTATAAGAGATGATATGATCTTTTGGTGTGGATTTCTGAGATCCTTTTCCTTCATTGAAGCACTTTATCTGTTCTCTTGTTCTACACATTTTTAAACTCGGTTACGGTTTTCATCACTGCCACCTTCCGCAGGAGTGCATTCCAGGCATCTACCACCTTCTCCATGAAAAAGTACTTCCTGACGTTATTTCTGAGTTTCCCCTCCCCCTGCAATTTAAATTCACGTCCTCTAGTTCAAGGATCATCAAAGCGGTGCAAGGTCAGAACAGCAAGCTTGGGAAGTGGTTGCATCAGGCCATCCTTGGACAGAGTGTTAACTGTGTAAACATTTGCATTTTATCCAACTCATTGTTTTGGCTTTTTTGTAGGGGCTATAACATAGGTGTTCGATTAATAGAAGATTTTTTGGCTCGATCAAATGTCGGAAGATGCCACGATTTCCGGGAAACTGCTGATGTAATTGCTAAGGTAATTATGGAGCCAGAACGCTGACTGCGGCGGCCTTAACGTTAGTGGCTCTGGTTTCTCACACCGGTGTAAGCGTACTGTGGATAAACTTAAGGGAACGGCTGAACTCAGGGCCTACACGGATGATAGGGAACCAAAAAGGCACTCGAAAGCGTTCTGCTGTATAGACCCATTAGCAGGAAATTGGATGTTGAGTTCTGCCAGATGCTTCCTCTTTTAAACTGAGCTTTGTTTTGAACAAGAGGCTGGAAAGTGTTAAGTTGAAAAAGAAATCCAATATTCTTAAGGAGCAAAAAAATTAAAAACTGAGATAGGAGAGAAATTTAGAATTGGCTGGACTCTGAATTTTGATTATTTAGGGAATCTCTAGATTAGTGTGCAATAACTTTTTTTTTTTTTTTATATAAGTCTTTATTGAGTTTCTAAAGCTAACAAAAATGCAATACAGTATCTATACAAATAATATTAATCATATATGCATTTATAATCAATCAAAATCCATACAACAATAAAAAAACCCACCCAACCAACATTTCATAAGGGAATAGAACCATACAAAGAAATACCGCTCTCCCTCCCCCTAGGGGGGGTGCAATATATCAACAGGAACAAAGGAAAAACCCATTGTAATGAATCCATAAAAGATTTTTAAAAAATGCTTACGTATAGTATCTTTGTGTAGCAAATTATGGATTGTGACAGCATAGTTTGAAATCACTGCTAACAGTGTGGAAATTAAGAACCATAAAATCAGAACACAATATTCTTAACTGTTTGTAACTAGCTTTGAAACGTCCTGTTAAGAAAAGAGAAATCTATGTAGAATAAGTTGAACAGGTTTATTCACTCATGTCCTGCCTTGTGTGTTCTACAAACAGGTGGCCTTTAAGATGTATCTGGGCATTACCCCCAGCATTACAAACTGGAGTGCTGCGGGAGATGAATTCTCCTTGATCCTGGAAAATAACCCTCTGGTGGACTTTGTGGAGCTTCCGGATAACCATTCGTCACTTATTTACTCCAACCTCTTGTGTGGGGTGTTGCGGGGTGCGCTGGAAATGGTGAGAATTTGTGATTTGCTGATTTAAGATCATCCCTCGGTCAGAAATGGGGTTAGAGAGATTTTCTAAGCCTGTTTCCCCGCAGCAGTGTATTGCTTTCATCTGCATGGATGACCATCCTTTTAAAGCTTAAAGAAGGAAGCGGCAGCAGATTGCGATAACCATCTAACCATGTCTCCTCTGGTTACTTTCCACTTTCCCTTTGATCTGTTTTGGTGGGCCAAAAGCAGTTGATCTGTTTTGGTGGGCCAAAAGCAGTGACTGCATTTTTCATCACAGAAAATCACTGGGCAGCAGAGTTATTATCTAATCTAATACAAGATTTCTGAATTGCTCTAATACCATTTCGTTCAAGGCGATTTACATCAAAAAGAAGCCATGCTAATTCAATGGGAAGATACAGTTCTTTGGATAAAAATGACTAACTTTACAATCTGTCATATAAAAATGACAAAATCTCCAATAACTAATCTCTGTCCTTATTTGCCTAGGTAAATCGTTCCAAACAGCAGCAACGTATGTAAAAGAAGACATAAATTGACTTTTGAAAGGGGGAACTGCAATTAAAATGTACTACTCAGTCTATTAGATGAATAATGCAAACATGAAAAGAGCAAAGTGAGAAGATTGAAACCTTCTGCCTGTATAAAATGATTTATCAAACTGTTTTAAACTCTATAGGTTTCTCTATAGGCAGCCAATGAAGTTTCTTATAGAATGTAGAAACCCTATCATATCTAACCCTATCAGATCTAATCTTCAGTGGACTGGGGGGACCTGCAAAGGAAGTAATAGTATTAGACCCACTGGGGAACAGCGATCACAACATGATCCAGTGCCGACTAGAACTGGGATCATCCAGGGTGAAAAGAACCACAACAACAGCGCTCAACTTCAGAAAAGGGAATTATGATGCAATGAGGAAAATGGTGGGGAAGAAACTCAACGGCAGCGCAAGAAAGATAGAGTCCGTAGAAAGCGCCTGGACCCTGCTCAAGCGTACGATGCAAGAAGCACAGAACCTGTACATCCCCAGGTTCAGAAAGAGTGCAAAAAAAATCGAATAAAGAACCCAGCATGGATAACGGCTGCTGTAAAAAAGGCGATCAGTGACAAGAAAGCATCGTTCAAAAAATGGAAACAGGATCAAACGCAGGCCAGCCTAAAGGACCACAAGGAAAAACAGAAGGAGTGCCACCGAGTGGTTAGGAGAGCAAAGAGGGAATATGAAGAGAGACTAGCGAGAGAGGCAAAAAATTTCAAATCATTCTTCAGGTACGTAAAGGGAAAGCAACCAGCGAGGGAGGAAGTGGGGCCCTTGGATGATGGGGATAGAAAGGGAGTAGTGAGGGAGGAAAAAGAAATAGCTGACAAGTTAAACGACTTCTTTACATCAGTCTTCACGAGGGAGGACACATCCAACATTCCGGAACCAGAGGAAATAGAAAATGGAGATCAAGATAGCAAGCTGATCCAACTAGAGGTGAGCCAGGAGGATGTCCTCAGGCAGATAGACAAGCTAAAGAGCGACAAGTCGCCAGGTCCAGACAGCATCCACCCAAGGGTGCTCAAGGAATTGAGGAATGAAATAGCAGAGACACTTCAGCAAATATGCAACCTATCCCTAAAAACTGGAGAGATCCCGGAGGACTGGAAAATAGCTAATGTCACGCCCATCTTCAAGAAGGGTTCAAGGGGCGACCCGGGAAACTACAGGCCGGTGAGCCTCACATCGGTCCCGGGAAAGATGATGGAGGCGCTGATTAAGGACGGCATCTGTGATCATATCGAAAAAAATGGACAGCTAAGGTCGAGCCAGCATGGGTTCTGCAAGGGTAGGTCATGCCTCACAAACTTGTTATACTTCTTTGAGAGGGTAAACAGCCAGGTGGACAAAGGTGAACCCATAGACATAATTTACCTAGACTTCCAGAAAGCCTTCGATAAGGTACCACATGAGCGATTGCTCAGGAAACTATGGAATCATGGGGTGCGAGGGGAGGTCCACCGATGGATCAAAAACTGGCTGTCAGACAGGAAGCAGAGGGTTGGTGTAAAGGGCCACTACTCGGACTGGCAAGGGGTCACGAGCGGGGTTCCTCAAGGGTCAGTGCTGGGACCGCTCCTGTTTAACATATTCATCGACGACCTGGAGGCGGGAACAAAATGTGAGGTCATCAAATTCGCAGATGATACCAAACTATTCAGCAGGGTTGAAACCACGGTAGATTGCGAGGATCTCCAAAGGGATCTTACGACACTGGAAGAATGGGCGAAAAAAGTGGCAAATGAGCTTCAACGTGGGGAAATGCAAGGTCATGCATATAGGGAGAAGGAACCCGATGTTCACTTACAAAATGGGGGGAACAATGCTAGGGGTCAGTAAGCTGGAAAGAGACCTGGGAGTGATGGTAGACACGACATTGAAGGCGTCAGCACAGTGCGCCACAGCCTCGAGGAAAGCAAACCAAATGCTAGGTATCATTAAGAAGGGTATCTCGACCAGAACGAAGGAAGTCATCCTGCCGCTGTACCGGGCTATGGTGCGCCCCCATCTGGAGTACTGTGTACAGTACTGGTCACCATACCTCAAAAAGGACATGGCAATGCTTGAGGGAGTCCAGAGAAGAGCAACTAAACTGATTAAGGGTATGGAAAACCTTACATACACTGACAGACTGAAAAGGCTGGGGCTGTTCTCCCTGGAGAAGCGGAGACTCAGAGGAGATATGATAGAGACCTTCAAGATCCTGAGGGGCATCGAAAAGGTTGACAAGGACAGATTTTTCAATTTGAAAGAAACCACAAGAACAAGGGGACACTCGATGAAATTGAAGGGGGACAGGTTTAGAACAAACGCAAGGAAATTTTTTTTCACACAGAGGGTGGTGGACACATGGAACACCCTTCCGGAAGCCGTGATAGGAAATAGCACAGTACAGGGTTTCAAGGAACATAAGAACATAAGAACATAAGAAGCGCCATCTCCGGATCAGACCTTCGGTCCATCAAGTCCGGCGATCCGCACACGCGGAGGCCCCGCCAGGTATACACCTGGTTTATTTTATAGCCACCCTATCTTTATATGCCTTTCTCAAGGAGATATGCATCTAGTTTGCTTTTGAAGCCTAGGACTGTCGATTCCGCAATAATCTCCCCTGGGAGAGTATTCCAGATGTCCACCACTCTCTGTGTGAAGCAGAACTTCCTGACATTAGTCCTGAACTTGTCCCCCCTTAGCTTCATTTCATGTCCTCTTGTCCGTGTCAAATTGGACAATGTAAATAATCTTCTCTGCTCTATTTTGTCGATTCCTTTCAGTATTTTGAAGGTCTCGATCATATCCCCACGCAGTCTCCTTTTCTCAAGGGAGAACAATCCCAGTGTTTTAAGTCGATCCTCATATTCCAGTTTCTCCATACCCTTCACTAGTTTAGTTGCTCGTCTCTGCACCCTCTCCAGCAGTTTTATATCCTTCTTTAGGTAGGGAGACCAATGTTGGACGCAGTATTCCAAGTGAGGTCTGACCATTGTCCTATAAAGCGGCATTATTACTTTCTCCGATCTACTCGAGATTCCTTTCTTTATCATGCCCAACATTCTATTTGCCTTCTTTGCCGCTGCCGCGCATTGTGCCGACGGCTTCAGGGTCCTATCTATCAGTACACCCAGGTCTCTTTCTTGTTCACTTTTTCCCAGAGTTGCACCTGTCATTTTGTACTCGTATTCCTTATTCTTACTGCCTAAATGCATTACCTTGCATTTCTCCACGTTGAACCTCATTTGCCATTTCTCCGCCCATTTTTCTAACCGACACAAATCGCTCTGGAGTTCCTCACTATCCTCCTGCGATCTGATTGCCCGGCAGAGTTTTGTGTCGTCTGCAAACTTGATGATCTCACTGGATGTTCCGTTTTCCAAGTCATTGATATAAATATTAAAAAGGATCGGCCCAAGTACCGAGCCCTGGGGTACACCACTAGTCACTTTCTCCCAGTCAGAGAACTTCCCATTTATGCCCACTCTCTGCTTTCGGTTTTCCAGCCATTTGCCTATCCATCTTTGTATATCTCCCTCTATGCCATGGCTTTGTAGTTTCCTGAGAAGTCTTTCGTGTGGAACTTTGTCGAACGCTTTCTGGAAATCCAAGTATATTATGTCCACCGGCTTTCCACTATCAATTTGCTCGTTCACGGTCTCAAAGAATTGGAGTAAATTCGTCAAACACGATTTCCCTTTCCTGAATCCATGTTGACTGGGTTTCATCAAGTCGTGTGTGTCCAAGTGCTGAACAATGCTATCCTTGATCAGTGATTCAATCATCTTGCCGGGGACAGACGTAAGACTCACAGGTCTATAGTTGCCCGGTTCTCCTCTCGATCCTTTTTTGAAAATTGGTGTGACGTTTGCTTTCTTCCAGTCGTCTGGTATCTGACCTGTTCTGATTGACAGGTTTGCAAGTTTTTGCAATAACTCTCCGATTTCAACCTTCAATTCCTTCAAGACTCTCGGGTGAATTTCATCCGGTCCAGGGGATTTGTCACTTTTAAGTTTGTCGATCTGGTAGTATATCTGATCCAAGTTCACTTCAACTGTGGTGAGGCTGTCCTCTATTTCTCCTGTAAACAGTTTCTCCGCTTCAGGTATTGTTGAGGTGTCCTCCTTCGTAAAGACGGAGGCAAAGAAGGAATTTAGTTTGTCTGCGATTTGTTTATCTTCCTTGATGTACCCTTTTACTCCCTTGTCGTCCAGGGGTCCCACTGCCTCTTTTGCAGGTTTTTTCCCCTTCACGTATCTAAAAAAGGGCTTGAAGTTTTTGGCCTCCCGGGCTATTTTTTCCTCATAGTCCTGTTTTGCATCCCTCACCGCTTTGTGACATTTCTTCTGTTCATCTTTATGTTTGTTCCAGGCTTCGGTTGTCTTCGTGCATTTCCATATTTTGAAAGAGTCCTTCTTTTCTTTTATGGCTTCCTTCACCTGTATGGTAAGCCATGCCGGTTCTCCTTTGCCTGGATAGGTTCCTGGAGGACAAAGGGATTGAGGGGTACAGATAAGAGCAGTGGAAGGTTTAGAGATAAGTGTAGAGGTAGGTATAAAATTAGTCAGGGACTGCTGCTCAGGCAATATGCCTGATGGGCCGCCGCGTGAGTGGACCGCTGGGCAGGATGGACCTCTGGTCTGCCCCGGCGGAGGCGACTACTTATGTTCTTATGTACTTATATCTCCTCGGACCATATATCAACCTCATTGCAGTATTTTGAATCAGCTGCATTTTTTTTTTTTTTTACCATTTTTAAGTTCAAATCCAAAGAATTACAATCTTTGAGTTGCAATAATAACATTTGTGCTACCAATGCAAAGTGATATTCAAAAAAATAAGATTTTACTAAACTCAATTGTCTCATTACATACATGATTTTCTTCCATAAATTTGCAATTTGATCCTTGTATGTCAAATAAGGGTCTGATATAACCTCTAATACTTTGGTTGTTTTTTCAACTTTGAGTGTGGCTACAGCTTCAGTACTCTGAGGTTGGGGGTTCAAACTCACGCTGCTCCTTGTGACCCTGGGCAAGTCACTTAATCCCCCCCCCCCCGACCTAGGTACATTAGATAGATTGAGAGTAGAGAGCTGTGCGGGGGCAGAAATCCCACCCGTCCCCACCAGAATCCCCATGAGGAATCGCCTCCATCCCCGCAAAGAATCCCACCCCCCATAAAAAGCAGCAATTATTTCTGTCAGTTTTGATTTTTTTTTTTTTTGTTTTTTAAGTCTTAGTTTATTTAAACCAACAATAAAATACAATATAAACAAATAAGAGATGTATACATCACCGGAAAGAATTAGAATAGACATTAGGTCATGTGACTAGGGTCGACCATTTCTTGTTAAAAGAAATAAGAGAGTTGGAATTTTTGGTACTATAAAACTCATATCCGTAGAGCAAACAAATCTGGTTCCACCATCTGACAGAGGTAACTTGTGAGAGGTCCTTTCAAGATCCACAAATGGTTTTTAATGCAGCAATGAGTAAAGAATTAAACAATACAGAATCAAAATCATTTAAATGAGGATTGAAAGAGGCACTTTTCAGGACAAGAGTTGCATAAGAAAAATGTGCCAAAATTGAACTGGAAACCCCAAAACAAACTCAGCAAGTTCTTCATTTTGGACTAAACACAATTGGTGGCATAACCATGAGAGGGGGCTGGGCCTCCCACTTTGAGCTTAGCCCCCCCTTCAAAATGAACATCTCCCTTGCTGTAGCTGGTGGGACATTTTGGTTTTCCATCATCTTGGTCCCAGTTTTTGCTTTTGTCTATCTTCTACTAATTCTCTTTCCAGGCCTTGGGAACCCCGGTTCCATCCCCGTGGGAGTCCTTTGAGCTTGGGGGGAATCCCTGCAGGTGTCCTGTAGACCTGGGGGGATCCCCGCGGCAGTCCCGTAGACCTGAACTTTAAGGGAATTATACGCCAACACCTTGGGTACGCCGTCCTGCAGAAAAGAAAGAATGTTAGAGAAGCCTGGAAGGGCGAAATACCCTAAGCACTACACCAAGAATCGAAAACCCTCCAGACTCTAGCATACGATGCAGATGTAGATCACTTTTTTTTTTTTTTTTGCCTGGAGAAGAGACGAAATAACCTCCGAATATCCCTTACGCCTCAGTTGCGACCTTTCAAGAGCTAGGCCATGTTTCCCCGAGAACAAGACCTCTCCCGAAAATAAGTCCTAGTGATGCAGCAGAGGGAAGGCCCCGGTGGGGAAGGCCACGAAGCAGCCCATTCAGAGTGCTGCCACTGCTGCTGTTTTTGGAGGCTTCAGAGCGGAGGTGTTCCAGGTCTCACGGTGGGAGGGTCGGTGGGATTCTGCTGCACGGGGGGATGGGAGTGAGAGATAGAAAGATGCTGCACAAAGGGGATGGGTGAGAGGGGAGGAAAGATGCTGCACATCGGGGGTGAGGCAGAAAGGAAAGAGGATGAATTGGGGTGGAAGAGAGGAAGGGAGAGATGATTGTTCATGAAAAAATAAGGCATCTCTGAAAATAAACCCTAGTGTGTTATTTTTGACCCAAAATTAATATGACACTGTCTTATTTTCGGGGAAGCACGGTTGTAACATAGTGAATGATGGCAGATAAAGACCAGAACGGTCCATCCAGTCTGCCCATTAGTTATTCCCATTAAAAATACATGATTAAATTAACTTGTCTCTTCTTTGATATTTCTGGGCCATAGACTAAGTCCACCTGGTCTTGTCCTAGGTTCCAAATGTTGAAGTTGCCGTCCATGTTCATTGCAGCCTATTCAACCATCCCGTTGTTTGCAGGATATCTACCGTAAAGTCTGGCCAGTAGCCTCGTGTTCCAAGTTAATGTAGTTCCCATTGATGCCACCCCAGCCCGTCCTACACTGAATCACCATATATGGGACACAGACCGTGCAAAGTCTGTCCAATACCGGCCTTAATTCTTTTAAATTATTCTTGCATCCGGAGCTGCTGGTGCATCCCGCCATCACAGCCTACCAAAGAGCCACAATGTTGCCCGTGTTTCCATTTGTCCACGTTTCCATTCATTCTGCAAGCGCGTGCGTCGCAGCTGCTCGTGAGGGAGGTTTATTCACGTGTAACCTTTCTTGTTTCTGTCTCACCCAGGTGCAGATGGCTGTGGATGTGAAGTTTATCCAGGACACTCTGAAAGGGGATAGCGTAACTGAAATCAGAATGCGTTTTATCCGGAGGATTGAGGACAACCTGCCTGCGGGGGAGGAGTGACCCCGGCGTGCCGCTTGCAAGAAGAAATGCCGCTTGAGTCGACGCGGGAGAGCTAGCACTCGGCATGGATTTTTCCACAGTTAAGGGCCTCTCTGCTCTCAAATTTGTACAACATGGTGGCTGTTTATTTAAGATGTTATATTCTTCTACTTGATTTCAATTTTACATTAAAAAAAAAAAAGAAAGATTTGTATAGGATATTGAACGCTTCCCACATCTTTGGGCAAACACTTTTTCCACATTTTCTTGGAGACATACTTTCTAGCCCTTACTGATAGACACAGATAGAACCCTGGTTCCTTCTCATATAGTGTTCTGGCAACCCATCGCTCACACATAGTGGCCCAGCAGTATGAGCAGAGGAAGTGGACCCTCACCCTGTTCTTGCCTCTGCTTTTTTTACCTGCATTCCACTTGGCACTTGACTCCCTTTCAGGAAGATCTCCTCTGGGTCCCCTCTCATAGACTCAAGAGCCTCTGGTTTTAAGATACCCAGCTGGGGTGCTTATTAGAAATTGTTTCCTTTAAGATCTCGGCTGCTTTTCATGGCTTGGACACTGTGAATGTCGGATTTGGTGCTGGGGGGGGTGTTCTAAAGGACCAGGTTTGTGTTCAGCCCGATTGTCTGACTTCCTTTGATGAAGTCCGTGGCAGCAACATAGATCTTTTGCAGTCTTGCAATAATTCATTTTGTTAGGCAGCTATACGTATGTATTTGCAAACTGGCCCTCCAGTTCCTCCCTGAGAACAGTTGTTGCTCTTCCTGTATGTCCCAGTCATGTTGGTCTCTCTTGCTTTTTCTGCCAATGTGGTTTAAGGCTAATGGCAGCAGAATGCAGAGCTCTCCAGACCACACTGATCGTTTTCTCAGATGCAAACGTCTTTAGAAGCTGCTGCTGTGATGGTGAGAGCTTTTGCACCTCATCTAGCTCGGCCAGGCCTCATGTTAAGTAAGTTAAAGGCAGTGGCGTACTAAGGGTAGGAAGTATCTGGGGTGGTGCTCCCTCCTGCCCCATCTCCACACTCAGTCTCTCCCTTTCCCCTCCCCCCCCCCCGCTACCTCTAAATCTTCGCCAGCATGAGTGGCTTCTGTAGCATGCTCTTTGCGCCAGCGTTGGATTTCCCTCTGATGGCAATTCCTGGCCCCGTGACCCGGAAGTGATTCAGAGGGGGAACCAGCCTGGCCTGAGCAACAGGCACCCAGGGCAGTCCACACCCCCCCTTACCACACCACTGGCTACACTATTACAGCTTAGAGAATGACACGAGGACAAATCTTTTCCCGTCCCCGTGAGTTCTTTTCCTATCCCTGCCCCATTCCTGCAAGCTCCATCCTCATTTACACAAGCCTCAAACACTTTAATATCATAAGTGTTTGAGGCTTGTGCGGTTAAGGCAGAGCTTACAGGAATGGGCCAGAGACAAAACTCACGGGGACAGAATGTGGAAATTGAGTTCCTGCGGGGACTAATTTGTCCCCGTGTCATTCTCTAGTACAGCTACAGAGTCCTTTTTTCTCCAATACCAACATAGCTACTAGAATGTGACTCCATGGCTGGCTACTAAAGGTTGTTTGCCAGATTTTGCAAGTTAATTTAGCTCTGCAGCAATGGGAGTGTTTTTTTTGGGTGAGCCCAGAAAGCAGAATTAGACATCAGAGATCAAACACATACAGGAAATGTGCAGGGTCCCCTATTAGCAGCGTGACTTAGAAAATGGCCATACCCATATCTCCTACAAAAATTGTTTTTCATTATCCAAAATTGCTACAGAATGCTATAGTGAAGGATTTAGTCTTATTTCCAACATTGTCTTTTGTAATGATTACATTGCTAATTGAATCATTTTTATCTATAATTTGCTTGTAACGTTGGAGAGAATATTAAAATATATGACTCTTCTATTTTGTCGAACAAAATCCTACTGTGCAGATGAGAACTTCCATTTGTTAATGTCGCATGTGATGAAATGGTTTAGGGCGGGGGAACAATGATGCTGTTTGGTACTGATCCCTAGCTGGGTTATGAACCCAGCAAGCTCTGTGGTTGCTTCACTTGGTGAGTTGGCAGCTGAGACTGTCACCGGTTGGTACAAGCCTTACATTGTGGTTTGTTTTTTTAAAAAAAAAAAAAGGGTGAAAAATCTTTTTTTTTTTTTTTTAACCTTGCTCCCAGGCTTTAGCTCCAAAGTTTAATGGGAAGCCAAGGATCATGTGGCTGTATCAGCTGTCCATTTTCCCTTACGGCAATAGTCAATTTCTGGCTTCACATTGTACTCTAGCTCAGCCAAGGCTGCTCTGTGCTTTTACCAGGCCTTCATGAACTCTTTGGGAGCAGGTCTATACATCCTTCACCGTCTCTATGAAGCAATATTTCCCTTTTAGAGAATATCTGGTTTCACATGGTGCCATTAATCGCTTATTCACTGTGCTTCTGGATTCTAGGGGGCATGTGATGAAGCTACTAAGTAGATTTAAAACACCACTGCTTATTCCTAGGATAAGCAGCATAAAATCTATTTTACTGCTTAGGATCTAGCTGGGCACTTGGGACCTGGATTGGCCATTGTTGGAAACAGGATACTGGGCTTGATGACCTTCGGTCTGTCCCAGTGTGGCAACTCTTATATTTTTATGTAAGCTAAATATAGGATAATGAAGCCATTGTGACATCACTGATGAGTTTGGCTCTTAGGCATTGGTGGAATGAGGCATTATGACATCACAATCTCAGCTCTGGAATGTTGCTACTCTTTGGGTTTCTGCCAAGTACTTGGGACCTGGGTTGGCCACTGTTAGAAACAGAATACTGGGCTTGATGGACCTTTTGGTCTGTCCCAGTACAACAATTCTTATGTTCTTATTCTGGAGCTGTTGCTGTGTTTCAGTAATGTTGTTTGGGAGTGGGAGTGGGAGGTTTCAGTATAATCTAAGAGTTGCTGAAAATTACCGCGGGTGGTGCAGAATCTTGTTTTATTCCTAAGGCTGTGCACGGTAAGCAATGAAAGAGTGGTAAGCAGCTCCTTGGGTTTTTAGGATATCTATTTATTATAAACCAGTTATACTGTTTACTGCTTAGTCATTTTTATAACTTACACACAATACAACATCTATATATATAAAATCGGAGGTATGTATGTGTGTATGTGCCGCGATCACGCAAAAACGGCTTGACCGATTTGAATGAAACTTGGTATGCAGATTCCTCACTACCTGGGGTGATATGTTCTGGGGGTCTCGCGGCCCACCTGCACACGTGGGCGGAGCTACAAACAGAAAATCAGATTTCACCCATTCATGTCAATGGAAAAAATGTAAACAGCTGCCATTCTCACAGTAATTCAAAAACGGCTTGACCGATTTGAACGAAACTTGGTATGCAGATCCCTAACTACCTGGGGTGATATGTTCTGGGGGTCTCTCGGCCCACAACTCTATGTTGCTTGCTCAAGGGTGGGTTCACCCAACAATTTATATGTTCTTGCTCCTGGAGGTGAAACTAAAAATGTTGTTTTTAATCACGTTTTGCATTAGTTGTATTGTATTCATTTTGTCAAATATTTCACATTATAATTTGAATATTGTACTTTTTATTAAGCTGTAAAACAATAATTTCATTCACCACTTTAAAGTATCTTTATTTGAATCCATTTACAGTGTTATTGCTATAATTAAATACCCGTGCAACGCCGGCGCATCAGCTAGTAATAAAATAAATAGAACAGCGTGGAATTTTGGGTTTTGGCCAGATACTAGGGACCTGGATTGGCCACCATGAGGACGGGCTACTTGTCTAGGTGGACCATTGGTCTGACCCAATAAGGCTATTCTTATGTTCTTACATGAGCCAAGTATAAGACAATCAAGCCATTGTGACATCACTGATGAGTTTGGCTCTTAGGCATTGGTGGAATGAGGCATTATGACATCAATCTCAGCTCTGGAATGTTGCTCTCATTGGGGTTCCAGGATTGGCCACCGTGAGAATGGGCTGCTGGTCTAGGTGGACCATTGGTCTGACCCAGTAAGACTATTCTTATGTTCTTACGTGAACCAAGTATAGGACAATCGAGCCATTGTGACATCACTGATGAGTTTGGCTCTTAGGCATTGGTGGACTGAGGCATTATGACATCACAATCTCAGCTCTGGAAGGTTGCTCTCATTGGGGTTCCAGAATCTTGCTATTCTTTCTGTATGAAATGTTGCTACTTTTGGGTTTTGGTCAGGTACTAGTGACCTGGATTGGCCACCGTGAGAACGGGCTACTGGGTTTGATGAACCGTTGGTCTGACCTAGTAAGGCTATTCTTATGTTCTTATATATGAATCTAGATGGGAATAAGCAAGACCCCTTCTTTCTCTCCAATCTGTTTCTAAAAGTTAGAAATCTCTTTCTAAATGCAGTGCATTGCATTTAGGAATGTATTGAACTGCAGCGGAGAGTTCAAGAAGGCCTGGCAGAAGCACAGAGGAGCCTTAGCTGAGACAGCTGATACAGCCAGATGATGTACACGAGTCCAGGTGATGGTTTGGGGAATTAACAGTATGGAATTGCTCACAATTGCCCTTCCTGATGGACTTGAGTGGAGTGCGAAGCATACAAGGGTATATCCAGAAAACCTGACTTTGAGGGGCTGGAGGGTTCTGAGGACAGGTCTGGGAACCACTGAGTGTGAACCCAGTTTTCAGCCAGTCACTATGGTGACTAAAGTGAAATGTCTGTGCTCAGTGTCAGGCTTATATTCAGCAATGCCACCTCCTTGAATGGTGCAGCTGAATGTGTATATTAAACTTTGAACATTGAGCCCTCTGTATCTGAACCTTTGAGTTCGAAGAGCGAGTCATTGAATGATGGGGAGGACCCCCAAGCTCGAGCTAGGGAACAAGTTCATGGCCTCTGTTTAGATTTGCACCTCACCAGGTTAACCTGAATTGATCGATCCAGTCTTGGTGTTCAGGGTATCCAAAAGCTTCAATGAATCATTTATCTTCCGCTATCGCCAACAAATAGTTCATATTGGATTACATACCATGAACTAGATTAATTCAACTCGGATTTACATAAGCAACAAGACATTATCCTATCATTACCTACTAAGATTGAATTTCTCAACCAAAAAAGTTTTAAGTGCTTTTGTTAAAAATGGTAAGAATTCTATAGATCATGTTTGAATTGGCAGGATTGACCATACGGAAGCGGCCTGATAAGGAAAGGAGATAGCGTACAATCTTTTACTGTGGATTCAATTCCCTTTAAACCTGGGAATTGTAGTGTTAATATCGTCCAACCAACGGCCTGCAAATTGCTCCTATATAATGGGGTCGATCCTTTAATGGTTTAAACACCAAACTCATTCCAAGAAAAAGACCTTAGAATAGCATCTTTATATATATAAAGCTTCATAGACCTCAGTGGTGTAACTGTGTGAAAATCAAGTTTCAACACACACAGGATATTCTACACCAGAAATCGTCATCGGTCCAAAAATTTCCAAGGTACTGAAGTGCAATTTTCATAAATAGTTTTAGTAAATAGAAATACTCATCTTTAAATGTGCAAGAAAACGTGACTCAGGGGTATGTACTCCGACATAGAGCTATGTTTCGCCGGATGGTGTATCAAAGCTTCCCCCTTTAAGTCGGCCATTTTTAGTTTCACCTCCAGGAGCAAGAACATATAAATTGTTGGGTGAACCCACCCTTGAGCAAGCAACATAGAGTTGTGGGCCGAGAGACCCCCAGAACATATCACCCCAGGTAGTTAGGGATCTGCATACCAAGTTTCGTTCAAATCGGTCAAGCCGTTTTTGAATTACTGTGAGAATGGCAGCTTTTCCATTGACATGAATGGGTGAAATCTGATTTTCTGTTTGTAGCTCCGCCCATGTGTGCAGGTGGGCCGCGAGACCCCCAGAACATATCAGCCCAGGTAGTGAGGGACCACGTTTCCAAATTTATGCAGCTATGAGGTCTATGAAGCTTTATATATAAAGATGTTATTCTAAGGTCTTTTTCTTGGAATGAATGTGAATGCTGCGTTGACCTTAGTAAAGATTATATTAGCCTAACTACTGCTGTTATACACCAAACAGCATAACTTAAACATAACTCTGACCTCAATTATAGGAATACTTATTAAATACATCTCATGACGGTTTGTTGCCGCTATCTTGAAAGAAATCGGAGCTTTTGAAAGCCAGTGTTCTAGAAACTGCAATGAACTGGTAGTAGCTCCGGGTCCCAAAAATGTGGTAGAAACATAGAAAGATGATGGCAGAAAAGGGCTATAGCCCATCAAGTCTGCCCACTCTACTGACCCACCCCATTAAGTCTCAGTGCCTTAACTAGACCTTTGTAGGGATCCCACGTAGATGCCCTATTTATTCTTAAAGTCAAGCACGCTGGTGGCTTTGGCCACCTGCACTGGAAGCTTGTTCCAGTGATCCACCACTCTTTCCGTGAAGAAATACTTCCTGGTGTCACCCATAAATTTCCCTCCTCTGAGTTTGAGTTTGGTAATGGTTTATTCCCTGCTGTGCTGAACCCTTAATTGCAATATCACAGCAAGTGGCTGTGGTACTCCTGCCCCCCCCCCTTGCTTTTCTGCTTTAAGTGGCAGCAGCTGCCGATGCAGGAGGCCACCCTCCATTTCTTCGGGTCAGTATTACAAGGGCCGACTTAACAGCAAAGAGATCTCTTGCAGCTGAGCAGAAAGTTGATGTATCCCCAAGATATACTGATTCTGAACTTGAAGCATGAAATCGCTAATGGCATGAATGCATGGTACAAATATTAGTACAGTACATGAATTTTAATACTGCATGACAGCATTCAAAACAATGAGATAAACAGAAGATTTAAAAAAAATTAGGGGTTTATGAATTTGTTAGTGATTTCAAGAAACTAAAAGGTGGTTGGGTTTTTTTTTTGCCGATGATCTGATTAGGAGCATGGTGCTGTATCGCATTCTGACACCAGATGGTGCTAAGCTCCACTTCTGAGGCATTTTCTACCTTTATAAAATAGTAGATTAATAGCAAAAAAAAAAAATTGGAAAGCAAATAATTATTTATAAGAGGTTGGTAACTTTAGTCTTAATAGTTGGTTTTAGGCAAATAGTAAATACTCTAGTATTAGACTAGAGAATGACACGGGGACAAATTTTTCCCGTCCCATCCCTAGCCCCTGGAAAGTGATTACGCTGAAGAAAGAGCACCTACTGTGAACCCTTGAAAAAGCCCAGTGTGGGCGAAACGGGTCCTGTCGGGGCATGCTAGTATTTCTGCTTTATTAAGGATGAATAAATGAATGGATTACCAAATATAATTGTTTTGTCTTACTTCTGAAATAAGTGGAAGATGACGGAATGAACTTTGTATTAAGGACATACAACATATCATATGTGGATGTTTTGGCACATCATAATTGTGATGTAGCTGAAAAAATCTTTTTCCTTTTCTTACATAAGTGAGGTGAAGTTTTGGATTTATTACAGTTTGAAGAACCCCCACTTTCATCTTCATACAACCTTTAGTGACAAATTTTTCCCGTCCCATCCCTACAAGTTTTTTTCCTGTCCCTGCCCCATCCTGCAAGCTCTGTCATCACCTGCACAAGCCTCAAACACTTTAAAATCATAAGTGTTCGAGGCTTGTGCGGTTAAGGCAGAGCTTACAGGAATGGGGCCAGGGACGGAAAACTTGAGTTCCTGCGGGGACGGAGGAAAATTTGTCCCCATGTCATTCTTTATATTAGACCACTTGGTGGAAACATAGATAGTTTTGCTTGTCACAAACTGAATGTGCCAGGCAGCTGCGCTAAATCACATCTGGCTGCATGTACAAGGTGTCCTGGAAGGAATGACTGTGTCAGGAAAATGTTTAGAGCATTAATTACTCTGAAAGGCGTCCGGCTAAGGCTTTGCGTGTATTCTACTATGATTCCAATTGCAAATGACTTGGGAATCTAGTTGATGCCTCATATACAGCGTGCAAAATAGCCATTCCTGGATTTGGAGCCTGCATCCTGAACTGGCTGAGTTTCCAGTAGCACTGTGCCTGGCCACGGCTCATGAAGTTGTGGATTCCACTCTGAAGCCAGTAAGAAAAAATGGAAACAGTCTCAATAATGATAATAATCATGCACATGTTTATGTGGAAGAAGGGAGAATACTGGCTTCTAGAAACAATTTCCTGTATTTAGCTATGCAACATGGCAACGCAAATATTGTTCTCTGCCTATTACCCTGTCAGCTTGATTAGCGATGTTATGAGGAAGCAGACGATCGTTTGTTTTTTGGATTAGAAAGCGCCGTGGTCTGCCACGGCTGTTCCTGCTTTTCCACACTAAAGTCGTTTGCGAGGGGAGCAGTGGTTCGGCGTTCCACACCACAACATTCCAAGTTTATTTAACCTTTGATATACCGCAATGGAAGAACATCAATGCGGTTTACCTATAAAACTAATAATTAAAATAATATCGGTAAAGGTAGACCTACAATATCAATAGTAAAGACAAGAAAGTCAAGAGGTGTAGGGTTAAAAGCTGGTTTTGCGCTCTCTCGTAAAGCTCCTTATCTCATTTTACAAATCATTGATTAAATGCGTCTGAAAGGTTGTGTTCTGTTCGAATGTCATTTGAAAGGGCATTCCAAAGTTGGGAGCCAGTGACTGCAAAAGAACGATCTCTAGTGGAGGAATACACAATTTGTCTAATCGATGGAATCATTACCTGGTTTTGCTGTAGAGAGCGAAGTGTACCTATTGATGAATAAGTTATTAAATAGTTATCTAGGTGTGGCGGTGACCAATTATAACGTGTTTTGAAGACCAGAAATATAATTTTATATGTCAAGCAATGTTTTATCGGTGACCACAGAATTCTCGACGTAGGATGTCATGGAGGAAACCACGATGGCAGCGTGTCCGTGTGGCATGGGCGGTTTGTTGGACTTCTGCTGAGTTATATCAGGAGGCCTGGAAGCTGATGAAAAAAAGCTATTCAAAAGGTTGTCGTCTGAATCTTAAGAGCATGCATCCACGTTATTTCAATTACCTGTGATCTTTTCAACTAGGTGATTACATGATTTGTCACAGGTTTTGGTTTAAGGGCTAGATTTACTAATGTGTTCCAGCAATTTAGAAACATGATGGCAGATAAAGGCCAAATGGCCCATCTGCAGCATCCACTATCTCCTCCTCTCCCTATTGGCTAAGGCTCTTAACATTTGCATCTCCTCTTCCTATAGGCTAAGGCTCTTTACACCTGCATTGTGAGGTCATAGAGCTTTATGGTTATAGAAACATGATGGCAGATAAAGGCCAAATGGCCCATCCGCAGCATCCACTATCTCCTCTTCTCCCTATTGGCTAAGGCTCTTAACATTTGCATCTCCTCTTCCTATAGGCTAAGGCTCTTTACACCTGCATTGTGAGGTCATAGAGCTTTATGGTTATAGAAACATAATGGCAGATAAAGGCCAAATGGCCCATCCGCAGCATCCACTATCTCCTCCTCTCCCTATTGGCTAAGGCTCTTAACATTTGCATCTCCTCTTCCTATAGGCTAAGGCTCTTTACACCTGCATTGTGAGGTCATAGAGCTTTATGGTTATAGAAACATGATGGCAGATAAAGGCCAAATGGCCCATCCACAGCATCCACTATCTCCTCCTCTCCCTATTGGCTAAGGCTCTTAACATTTGCATCTCCTCTTCCTATAGGCTAAGGCTCTTTACACCTGCATTGTGAGGTCATAGAGCTTTATGGTTATAGAAACATAATGGCAGATAAAGGCCAAATGGCCCATCCGCAGCACCCACTATCTCCTCCTCTCCCTATTGGCTAAGGCTCTTAACATTTGCATCTCCTCTTCCTATAGGCTAAGGCTCTTTACACCTGCATTGTGAGGTCATAGAGCTTTATGGTTATAGAAACATGATGGCAGATAAAGGCCAAATGGCCCATCCGCAGCATCCACTATCTCCTCTTCTCCCTATTGGCTAAGGCTCTTAACATTTGCATCTCCTCTTCCTATAGGCTAAGGCTCTTTACACCTGCATTGTGAGGTCATAGAGCTTTATGGTTATAGAAACATAATGGCAGATAAAGGCCAAATGGCCCATCCGCAGCATCCACTATCTCCTCCTCTCCCTATTGGCTAAGGCTCTTAACATTTGCATCTCCTCTTCCTATAGGCTAAGGCTCTTTACACCTGCATTGTGAGGTCATAGAGCTTTATGGTTATAGAAACATGATGGCAGATAAAGGCCAAATGGCCCATCCACAGCATCCACTATCTCCTCCTCTCCCTATTGGCTAAGGCTCTTAACATTTGCATCTCCTCTTCCTATAGGCTAAGGCTCTTTACACCTGCATTGTGAGGTCATAGAGCTTTATGGTTATAGAAACATAATGGCAGATAAAGGCCAAATGGCCCATCCGCAGCACCCACTATCTCCTCCTCTCCCTATTGGCTAAGGCTCTTAACATTTGCATCTCCTCTTCCTATAGGCTAAGGCTCTTTACACCTGCATTGTGAGGTCATAGAGCTTTATGGTTATAGAAACATGATGGCAGATAAAGGCCAAATGGCCCATCCGCAGCATCCACTATCTCCTCTTCTCCCTATTGGCTAAGGCTCTTAACATTTGCATCTCCTCTTCCTATAGGCTAAGGCTCTTTACACCTGCATTGTGAGGTCATAGAGCTTTATGGTTATAGAAACATAATGGCAGATAAAGGCCAAATGGCCCATCCGCAGCATCCACTATCTCCTCCTCTCCCTATTGGCTAAGGCTCTTAACATTTGCATCTCCTCTTCCTATAGGCTAAGGCTCATTACACCTGCATTGTGAGGTCATAGAGCTTTATGGTTATGGAAACATGATGGCAGATAAAGGCCAAATGGCCCATCCACAGCATCCACTATCTCCTCCTCTCCCTATTGGCAAAGGCTCTTAACATTTGCATCTCCTCTTCCTATAGGCTAAGGCTCTTTACACCTGCATTGTGAGGTCATAGAGCTTTATGGTTATAGAAACATAATGGCAGATAAAGGCCAAATGGCCCATCCGCAGCATCCACTATCTCCTCCTCTCCCTATTGGCTAAGGCTCTTAACATTTGCATCTCCTCTTCCTATAGGCTAAGGCTCTTTACACCTGCATTGTGAGGTCATAGAGCTTTATGGTTATAGAAACATGATGGCAGATAAAGGCCAAATGGCCCATCCGCAGCATCCACTATCTCCTCTTCTCCCTATTGGCTAAGGCTCTTAACATTTGCATCTCCTCTTCCTATAGGCTAAGGCTCTTTACACCTGCATTGTGAGGTCATAGAGCTTTATGGTTATAGAAACATAATGGCAGATAAAGGCCAAATGGCCCATCCGCAGCATCCACTATCTCCTCCTCTCCCTATTGGCTAAGGCTCTTAACATTTGCATCTCCTCTTCCTATAGGCTAAGGCTCTTTACACCTGCATTGTGAGGTCATAGAGCTTTATGGTTATAGAAACATGATGGCAGATAAAGGCCAAATGGCCCATCCACAGCATCCACTATCTCCTCCTCTCCCTATTGACTGAGGCTCTTAACATTTGCATCTCCTCTTCCTATAGGCTAAGGCTCTTTACACCTGCATTGTGAGGTCATAGAACTTTATAGTTATAGAAACATTGTAACATGATGGCAGATAAAGGCCAAATGGACCATCCAATCTGCAACATTCACTATCTCCTCCTCTCCCTATTGGCTAAGGCTCTTTACACCTGCATTGTGATGTCATAGAAACATGATGGCAGATAAAGGCCAAATGGCCCATCCAGTCTGCCCATACGCAGTAACCATTATCTCTTCCTCTCTTTAAGAGATCCCACGTGCCTATCCCATGCCTTCTTGAATTCAGACACAGATTTAATGCAGGTCCCATTATTGTCAATGGGATTGATGTGCTATGTAAGTGCACAATTTGCATTACCATATGAAATAAACGTCGTCATGGACAGAACCAATCAGGATGTGAATTTGGGGTTTAAGACCATTGATACGCTTGCAGCGATCGCTGCAAGGAGGATAGAAAGGGTGTAGAGCCCAAAAAAATTGTTTATTTTTTCATGTCATTTATGGGACATTTTCATTTTATGTGTCTGTGATTCAGGCCAATTTCTTTGGGAACAGTTTGTCCTGTTTTTCAGGAGCGGGCAGAGGCATTCACAACCTCTTTGCAACACAGGAACTTGCTATTATTAGAACATTTCAGACTTTCTGAAGTGCTCAGATTACTAACAATTCCAATGTTTCTAGTCCTTCAGTGGATTTTCATCAGAAAAAAAAAAAAAAGCAAAAATATATATAAAAGGTTTGGATATGGAAGTGATTGTACAGTGGTTATAAAAAAAAACAACAGCCCTGTAGACATAAGTTTTGTGCCTTCTGGAAGTCCTTCTGCTAATGGACGGACGTTTTTCCTTTACGCGTTCCTTTTTTAAATGAAATTGTACTTCTGCCCTTTCACCTCAACTTCTGGTTAGTAACGTTCAACGTCTGTCTATTATAGGTCTCTATTTGCCCATTTTATAAGTGTACATCGCTTTGAAATTTTTATACAAGCCAAAGCAAATTCAGAACCCATTCCAGTCACAAGGAGCCAGAGAACGGTTTTGTCCAAAGAGGTTGTCTTTTACTGATTGAATGCTAACACAGTCAAGTACTGTAGTAAAGTTCTGAAGAGACGTCACAGATCCCAGAGTGTTTCCAGTTTTACCAGCTTCACTGTGACAGCGCCTGTATGGCGATAGGTATTTACAAAGCTACACCTATCAATACTATTAGGTCTGAAAGGAAAATGATAGAAGCAAACATTTAAAAGACAGAATGTGTGTGTGTGTATATATCTATACATGCATTAAAAAGTGGCATTTTGTGATGCAGTTTTCATAAAACCGCTTTTTAAGAAACAAACCGTGTTGTTGATCTGTGATTTACTTTCTCAGGTGCATAATTTTACATCTTAGCTTTTTAGTATGATAGTAATTTTGAGCAACCACAGAAGGACTGGTCATAAAATAACAAGTATCCCACTCCCATGGTGGCCAAAACCCAAGAAGCAGCAACATTCCATTCAGAATCCTAAAGAATAGCAAGGTTCCGGAATCCCAAAGAGTAACAAAAGATTCCAGAACCCCAAAGAGTAGCAACATTCCATGCTACCGATCCAGAGCAAGCAGTGACTTCCCTCATGTCTTTCTCAATAACAGACTTGTGGACTTTTCCTCCAGGAAATTGTCCAAACCTTTCTTAAAACCAGTTCTGAATTGGGATGGTTTAGATAAAGCTGGAGTGAGCTTCAATAGCAACCCCAGAAACTGGAACCTAAGATCATCTTCAGAAGATGATCATGAATTTATAATGCACGTAACCACTGGGCAGACTGGATGGACCATTCAGGTCTTTATCTGCCATCATTCACTATGTCACTAAGTAAAGGACATTCTGGATTCTACGGAACTAAGAAAGAGGATAGAGATGGTGGTAATCCAAGATTTAGTGCCATGAAGGCCAAAGTGAGGAACTTAAAACTCAATGCAAGCCTTTATGGGAAGCCCATGTAATTCTTTTAAGAGAGAGGTGATATGATCAAATCGGCAGGTGTAAGTATGTAATCTTACTGAGACATGTTTAAATGTAGACCAAAGAAAGTCCAACATAAACAACTAAGTGTATCTAAGTGTTTTCGAAATGAGCCCCATTGAGTGCTGAATTTGGCACTCAACTTTGGGTGGAAGGGTTTACAGCAGCCGAAACCTGGTGTAAATTCTGCCATGTAAATTGGGTGCCTTTGACCTGCCCATGCCCAGACCCCCTTATGAGTTGTGCGTGTTCCAATTTACATGCCCATGGGTAAAGCATGTAGCCAGATTAGTGCCAATTCAGTGCTTTTTAGCTCCAGTAATTAAATTATTGGAGCACCTTACCTAATTATTTGGATGCTGAGCTGGAATGTGTGCCCATTGTAGGCTTCATGCAGGTTCTTGTAGCCTGGATTGGCCACTCTTGGATACAGGATACTGGGCTTGATTGACCTTCAGTCTGTCCCAGTATGGCAACTCTTATGTTCTTATGTGAGCCAAGTATAAGACAATCAAGCCATTGTGCCATCACTGCTGAGGTTGGCTCTTAGGCATTGGTGGAATGAGGCATTATGATATCACAATCTCAGCTCTGGAATGTTGCTACTCTTTGGGTTTCTGCCAAGTACTTGGGACCTGGGTTGGCCACTGTTGGAAACAGGATACTGGACTTGATGGACCTTCGGTCTGTCCCAGAATGTCAATTCTTATGTGAGCCAAGTATAGGACAATCAAGCCATTGTTACATCACAGCTGAGGTTGGCTGTTAGGCATTGGTGGAATGAGGCATTATGACATCACAATCTCAGCTCTGGAATGTTGCTACTCTTTGGGTTTCTGCCAGGTACTTGGGACCTGGGTTGGCTGTTGTTTGAAACAGGATACTGGGCTTGATGGATCTTCGGTCTGTCCCAGTGTGACAACTCTTATGTTCTGTAGAGAATTTGGGAGCATCAGTGTAAACGGGCAAGGCAGTATTTAAATAGATTTGTCTTCAGTAAACCCTCTGACTGAAAATTGCTTCTTCCCTCAGATAGCAATTCCAGTTTGCAGAGCTGTCAAGTTACCTGGTTCCAGAAGCCAGAGTTCAGGCCAGTCCTGGATTTCTGACAGCCCCATCTTGAACATTGCATCACTGATTTCAATGGATAGAATCAGGAAGTACAGCTTATGCTGCTTTGGGATGTAAATTCAAAATCAAGACTAGCCCAAAACAAAAAAAACTTATTTCTGGAACTGGGTAACGAGGACCCACTGAAAAGTTCTCAGCCCAACCAAGATAATGATATGGAACCGTGAAACTTACAAGTTATTCCACACTCTTCTTGACACTTTTTGCTTCAGTGCTATGAAATGAAACAAAATGTGTCAAGAAAAGTGTGGAATACTTGTAAGTCTCATAGCTCCACATCAATCTCTTCTTGGTTGGGCTGAGAATTTTTCAGCGGCCCCTTGTAATCTTCAGCTCTTGAAGTCATGCCCATTAGGATGCTGTTGATGTGGAACTGATAGAGGGGATTGATTTTGCTCTATGCCTACGCCTAATTAATTGCCAGTTGCATTGAAATGTGGGATTGTTCATTAAAACCAACTGGAATTCTAATCCATTATAAGAGTACCCAGAATGAATTTTGCCCGTTGCATGTCATGCCAAAGTCAGTTGCTTTCCAGGCTCCATATAACCTCAGTCCATCTTGAAACCACCTGGATAGCCTAATCTATTCTAAGTCTTATATACCGAATCGTCTCCTTAATATAGGAGCTCAATTTGGTTTACGTAATTAGATCACAAAGAAAGATCCATTACCATTCATTGGCGCTAAAAAGCGATGAAGCTTAGTGGTTTTTAAGGTTTTGCGAAAGATCTGAAGAGATAAACGCGATGGAATTTGAGGAGGGAGTCAAGATGAAGCCACACATGAACAGAGCAAAGCATGGAGCAACAGCTTGGTGTATGTTTCTATCTTATTATGAAGACTACTTTGGCCATAGATTGGTCGTGCTAAACTGTATTGTAAAGGTCCATAGCTGAATAACATAAAACTTGTGAAAGTTAAGATGATATTTGTTGAAAAGGAGATCTCCTATTTTGACCACCAAGTTTAAATCAACTGCAAAGCTCAGTACTTGATCTCATTTCATCCTTCAGTAACCAAACATCTATATTTCTGGTGAAAGAAAAACTTGAATTAAACCGAAGACAAATCAAAGTTTTCATGTAATAGGAAATGTATGGCATAGCTGTATCTAGAAGCTTTGATGTGTAAAGTCGGTTCCTTTGTTTTCTGCCAGGCTGTGCGCTCCGAAGACTTCTTTTAGCTTCCAGAAGCACATCATAGATTACCTTTGAGGGCTTTTCTGACCTGAGCTGAACATGAATGCATTCCCAGTCATTTTTTTTACCTTCCCTTCAAAGGCTGTATTCGGAAAAGATTCATTAACCAACTCTTATCATACCAAGCCCCAACCAGAGATCCTGAACTGGGCCAAACGGTCAGAATGTCAATCTCATATATGTATTTTAGAAAGCTATTAAAAACCCATCTGTTCTCGTAATTCGTGTAATCCCTCCAAAGCATCATATTGATGTGAAACTACTTTTAACTTGTCAGCCCATCTCTTTTGTAAACCACATGGAACCGAAAGGCTATTGCCTTTCAGTTCCATGTTCTTATGTCATATGTTCATATTATGTCATATGAACCCGTGACTTAGGAGTGACCATTAAAGGAGCCAACCTTTCAAAAATGATTGGGGGGCTGGCGCTAATGGCCCCCTCACTGGACATAATGAAAGGGTTTGAACAAACATTTAAGAGCTGGCACCTATGGCGATTCCTCTTCACCACTTGTTCACATTCAAGCTTCCCAAGCATTCATTTAATCAATTAGTTACAGTATCAATTCATTAGAAAGATCACTTTATATTTTAAAATTCTCAATTGGTTAATTCTCCAATGATTCCATAATTAAGTTTTAAGTTTTTTTTAAGTTTAAGTTTTTAAGTTTTGTAAGTTTTAAGTTGGAGGAGTGTGTGGCGCGGTGGTTGAAGCTACAGCCTTAGCACCCTGGGGTTGGGGGTTCAAACCCCGTGCTGCTCCTTGTGACCCTGGGCAAGTCACTTAATCCTCCTTAACCCCTGGTACGTTAGATAGATTGTGAGCCCACCGGGACAGATAGGGAAAATACTTGAATACCTGATTGTAAAACTGATTAGAAAACCTTGATAGGCGGTATATAAAATCCTAATAAACTTTAAAAAAAAACCCCATGCAATCCCCAACAGCAAAAGCAATTCACAAAACACCATAGCCTGGGTCATATTTATTACAAGGGAAAAAATCATCAAAAACCCCAACCAGGCTTTTCTTCTCTTTCTTTTCCCTTCCCCCTCTACACCAGTGGTTCCCAACCCTGTCCTGGAGGAACACCAGGCCAATTGGGTTTTCAGGCTAGCCCTAATGAATATGCATGAAGCAAATTTGCATGCCTATTACTTCCATCATATGCAAATCTCTCTCATGCATATTCATTAGGGCTAGCCTGAAAACCCGATGGGCCTGGTGTTCCTCCAGGACAGGGTTGGGAATCACTGCTCTACACATATCAAAACTCATGATTATGAGAACAGTATGCTGATAGCTCTTTTGAACGTAATGCCTCTTGAGGAACTGGACAGTAGAAGGCCAAGTGCAGGGGTGTCCAATGTCGGTCCTCGAGGGCCGCAGTCCAGTCGGATTTTCAGGATTTCCCCAATGAATATACATGAGGTCTATTTGCATGCACTGCTTTCATTGTATGCTAATAGATCTCATGCATATTCATTGGGGAAATCCTGAAAACCCGACTGGATTGTGGCCCTCGAGGACCGACATTGGACACCCCTGGCCAAGTGGATATATTCAAAGAACCTGAAGAACTGGTAGGATTGGTTTTATAATGAGAGAAATGAGACAAAAGTGAACGAATTGAGAGGAATCACCTTGAAGCCAGACTATGCTTTCATTTCATTAATCTAGTCTAGCTGCTGAAAACAGATGTGTTTTCTATATAGTTCCCTCTCACATTCCTTTTGAAACATGCTCTTAAGGATGACACCACCACCTCGAAAGCTAGCACGCAAAATCAGACGAAAGTGGCTGCTCAGCTTTCACCACAATCTTATAAATATTGCCAGCCCTGTGTCATATAAAATCACAAGTACTGTGTGGTTACAACCACCATTGAGGAAAAAGGTGCTAACAAAAGCCATCACAACATACCTAGGTCATGTTTTGTATTGTGGGTGTCAGGTCAAAAGCGCGCCGGGACAAAGGCGGGCGCAGACAACTGAGCGCAGCGTGGAGGCGCGCGCCAAAGAAAATGACTTTTAAAGGGCTCCGACGGGGGTGTGTGGGGGAGGAACCCTCCACTTTACTTTATACAGGTCGCGCCGCATTGTGGGGGGTTGTAACCCCCCATATTTTACTGAAAACTTCACTTTTTCCCTAAAAAACAGGGAAACAGTTAAGTTTCCAGTATAATGAGGGGGGTTACAACCCCCCAAGCCCCCCACAACGCCGCCGCCATCTGTATTAAGTAAAGTGGGGGGGGGGGGTTCCCCAACAAAACCCCCTGTCGGAGCCCCAAAAAACACTTTTTCTTCGGCGTGCGCCTTTGTCTTCCGCGGTTTTGTCCATGAACCGTATTTTGGCTTTGTAGAGGCGATGAATGTTGCAGAGGGAATGCTAAGCTCTGGTTCTCAACACTGGTATTCATGCTGGAAGCAATATTATACGAGGGTTGGTTCGTAAGTCATGGCTAGTGGCGTAGTGAGAGTTAGAGGCGCTCCTCCCCTGCCCCCCCCCCTCTGTCATGGGCACCCCTTCTCGTTCCCTGTACCTTTTTAACTTCTCCGATGTGAGCAGAATGCCCGCATCGGTATCCGCTCGCCCTTTGATGTCACTTCATAGGTGTGGGACCAGCAAGTGACATCAGAGAGAGCGCCGGTGCCAATGTGGGCAGCAATATTGCTTGCACCAGATAAAAAGGTACGGGGAAGGTAAGGAGCACACAGAAGGGGGAAGAGCAGGGGGATGGAGAGGAGGCACCTGGGGCAGACCGCCCCCCTCTTACTATGCCACTGGTCATGGCAGCTATTTTTTTCACAAAAATGTGCCAACAATGGAAATCTAATATATGTGTTTGAAAGTGTGTGACATGTACTTCTTAATGTTGCCACCAGGTGAGAGATGGTAGGGGAGAAGCAAAAAGCATGACATTTGAAATCAGTATTTTATTATGGCATACAGGGTACAACATGAACAACAAAATACATGAACAACAAAATAACTATTACCCTTCAAAGGAGCCTCCTTATTCTCTCGATCTCAGTCCATCTGACTCTGATCTATTCCTAAAGTGGAAAAGCCATTGCGTGGGAAACACTTTGCTAACAAACAGAACATTTTAACTGCACCATAGCACACATTGGCGAATCGAACACAGCTGATGGAATTTACTGCCTTCCCCATCGATGGCGATGAACCGTGGACAACCTGGGAGACTACTCTGAAGGATGCTAACAGTTAAACAGTTTGTACTTATGCTGGAACATCCATCCATCCATCCGATTATATATATATAGATTCAGTGTACAACATGAACAGCAAAGTACAACTCCAAAACGCATGGACAGATTTCAACCAAACTTGGTATACATATCAATTACTATCTGGGAACAAACACTGTGGGGGTGGGAAGGGGGTGACATGTAAAGAATCATCGAAAAAAGACAGATATTGCTTTGACCAATTGTGTGAAGCTTGAAAAATGATGTCACACAGTCGGAATGATGTCACAGTCAACAGTATATAAGGAAGTGCAGCTGTGGTGTGGTGAAGCGTAAACAGAAAGTGAAAACTGGAAATTTGTGTGATGTTAATCCTCAAGTGAATGTTCCTCAATAGAATTTATATCTGGCCAATGCTGCATGATCAGCTAGTGCCATAATAAAACGATGATTTCAAATGTTATATGTTTTTTTACTTCTTCCCTACCAGAGACTCCTGCAGTCATCGCTTAGCGGGTGGCAACATTAAGAAGTACATGTCACACACTTTCAAACGCATCTATTAGATTTCCCACATTTTCGAGAGAAAAAAATAGTTGCCATGACTTATGAATCAATCCTCATATGTGTGATACCTGTAATCCAGTGCTCCCTCAGTACTGAATGTGATCAAAGCTGGTTGCATTAGGGCAGTGTCTCGCAATCTTTTTCGAGCCAGAGCACATTAAACCTAGTGTTCCCGGCTCGAGACACCCGGAAGTGTGTCGGTGTGATGACATCATGTGCATACGTGAAGGCCCTTGCGCCAAGAGAAGGACCCGCGCTGGAGAGAAGGGCCTGCAGAGAGAAGAGGTGCCAGCGTCGGGAGATTGCCTACAGGACGCGCCTCTCTTCGTGAGAGGCGCATCCTGTAGACAAGCGGTACTGGCACCTCTCCTCTTCCCCAGTGTACCACGGCACACCTGAAACCTCAGGAGGCACACAGTTTGAGGTACACTGCATCAGGGTGTATCAACTTCTATCGTATCAAGCAGCCTTATGGGGCAAAGACCTGGAAAAACTAATTACACACACAAACAACTATGGTGAATTTAGGAAACACCTAAAAACATACCTGTTCTCGAAATACCTAGGTAACGAATCTGGACATTAGACCCCATCACAATCCCACCCCCAAATCTGATCTTGTAAACTGTTAACCACCAATCTCTAACTATGAATGTTCCATTCAATTTGTAGAATCTTTCTAATTCATTGTAAACCACATAGAACTTCACGGTCCTGCGGTATATAAACTGTTGTTATTATTATTATTATTATTAAAACAGAACTGGGCAAATAGCAGACCAGCAACGAGCAAAAGGACCTGACATTTTCCAAATATTTTCTTTTTTTTCAACATGTGCCAGAGTTTTGAGAATGACTTATTTAAGAGGACAATCAGCTAAGGTAAATGATTTACATGTGTAAATGGGTCATGCATTTGATAAACTGCCTTTCTGCGCAGTGGTGCAGTAAGGGGAGGGCGGTCTGCCCCAGGCGCTGTCTTGGTGGGGGGCGACAGTGCCCGTCCTCCTCTCTGCCCCTCCCCTGCTCTTTCCTGACCCCCCCCCCCCCCGCCGCACATCTCAAACTTGCTGTCCACATCGGTGTTGGCTCTCTCTCATGTTGCATCCGGGTCCCGTGCCTCAGAAATGATGTCAGAGGGAGAGCGGACACAATGCAGGCAGCAAGTTTGTGATGTTGCGCTGGGAAAATTAAAGAGGTACAGGTGAAGAGAAGGGGTGCGGGTGCAGCAGGGAGGGATTAGGAAGGAGCGGGAGGGTGGAGAAGAGGACGGGGAGGGGTGCCACACACCCTCGCTATGCCACTGTTTCTGTGGTACAACCAAAACAGTCTACCTATATTATATGCGGTGACCCGTCAAATGCACGCAGGTCATTGGCGCACCGACAATTCCGCTCCATGTGCGGGCAGGACAAATGCGCACCACCCTAAAACCTTCAGGAGGGGCTTGGAGGGGGCTATTCAAACATTCATTTACGTGTATTGGGGGGGTTGGGAGGAAACACCCCCCCCTCCAATACACTTACTGCTTCCACTGTCCTTGCGTTCTGACCACTTAGGAAGGCAATAGGCGGCAGAGCAAGTTCTGTTTCTAGTCTTAGAGGGGGTGTAGGGGAGAACCTCCCTCTCCCCACTACACACACTCTCGTCAGGGGGCTCTGAATTGGAGCATTGCCACAACCCCCTTCCCCCACACTAGGCTTACCATTGCGCCCTGAAAATCCCGCTCCCTTCATGCGTGCACTTGTTGGTGCACGCATTTGTCGGAGCGGATTTGAAGGGGCACTATGGTCTTGCACGCTACCGACGGTGTACCACTATGTACAGATACTTTCTCTGTCCGTAGTGGGCTCACAATCTAAATTTGCTGTACCTGGGGGTTAATGGAGGGTTAAGTGACTTTGCCCAGGGTCACAAGGAGCTCCAATGGGAATCAAACCCAGTTTCCTTGGTTCTCAGCCCAGTACACTATCTGTAGGTTACTCCTCTAGTAAAGAATCCTGACTGAAAACCACCTGCAAATCACAAAATTCATCACCGTTCCCATTCCCGTGGATAACCGCGGGGAAACCATCTTCATGTCATTCTTTAAGGAGAGAGAGAAGAATCAGAGTATGAATGGCCTCAACCACTGACCCACAAGCTTTGCTTTGAAGAATGCTAGTGTAGAAGGACTGAGGCTGAAACAGACACTACAGAATGACAGTTTCTGGTATCCAGAGCAGATATTGTGATGTCATAATGCCTCATTCCACCAGTGCCTAAGAACCAATCACATCAGTGATGTCACAATGGCTTCATTATCCTTGGCTCACATAAGAATCAGAGTATGAATGGCCACAACCACTGACCCGCAAGCTTTGCTTTGAAGAATGCTGGTGTAGAAGGACTGAGGTTGAAATAGACACTAAAAAATGACATGGGATTATTTCCCGCGGTTATCCGCGGGGACGGGGACGGTGATGAATTTTGTCACTGTGTCATTCTCTACTTCAAATGTAGCCAGAAGCAGAATTCACAGCATGGCCACTTGACGTCACATTAGAAAGGGACATTCCTCTGGCCATGGTTAGAGAGAAGCTGAAGCACAATGCTATGCATGCCATTTTCATCTCCTTGGCCCTCCTACTCGAGAATAAACACAGGTCATAGGAGCAGATTTAATGCAGGTAGTTTTCCAAATTTTCAATGCGGACATACCCTTGTGGTTTCCCTTCACAAATCTGGGGAAAGCGTATGAATTAGAATCACCTGTACAGTCTGCTGCAGTCCTGTAGGCTACCGAAAATTTGTTCCATACATATCTACGGCTTAATATGGAGCAGGACAATAAACGATCGATACATTTCATGCACAACGCTGTAATTAAAGCCCATAATTCAAACGGGTTGGACCATATTTCAAATCAGACTTAGAACCATGACAGTAAAACACAAAGTGAGTTTTGATCACAAAATCGTTCATTGGTGTATCCTTCACGATACATATTGCACTCTACTTGTACATAACACTCGGAAATAGTAGCACCGCTGTAAAATCTCTGAACACAAAGGGCAGAAAGAAAAATATTTCAAAGTAGAAGCCCCCAGAGAGAAAGCCAAAATGAATAAAAATTATTAAACACGCTTACACATCAAACCTCAAACAATTAGACACTGTAAGGATCATTTTATAACAGGGCTGATGTAAATAAAGATGCATAATTTACTTACATACTGTATTTGCATTAATTAAGGTATTTCATAATCTATGCAAATATATGCTAATTCCACTCATGCTTTGCCCACACAAAGTATTTGCCACCATATCATGGAACGGACATTTAGCAAGCCTTCACTGTATCCTGGGATTGTCATAATAGAGTGCTTATAGGTGAAGCCAAGCCTCGGCTCTGCATAAGATGGATTAGTCTGGAGGGACCTTTATTTGTAGTGGTTGCCAAACGGCTCCCAGAGCTTCTATAACCATGAGGGCCTGTGCGCTGGGGTCCTCCTTTCTAGCCACTTGCTTTGCAAACAGGTCCACTGAAACGCCATTTTTAAGGGCTGGGTGTGCAGCTAGAGTTGGAAAGATCTTGTCACTCTGGTGAAGCGTGAAGACCACCTCCCCTGTACTGGCCTCTCTGCCCCCCCCCCACCAAACCTCGCTGAACTACTCTTTGCCTGGATCTACTCCCCTTCCTTGCTCATCAGCCCCCCAAATTTAAAAGAAACGCTTTCTTAAAGGAACACTCAGCCCCCTTTTGAAGCTCCAAAATGCACTCGCGTGCGTACACCCAGTCTTTTTTGGCACATCTACAAAGTTTCTGCCTTCTCACGCTGGGCATGTTACAGGTACAGCTGATGCCATCACAGGTGCTTGGTGGGATGGTTCATGTCACCCACATCCACCCGTTCAGGTATGTTCTTAACATATATGTATGTATTGTATACGTGAATACATAAATCACAGATTAGAAGTGAATTAGTAAAGGGGCTGAGTGCTTCTTTTTTTTTTTTTTTTTCAATTTATCTATTATAATAAAAACTTTGTGTAAGGATCAATAGCATGCCTATGTCCTAGCTTTCCAATTCTGCATCTGATGGAACTATACAATTGTCTAGAGTGAAAACCAAAGAGCCCAACCAGAAGTTAACAGAAAGTTCATTTAAGAGCTCAGAAGGCATTTCATGAAAAGCCACTGTTTTTGGAACGGATCACTGTTCCTTCTCTTTAATATCCGCATGTAGGAGCTCTCCGGTGGGACCTGCCAAATCAACTCAAACACACAAGAAAGTGTAATCATGAAATGTACATGTAAATAGAGAACCCATCTGCTTGGGTGCCTAAGTATTGCATTAACACAAGCCTAGATCTGACAGGATCGTGATTGCTGCGAGACGCATTTTGACACATTTGGGCTGCACAATGACATTTGCGAAACCTCATTTTCTTCACTTTCGTAAACTGGGGTAAGAAGCTGAAGCAAACAGTGCAGCCCCCGTGATCCTACATTTCCTCCCCCCCCCCCCCCAGTGATTTCTAAGATATCTTGTTTGTTTGTCGATTATTCTGTTTTGCTCTTGATGACGCTATTTCAAAGTCAGTTTATGGAGAACTGTTAAAATGTAGCCCATAATCGTTATGTAGGGCAAAGTAAGAATCCAGAGAAGGAAGAATGGATGTATTCTGTGGAGTACAGTCCATTGGCTTGGTCTGAAGGCATCTGAATCCAAACTTGGTCGTTCTCTTTAAGTTCCAGGACAGCACTGCCCGATGCCTGGTCAAGATATCCTTTCTTATACTCATCATAAGTGTACGTGGCAGGTACATTATTCTTATAAAGGGCCACCCATAGGTTAGTTCCTTTCACATGAACATGATAAGCAAAGTAATACACACCAGAGATGGGGCAGGTGAAGATTCCAGTCACAGGATTGTAGCCATTGTGACCATTGTACAAAGTTCTGTCAAACTTCACCGGCATCCCAGATGCTGGGAATGCTGCTGTGAGGACCGCAGTGAACGCTGGTACAATTCTTGTCAACAGTTCTCCTTGGCCAAACTGAGGCTTGCCAGACTTGCCGTTTCCAAAGACTGTTGCACCTTCTACACCTCCATCTGGCAGGTGAAGACCGGCAATACTGGTTTCATCAAAAATTCCCGGTGGTCCTGGAGGCCCCGGAGGACCTGGAAGTCCCGGTTGTCCATGTAGCCCTGGAGGCCCAGGCATTCCAGGTGGTCCAAAAGGCCCTTGGTGTCCAGGTTCACCTATTTTACCATTCCCTTGAACTCCTGGTAGACCAGGCTCTCCTTTTATCCCTGGTAAGCCCTGAGGCCCCATAGGACCTGAAGACCCTTGTATTCCAGGAATTCCAGATAAACCTCTCAGGCCTGGTTGCCCTGGAAGTCCTGGTTCTCCTTTTGATCCAATGCCACCTACTACTCCTGGCACCCCTGGAAGTCCAATAAATCCAGCTTCTCCTTTGGGACCAAATAACCCAGGTGGTCCTTGAGGACCTGGCAAGCCTCTTTCACCAGAAATTCCAGGTTTTCCTGGGAAACCATTTGGACCCTGATTCCCAGGCATTCCTTGAATTCCAGGAGGTCCAATTGGTCCAATATCACCTTTAAAACCTGGAATTCCATGCTTACCGGGCAGTCCTATTGTTCCAGGGAGTCCTGGAGGCCCACGTACACCAGGTGGGCCTATTTCACCTGGTTCCCCAGCTAAACCTGACTCTCCTTTATCTCCTATTTCTCCTGGAATTCCATCAGCTCCATGATCCCCTTTTAAGCCAGGAAAACCTGGCTTTCCATATCCCATGGGTCCTAGCGAGCCAGGCAAGCCACGTAGCCCAGGTTCTCCTTTAGGACCAATTGGACCAATTAAACCTTGCAATCCATCTTTACCAGGTTTTCCCATTCCGTCAAGACCTGGTGCGCCTGGGTGTCCTGGAGGCCCCTGTGCTCCTTGAAGTCCAGGAGGACCTGGAAGGCCATTCACACCTTTGGCACCAGGAGTGCCAGGAAATCCATCAATTCCTGGAATCCCTTTTCCTGCAGGGCCAGGAGACCCAGGTGGACCAGGTTGACCACCTGTCCCCCGAGTGCCTGGTAGACCTGGATTTCCATTTCCATTTTCTCCTTTAACACCTCTCTCCCCACGAGGGCCTACTTCCCCCTTTAGACCAGGCTCTCCCCTTAATCCTGGATGTCCTGGAGCACCCTGTGTCCCTGGTTTTCCATTCACTGTAATGCCCGATGGCCCAGGAATGCCTGGGGAACCCGGCAATCCTCTGTGTCCCTGGTCTCCTTTAAAGCCAGATTCTCCTTTTGGGCCAGGGAGTCCTTTAACACCTACTTTTCCCGGTATACCAGACAATCCTGGTTTGCCTACACCAGGAAATCCAGGTGGTCCAGGTGGGCCTTGCTGACCCTGAAGTCCTGGTTTTCCATTTCCTGGTTTTCCTGGAGCTCCTGGTTGTCCTGCAGGTCCTCTAGGGCCTGGTTTTCCTTGTGGGCCGGGCTCTCCTTGGAGAGTTTGTGGAAGAATGGGTTGAATATCTGTAAGAGAGGTAGAAACAATGTTAGAAAGATCATTTATATAATGTAATTACATCCATATAATTTAATTTAATATGCTTGGACAATTTTATATTCTGGGTTTTTTTCCAAGAAGAGCCCATTTTCAAAACAGGTTGCAAACATTAAAGCAAAACATGGCCTCCTTCCACAAGATATACCCTCACAAAGCCTGCAAACGCAGGAAAGCATGGTCCCTTCAGGAACAACAAAAAATCAAATGAAATTACACAGACATGGTGGAATAGTAAAGGTTCTTAAATTATATAATGCCATGCTAAATAAACAGAGCAACAATCGAGCTAAGAATGCCTCTCCCTGTAGCCTTAAATGCATCAATGTCAAATTAAAATACAAAGTCTTGGTCAAGCTCAAGTAAATATATCAAACCCATCATGAAGTTCTGATCACAGGACACTCTCTAAACCAGTGTCTCTCAAACTGTGTGCCATGAGAGATTCCAGAATTTTACTGTTTATTAAAAATTCCCTTCATAAGTATACGCAAGAGTCTGTCAATGTTATGAGCAGTCTGTGTGCGTAAGGATACATCCGCCCAGACAAGTATCATTCTTTGACGTGATTGGTCCTTGAAAACTAATGGCAAGTAATTTTTTATTTTATTTTTTTATGCAGTGGTTGTCCTAACTTGAGCAACAAAACAATCAAGGCTTTGCTACCGTTTGGATCGTCTTATCTTTGCGAACTTGGAGTTTCAGCTCTGACAGAAATTGAAATAAAAAAAAAAAATAACGACTGCACTGGTGGATGATGAAATGTGTGTTTGCTTGTTGACTATCGAGCCGCGCTTTGAGTTAATTTGCCCTCAAAAACAAGCACATCCATCTCATTGATTAGCAATTCTCTCTTTTTTTTTTAAGTTCAATCAGTTTTATTGAATTTTAAAATGTACAGAACACAAAAAAACAGCGTAGAACAAAACTGTGCATTGCAGATAAACAAATATAGTCATAATTAGTGCAATCACAATGTGAACATTATGCAGGAAGTATAGCAAATCATGAGATGCAAACCAGTAACATGAGAGAAAATGCTTAGCGAAGACAAAAGAAGAGTCACAGCAGTTATGTAGTACCACAAAATGACAGTACAGACGACCACACTTTACTATAAGAGTGATAGGAATTAGTCTTTTCTGCAGCTATGAGCTCGTATTTCGAATATAAACATACAGTATTCCACCAAAAATTATGATGTAAGGCAGAGAAGTCTTTCCAATTTGACAAAATGGATTTAAGTGCAATGAGTAATAAACATTTGAGTAATCTAGTTTCATATTTGTCCAATTGATTCTTCCGAAGAGCAGCAGCCCCATAGATGACAATGGGGAGTATCTGACATATGGTGGTCCATACATCAGTCCAAAATGAGGACAGGAGAGAACAATGAAATATCATGTGATCTAAAGACCCCACTGCTTGCATGCAGGACCAACATTGATTCGAAACTGATGGTCCAATTTCCGACAGTTTGAGTGGCGTCCAGTAGGCTCGATGATACAGAAATAAAACTGTATGCATAATGTTGGTCGATTTAAGAGCCTTAAATGAGGTCAACCATATAGTTTCCCAATCCTCAGCTTCAACAGACATTGATGTGTCTCGGGCCCAACTATCATAGAGAACAGTGGGTGGCGCAAATTTCATCTTGTGCAGCAATTTATACCAGGCTGAAGCTTGACCCTTTTGAGAATTGATAGAAGTCGACCAATGTATGATAGTGGGGAGATCAGATGACAGCTTAGTTTGGAGAAGATAAGTCGATACAAAATGTCTCAGTTGTAGCCAGTGAAAGTGGTGAGTAAAGTCCAATCCATATTTCGCAGAGAAGACAGGATAATCCATAAATGTGTGGTCAGTAAGTAACTGTCCAACGGACCAAATACCCTTCTTGCGCCAAGATTTCCACTCCATGTATTGACCTTGAATTTGTAGATGTGGATTACGCCACAAAGAGGAACTAGTTGTAGAGTTCCAGGGCACAGGAGCAATATTGTCCATCTCTTTCAAGGCCTTTTTTGTTGAAGTCAGTATGATGTTGGCACTTATGGCATTGTTAGCAGAGATGAAGGGGACATACTTTAAAGAATCATTAGAAAGCATGGCGCGTTCCAATTTCAACCACGCAGGTAATAAAACAGGATCGGACTCGCCAAGCCAGAGCGATCCCTGTCTGCATAGAAAGGCCAAATGATATTCATATAAACTGGGGAAGTTAACCCCTCCATGATCTTTGGTACATTTTAGCTTTTTCAAAGCGATGCGCGGAGTTCCATTCTTCCATAGGAATTTGGCCATAGTGGATTCAAATTTCTGGTATGCAGCGAGTGGGAGAAGAAATGGTAACATAGAGAGTACATAGGTAATTTTGGGAGTAAGAACCATCTTTATTGAGTCCAAACGACCCCACCAAGAGAGTTTTAAAGGTGACCATCTAGAAGTAGTAGAGTGAATAATGTCTGAAATATAAGATATGTTGTGGTCCTGAGTTTCCATAAGCGACGGACCAAAGTAGACTCCTAGGTATTTTAATTTAGTTGGTGTATACTTGAGATGCAATGATCTAATAACATCTCCGCATGGTCTACCAGAGAGCGGCATGATTTCCGTTTTTGTCATATTTAATTTATAACCCGATACTGGCGAGTAGGCATCAATGGTTTGAATAACAGCAGGGATGGACTCCAAAGTGGTATAAATTTGAATATCATCCGCATATGCAGACAGTTTAACGGTTACATCGTTCAGCTTAAATCCACTGATGAGGGAGTTAGTTCTGATAACAATCAACAGAGGTTCCAACGCTATGTTGAATAATAAGGGAGATAGTGGGCAACCTTGCCTTGTACCTCTGGACAGTGAGAACAGTTCAGAGAAAACTCCATTGATACGAAGTCGAGTAGTCGGATTGGAATATAGTACTTGCGTCCATCGGATGAAGGAGCTACTAAAGCCAAACCAGGCCATTACTTTGAACAAATAGGACCATTCAACCCGGTCAAAGGCCTTTTCAGCGTCCAAAACCATTGCCACATAGGAGGAGTCAGCATGAGAGGCGTGTGATATGATATGGGAGAATAAACGGGAATTGTCGCTGGCCAGTCTACCTTTCATGAATCCATTTTGATCAGAATGGATTAACTTGGGAAGGATTAGTTGCAATCTGGTAGACAGTACTTTCGCATAAATTTTAGCGTCCACGTTTATCAAAGAGAGCGGGCGATAGTTCTGGACACATAACGGATCCTTATCTGGTTTCAACAGAACAATAATTACCGCTTCTGTAAAGGATCCCGAAGCACAACCTCGGTCCATAAGATGAGTGAGATAACGCAGCATTATCGGCAAGATATGGTCTTGGAAGGCAAAGTAGAATTCCACTGATAGGCCATCAGGCCCAAGAGCCTTGTTTTTAGCCATAGATTTTAAAGCTTCGGCAAGTTCACTCAGGTCCATAGGTGAAGACAGAATCTCATTCTCGTCGTCATCTAGTTTAGGACCATCCAAGGATAACAAGTAATCATCTATTTGTGAGAGAGATGGAGACTCCGCTGTGTAGAGATTTATGTAAAAAGAATGAAATTGATGACAAATATCAGTAGTATTCGTTAGAATCTCATCCGAAACAGATTTTATTGCTGGAATGTTAGATTTTTCAGATTTCATTTTCAAATAATTGGCCAGCTGATGGCCTGCTTTGTTAGAGGTAGCGTAATAATGAGATGCTTGAAGCAAAACCTCAGATGCAACGATCTTGCTAAGTTGCAGGTTGTATTCATATCGTAGTTTATTTAGGTTGAGTTGAGTAGTCATATCAGACAGGTCAGTAAGATGTAAAGACTCTAATGACGAGATCTTAGATTCCATCAACCTAAGATGTTGCTTATGGTTTTTTTTCTTATTAGCTGAATAGGATATGATGATTCCCCGTATGAATGACTTAAAGGCATCCCATGTGATTTGCCACGAAGTCTCAGACACCTTGTTGAGGGTGAAATATTCCTGAATGTGGGTAGTGATATGTTCCAGAAACAGAGGGTCCGCCAGAAGTGTGGAGTTGAATCTCCAGGCACCATGTGGGTGTTTCAGTGCAATGTCCTCTAATGTGAGCGTAATTGAGGAGTGATCAGAAACTGTGATGAGTTGTATTTCAGCTGAAACAAGCTTTGGTACCAGAGCATAGCTTATTAGAAAAAAGTCTATGCGGGAATAAGAAGAGTGGGTAGGAGAGAAGAACGTGAATGCCAGATCATCCTTATGAAGTAGTCTCCAGGGGTCTACCAATTTCAATTGGTATAGCATATCTTGCAGATAGTGCCAGGATTTAGACTTTTTAAAGGCGGCCTTGGACTTCTTATCTACCATCGGGTTCAGAATCAAATTGAAGTCTCCTCCCAGAATAACAGATTGAGAGCCAACATTACTGATATCATCTGCAAGGGCTTCAAAAAAAGTAGGGCAGTCTAGATTCGGAGCATAGATATTATACACATGGATACAAGAGTCACCCAAAGCTAGGGAGGTTCTGAGCCATCTACCTTCATTATCGTGAGAAGAGGAGATAATGCGCATGTCCGGGCGTTTACGTATCAAGGTGATAACTCCATTCTTCTTCCCTATGGAAGGCGAAGATAAAGGTGCGTAGGCCCATTTAGGAGCAACCTTGAGAGCTTCAGCAGCAGTAAGGTGCGTCTCTTGAAAAAAGGCAATATCCGGGTGAAATTGATCAGAGTATCGTAAGAGTTTAAGCCTCTTCACTGGATTGTTGAACCCTTTCACATTTAAGGAGAAACATTTTAATGTCATGAGGCTAAGAGAAGAAGGGAATTCAGCAAGTTATCAGGTTTAATAAGAGATGTCGTGGCTTGCAGCACGGAGAATCTGAAGTGAGTGACTAAAGTCCTGCAAAGGAAGGTTAAAGGAATTGCACAATAACATAGTAAGGAAATCTGCATTAGCACCCTAAACTGTATAAAACAACAGAATAACACCATGGGCCAGAGAGCTGGTAGGAGAGGAAAACCTGGACCACACAAACTCCAGCAACTCATATTGAGTAATAGAAAACATCATTACAAAAGAACATATTAACTTTATAAGAACATAAGAACATAAGAAATGCCTCTACTGGGTCAGACCTGAGGTCCATCGTGCCCAGCAGTCCGCTCACGCGGTGGCCCAACAGGTCCAGGACCTGTGCAGTAATCCTCTATCTATACCCCTCTATTCCCTTTTCCAGCAGAAAGTTGTCCAATTCCCTCTTGAACCCCAGTACCGTACTCTGCCCTATCACGCCCTCTGGAAGCGTATTCCAGGTGTCCACCACACGTTGGGTGAAGAAGAACTTCCTAGCATTCGTTCTGAATCTGTCCCCTTTCAACTTTTCTGAATGCCCTCTTGTTCTTTTATTATTCGAAAGTTTGAAGAATCTGTCCCTCTCTACTCTCTCTATGCCCCTCATGATCTTATAAGTCTCTATCATATCCCCTCTAAGTCTTCTCTTCTCCAGGGAAAAAAGTCCCAGTTTTTCCAATCTCTCAGCGTATGAAAGGTTTTCCATCCCTTTTATCAGACGTGTCGCTCTCCTCTGAACCCTCTCGAGTATCGCCATATCCTTCTTAAGGTATGTAAAGTGTAGAATGGCATGAAAATAAGATAGCAATCAGCTAATTATCAGTTATATGCACATGCATGGTACAGAGACTGAAAAGGAACAAGAAAACCATCAGGTTTTATCAATTGTAGTGGGTTTCACACTTTCAATAAAATCAGCTAAATCAGCGGGGTTGAGGAGATCTTTGGTGCTGTTGTTAAAGGTGACCCTCAGCCGAGCAGGATATAGCATGCCAAACTTGGCACCCATATTCTTAAGCTGTGGTCTGTAGGAGAGTAAAAGTTTCCTCTTTTTAGCAGTTTCTTTGGCTAAATCAGGCAGGAGAAGAATCCTGTTACCCTCAAAGGAGATCGGAGCGTGCAGCTTGGCGTGTTGCATGATTTTTAATACCTGTTGGTGTCTCATCAAAGTGACCAGGATAGGCCGCGGATACTTTTTATGAATAGAGTCAGGCTGAGGCAGGCGGAAAGCGCTATCAAAGTCCAATTTGGTATCATCATTCATCTTCAGGATTTGTGGTAGGAGGACCGCAAGGAAGTCAACCAAATCACAAGCCTCCCTTCCCTCCGGGAGGCCTAGCAGACGGAAGCTGGTCCGCCGCGCGCGGTTATCCGCGTCTTCCATGGCACGTTCCAGCGCTGTCACTCGATTGGATTGTTTAAACAGTTGTTTAAGAACATAAGAACATAAGCAATGCCTCTGCTGGGTCAGACCTGAGGTCCATCATGCCCAGCAGTCCGCTCACGCGGCGGCCCAACAGGTCCAGGACCTGTGCAGTAATCCTCTATTTATACCCCTCTATCCCCTTTTCCAGCAGGAAATTGTCCAATCCTTTCTTAAACCCCTGTACTGTACTCTGCCCTATTACTCCCTCTGGAAGCGCATTCCAGGTGTCCACCACTCGTTGGGTAAAGAAGAACTTCCTAGCATTCGTTTTAAATCTGTCCCCTTTCAACTTTTCCAAGTGTCCTCTTGTTCTTTTATTTTTCGAAAGTTTGAAGAATCTGTCCTTCTCTACTCTCTCTATGCCCTTCATGATTTTATAAGTCTCTATCATATCCCCTCTAAGTCTCCTCTTCTCCAGGGAAAAGAGACCCAGTTTCTCCAATCTCTCAGCGTATGAGAGGTTTTCCATCCCTTTTATCAAGCATGTCGCTCTCCTCTGAACCCTCTCGAGTAACGCCATATCCTTCCTAAGGTACGGAGACCAATATTGGACGCAGTATTCCAGATGCGGGCGCACCATCGCCCGATACAATGGCAGGATAACTTCTTTTGTCCTTGTTGTAATACCCTTCTTGATTATGCCTAGCATTCTATTTGCTTTCTTAGCGGCTGTTGCGCACTGTGCCGTCGGCTTCATTGTCATGTCCACCATTACCCCCAAGTCCCTTTCTTGGTTGCTCTCATTCAATAATATCCTTCCCATCGTATAGTTGTACCTCGGGTTTCTGTTTCCAACATGCAATACTTTACATTTCTCAACGTTGAACTTCATCTGCCATCTCGCCGCCCATTCCCCCAATTTGTTCAAGTCCCTTTGCAATTCTTCGCATTCCTCTTTAGTCCCAGCTCCACTAAATAGTTTTGTATCGTCCGCAAATTTTATTATCTCACACTTCGTGCCTGTTTCTAGATCATTTATGAATATATTAAATAGCAGCGGCCCTAGCACTGAGCCCTGCGGAACACCACTCGTGACCCCCATCCAGTCCGAGTAGTGGCCCTTCACCCCTACCCTCTGTTTCCTACCCGCCAACCAGTTTCTGATCCATCTATGTACGTCTCCGTCCACTCCATGGTTCTTCAGTTTCCGGAGTAGACGTTCGTGAGGCACCTTGTCAAAGACTTTTTGGAAATCAAGGTATATGATGTCTATGGGGTCTCCTCTGTCCATCCGTTTGTTAATTCCTTCGAAGAAGTGCAATAAGTTCGTTAGGCACGATCTCCCCCTGCAGAAACCATGTTGGGTTGTTTTCAAAAGTTCGTTTCTTTCCAGATGTTCATCGATGTGTTCTTTAATCAGTGCTTCCGTCAGTGCGACGTCCGATTTTAGTTCGGCGATGTCCTGCTTTGTGTCTATAAGGAGCTCCCGAATGGAGCGGAGCTCACTTAAGATGGCCGCCGTGGCAGCGTCTTCAGATTTCGCCGCGTCAGTTTTAGACGGAGACGAAGGCTCCGCACTTTTTCTTTTATTAGGTTTGCCAGTAGCCATTCTAGCAAAGTTCATCCGCGATTCAAGACAAAATAAATAAAAGTAAGATGTTTAATTAGGGGCTAATTTGAGGCTGAATCGCCGGAGCTCGTGCACACGGTGTCCTAACCCATCGGGCTCGCTAGCGCCCCCAGCAATTCTCTCTTAAATTTAATTTTTTGTTGGTTTTGCAATTTTTATAATTTCAATTATAATGTGCCACGATAAACATTTGCTCCATTTAGTGTGTCAGAGCTAAAAAGGTTTGAGAGATACTGCTCTAAACTATGAGGAAAAAGTCAAGATTTCCCACTCAGTTTAGTGAAAATAGTTTGCTGGTTACCATTTACCTAGAAGACCCAACAGAAGACTAGTTCGAAGCTAAAATAGTCAAGCCACCCTCACCAACAGATTTTAAAAATGCTGTTTTCTGTACAAAGGTTGGCAACTCCAGTGTGTCAGTGTTCTGGGCTCAGCTTTCCGCCTTGTCTCTTTTTGTGTTTCTAGATATTGAGTGTTGATCAAAGTTAACATCCTACATCACTCTCCTCCTTCTCATGTACGCTCCGTCACGCCCTCCCGGTGCAACCCTTCTTTGTACATGATCAGCTAATTTCACTTCCCTTTTGGTCACGTCTCCTGCCCCTCTCACCATTTGAGGGTCACACCCCTCCAGCTGATCTTCCAAACTCCTATTATTGTGTCTTTCGAAGAAAAGTAAAAATTCTTGACTTTAAACTAAAGAAAGGTAAAATGTCTTTTGGGGGGACTGAATTCTATATCAATTTGATTATGATGATCATTTATCAATTTTACTAGGCAACTACAATCTAAAATTAAAAATCAATATATTGGACGGATAGGAGAGGGAGCGGTGCTTCTTCTGATTGACCTTTCATCTGCTTTTCACACAGTTGCTGTTATGGATCCTACAGGAAGTTGGAATCGAAAGTTCTGCTTTGTCATGGTTTCATTCTTGGTTAACCAATCATCAGCAATGAGTAGTGATAGGATCATACACCTTGATTAGTTGGGAATTGAAGTGCGGTGTATCATAGGGATCTGAAAAGTCTCCTCAAATCGGGTCAAGCAGGCAGGAAGTCCGCACATGTGCGGATGCCACGCAATGATGTCGTGCGTGATATCATTGAGTGTCATCCGCGCATGCGCGGACTTCCTCCTTGCCCGACGAGAGCAGGCAGTGGGTGGGGGGCAGGGCTAGGGTGGGATTAGGGTGTTACAGAGCAACTAAATTTACTATGAACTACCAAGTGCAGGTATTATGCCAGTAAAGGAGAATTGTTAATGGGGTGTGCTTAAAGGCAGAAGTGTAAGAAGGCAAGAGAGGGAGGAGGTAGAGAGAGACGGGGCGGGGATGGGCGGGCCTGGTGGCCAGGATTTTCCAATTGGAAAATCTGGCAACCCTACAGACTCCGACTCCTCCTTAGGATCCAACCTGAGATCATCAACTCACTCAGCCCTGGATTAACCACTGAGCAAACTAAGCAGGTGCTTAGGGCGCGAAGGCAAGAGGGACACTATAGAGCTTTACCCCCCTCGTTCACATGCTCTGAACTCTTTCACTGTTGTCCACCAAACCCATTATCCAATATGAATTTCAGTGAACATATGAACATAAGAATTGCTGCTGCTGGGTCAGACCAGTGGTCCATCATGCCCAGCAGTCTGCTCACGCGGCGGCCGTTTGGTCAATATATATGATGCTTAGTTTGGTACAATGATTATATTTATCAGCATTATTGAGTCTTAATGTATATTTAGTTAAGCAAAGGAAGGGCTGAGGGACACCATTGTAGGACTGTGTTAAAGGCATCAGTTGGATCTTTGAGAGTGTGGTTCGGCAGATTAGACAGGCCATATGGTCTTTATCTGCCTTCATTTCAGGACTTAATTCAGTCCTGAACTCACTTCTTATTGGACAATGGTTAGCTTAAAAGAAAAACCGCTTTATATTATTCCTGGCAGAATTCTGCACTAGTGCGCAATGTCAAATTTATGCAGAACTCTTCAGGGACGCAGAATTACCTGAGGTCTGCACAGATTTGGGTGTCAGGTCGGCACCCCATCGCTGCAGCCCGAATCACTGCTCGCAACATTTTCAGGCAGCCTGTATGGGCCCTGCAGGATTCCTTCTACCGTGGTCCCACCCTCGATGATGTCACTTCCTCCTTCTATGGCAGGACCGTGGCAGAGGGAAGCCTGCAGAGCCGGCAGCAGGTTGCCATTAGCTGGAATTGCCGTCGCAGAGGTAGTGAACAGGAATGCTGGATTGGGGACATTGGGGAGAGTGTGAAAGATGCTGGCTGGGGGGGGGACAAGAGTGAGAGATACTGGCGGGAAAGGCAGGGGTGTTTTCTCAAGTATAATTTAATGGAAATACTGAAATGTACTGAAATTCTGGATGTTAAGTAGCAAAAATATTGTTTAAATATCAAATAAACTTGCAGAATTTGCAAATTATGTGTGCAAAATTTGAATTTTTGTGTACAGAATTCTGCCAGGAGTATCTAAATGCTGTATATAATAAAGATTTTCAGCATACAAATGACACACTTTGACTAGAAGATAATTAGCATCAAATTGCCATTTTCACACAGGGATTTTTTTTTTTTAAACCACCAGAGGGATATGTAAGGTCATAAAACATGGACATTCTAGTCAAACAACCGTGCAAATGCCTTTCCATCATCTTAGTAAGCCAAGAAACATGTTAACATGGCAGACATTTTCCGTTTATTTCCATATCAAAGACTTCTCGCCACATCCTCCCTCTCCTCTAATAGAAATCAGACTGGTTCGCTGATTAAAGGAATATTTATTTTGACTGCAAGCACCAGGGCAGTGGATTTCTGAGTGGAGCTGCAGACTTGGCGAAGGAAAATCACATTCAACGTGAAATGTGTGGCCTTAGCAGATTCCTTTCTCAGATTCTGGAACAGCGCGCTTCCACCGAGAAAGGTATCAGTTCGGTTTCCAACGAAGCCTGTTTTCTAAAGGAGGGCTAATTAGACAGGGCCATTAGTAAGGGCGGTAGAGCTGATCAATTCTGAGGCGGCTGGAGGGCGCTGCGACTCATCCCTCCCGCTCATGGAAAGTTCTGAATGCAGTTTGTCAAATTTGGGGGTAATCCGACAGGAAATCAAACCAGCAACATCAGTGCAAAGATGATTTATATAAAAGGATATGATAGCTTTACTATTCTTTAGCGTATTGCATTTTTTTTTTTTTTTTTTTTAATCTCTCAATGAATGTGTCACAGTCAGCTTAGGATTCATAACTTTTTAGCAAAATTTCTGGCCTCACAAATTTGTCCTTTCCTTCCGCAGTTCATGGAGGTGTGATTACTCACTACACCAGTGTCTCTCAAACTGTGTGCCACGGCACAGTGGTATGCCACGAGAGATTCTAGAATTTTACTTTATATGAACACTAGAACAGATGACATGTATGTCGTGTACGCAAGAGTGTGTCTATTCACTGAGGAAACATGACCACATCTCAGCGGCATACCTCGAATCACACTGGCTCCCGATACAAGCAAGAATACTATTCAGATTCTACTGTCTACTATTTAAAACCATTAATGGAGACAGCCCAGCCTACTTGAACGACCGCTTAATTCAAACTACCACTACCAACATAAGAACATAAGAAGCGCCATCTCCGGATCAGACCTTCGGTTCATCAATTCCGGTGATCCGCACACGCGGAGGCCCTGTCAGGTGTACACCTGGCATAATTTTTAGTCACCCATATCCTTCTATGCCTCTCGTAAGGAGATGTGCATCTAGTTTGCTTTTGAATCCTAGGATGGTCGATTCCACAATAATCTCCTCTGGGAGAGCATTCCAGGTGTCAACCACTCTCTGAGTGAAGTAGAACTTCCTGATATTAGTCCTGAACTTGTCCCCCCTTAGCTTCATTCCGTGTCCTCTTGTCCGTGTCAAATTGGACAATGTAAATAGTTTTTTCTGCTCTATTTTGTCGATTCCTTTCAGTATTTTGAAGGTCTCGATCATATCCCCTCGCAGTCTCCTTTTCTCAAGGGAGAACAATCCCAGTCTCTTAAGTCGATCCTCGTATTCCAGATTCTCCATACCTTTTACTAGTTTTGTTGCTCATCTCTGCACCCTCTCCAGCAGTTTTATATCCTTCTTTAGGTTGGGAGACCAATGTTGGACACCATTGCTCTATAAAGCGGCATTATGACCTTCTCCAATCTACTCGTGATTCCCTTCTTTACCAGACATAGGAGAACCCACACACCATTCACGCACCCTCCTATCAGAGACGTCAAACGAAAAAAAAAATCTGTACGATGGCCTTCTAGCCACACAAGCAGCAAAACTAGACTACCAACTCTCCAATTTACTGATCATGACCCCAGACTACAAAACTCTCAGAAAAGAAATAAAAAAACATGCTATTCAAGAAATCCTTAAAGACAAACTAACACCGCAAGAATCATCTCAATCCCCTCTAGCCACCCGCTCCACTCTGTAATACCTCTAGAAATGTCTAGATAACTTCTTATGTAATCCACCTTGAACCGCAAGGTAATGGCTGAATAGAAATCACTAATGTAATGTAATTTTATGAGCATCTGTGTGCGTAAGGATGCAACCACTCAGACAAGCATCATTCTTTCACGTGATTGGCTCCTGAAAATTAATGGCAAGTCATTTTATTTTTTTATGCAGTGGTTGTCCTAACTTGAGCAACAAAACAATCAAGGCTTTGCTACCGTTTGGATCTTCTTATCTTTGCGGACATGGATTTTCAGCTCTGACAGAAATTAAATTAGAAAAAAAAAGAGAACGACTGCAGATGATGGATGATGATATGTGTGTTTGCTTGTTGACTATCGAGTCGCGCTTTGAGTTAATTTGCCCTCAAAAACAAGCCCATCCATCGCGTTGATTAACAATTCTATGCGATCTACTTTAGTATCACCGTTGTTTCAATTACCCATAAATAACTTTAAATAAATAATTCTCAAATTTAATTTTTGTTGGTTTTGCAATTTTATCATTTCAATTATAATGTGCTGCAAAAAATATTTGCTCCGTTTAGTATGCCGGAGCTAAAAAAAAATAGTTTGAGAGACACAGTGAGATTTGGTAACAGATGATCAGGGACAGGATGGAAATGGCAGACTGAAGTTTTTGACTAGACTTTAGAGCATTTTTATTTTAGCAGATTTGACAGCTGACTTGAAATTTCTCTGTTGTTTACTTGCCCCGTCCGTATTCAGGATCACTAATTGGACGTTTTTACGTGTCTGGGGAAGCAGATTTTTGTTTCTGTTTTGGGTTGTTTGTTTTTGGTTCTTGCCTATTGAACTCCTTGGATGCAATCTATTTCTGTCCACCGCCTTGATGTTGAAAATGAAAGACAGTGTATTAAACTCTTGCAAATAAAACAAAGAAAGCGTTTCCAGATGGCCATAAAAGAATCTTTGTTGTATACTACTGGAATTCCTCAGAACCCTTGTTCGGCTTTTGAAAAGCTAATGTGTTTCTTAGCGTCCTACACCAATAGCGTTTCCATTAGCTAATCATTGCCGTTCTCCTTTATAGAGACTTGCTTGCTAAGCATTGCTGAATACAAGTCACTTGCATGTAGCTGTGTGTTTTTTTTCCTATCTGTCATGCTCTGTTGTCTTTATCGACTTTTTTTTCAGTAACACAAAGCTCTTTCTCTCTCTCGGAGTTGCCAGTGTTACGCTCTAATGGGGTCTCTGATATTTTCAGCGGCACATTCCGAGTTTTGTTTGAGTTTTCCGTAGCGTTTGGCCCTGGAGAGCCAGTCTAATGCACCAAATCTCTTGGAAACATAGCATAAGTTGAAGAAAAATGTGGCATTGATCGGAAAGCCCCTGGAGACGTGACATAAGATACCCGTGAACAGCTGCAAGACATGTTCCCATAAGGATGCGTATTTAGAGGAAAAGAAAAACTTCTGCTCTACATACTGGATTATGAAAAACAAAGGGGGTGTTTTTGGCAATCGGCGTGTGCCAAAAAATATTTTAAATTTCTCCACAGGGAGATGTAACGGGGGGGGGGGGGAGGTGTGGAGAGTGTGTGTTTTTGTGCTAATCTGTTAGCGCATCTGCATTATCACACACTAATAGATTTGCGTAGGATTAGTGCATAAGCCCTTTCTGCCTACAAAGTCGATGTCGCTAAGTGTTTACGCGCTAATATTATTTTTTTATGGCCACAGGCTAATGGCAACTTTAGATGTAAGAAAACAGCAAGGCAAATGATCTACTATATCCAATGTGAAACAGAAGACAAGAAGGAGATTGTACGAAGAAAAAAAACCTGCATTTAATCAAACGCTCCCAGAAATAGTCCTCGATAGGGCCGTGTTTCTCCTGCAAGGCTGCATCAGGGACATACAACCAGCTGGTGTCAAAAACAGCTTCCGCCAATGCTGGAAAACAGTCCTGGACTGCTAATTGTTACAGACCCAGCACTTTGTCTTCCAGCGCTGGTGGAAGCTGGTTGAATGCCCCTGACGCAGCCTTGTAGGTGAAAAGCAGGCCCATCGAGCACTATTTCAGGGAGCATTTTGATGAAATACAAGAGGTTTTTTTCTTCATATGCTTGTTATTTTCTGTTCAACATTAGCAGATCACCATCAAAAGGGATAAACATACAGGAATCCTGTATGGAAGGCATGGAAACAAACAAGCTCTCCCTCCCCCCCCCCTTTTGCATGGCAATAGCCCCAAAGCCCTTTAAATCCCGATGGGCTTCAGGGCTAACGGCTTTATAAAAGAGGCCTTTAGTGATGATTCGATGGCAACGCCAGCAATTGAGCAAAGCTCAGTAGGGTTGCCAGACGGCCAGGAAAACCCAGACAACTCCTCTTTTTATAGGACTGTCCAGGTGTCCAGAGGTATTTCCAAAACCCGGCAGTTTGTCTGGGATTTGGAAGCGCCCAACCTCAGAGCCGCCTCTAGAGGGCGTCTGCACCTGCGCGGACGTCGAGTGACGACAGCCTGGGGGAGGGAAGGGGGCAGGCTGCTTTGGAGTACAAGGGGGGAGCTCAGAAATAAATTTTTTTAAAAAAAGTTACGCAAGACCTGGCCAGGACTCATCAGGACTATCATAACTAGGGTTACTAGATGTCTGGATTTACCTGGACGTGTCCAGGTGTCCATCTGGGTTTTGAAAAACTTCCAGCTCGGGACCACGTCAGGAGGGTATCTGGGCTTGCGCAGATGCAACCCAGTGACATCACGTGCATACGCGCAAGCGTGTGACATGAACGCATCACACCTGCACATGCGCTCCTGACGCAGCTCCGAGCACGACAGGTTGAGGGGTGGGGCCGGGCTGGGGGCGAGGCTGGGGCAGAACAGGGCATGGCTTGGGCGGGGCTGGGTAGAACTGGGCGGGGCTGGGGTGTGTGGCCATGGGGTCCAAATTATACAATAGTAAAATCTGGTAACCCTATGTTGAATACTGGCCGGGACTCGCATAAGCTCTGGCAGCCAGCACTGCACCATTTGCCAGGTGCCACCCATGGCCCAGCACTAAATACCCAGAGCTAATTTAGCTGGAAACCGCTGACAAGCCACGCCAGCTCGATATTTGCTTATTGAGAAGTAATTTGTACTGTGAGCACTAGATGGCGCTGGCACTGCATTCAAGGAAGAAGATGGCCGGGCCGGGCTCTAGCTGCCTATCACTTTGATTTTGTTCACACAAACCACAGGTACCAGCTTGAACACCCCCAGTACTGAGCAAAATCCTCGACCGTGTCCAGGGAGGGGTCATTTCCATTGGGTTTAGCACCCCTAATCGTTTTGAAAATTTGGCTCTTATGTATGACTCCTCTAGGCTAGAGGGAGATGCCTAGAGAAGGCAGAACTGTAATAGATTTTGGACCTGCTTGGGACAGATTTGGAGGGCCCAGGTGGGTTCAGGAAAAGGGCACGGGGAGGTGATGGTCTGGTCTCTGTTCCTCCACCTACAGTGGATGAAGACCAAAGCAAGAATGGATAGACCCCTGGTCTTTATCCTCCATAGTTTATTACAGGGTCAAGCTTCCTGGCTCTGACCAGTTAACTCAATCAGAAGGTGCACAAATTTAGGGAGAATGGGACAAGTTTTCAGTCCTAAACCTGGCTGGACAATTTTTATCTGTCTAGATTTAAAACAGAAGAATTTTGAGTCGCCGACGTAACTATAAGAATATAAGAATAGCCTTACTGGTCTATCTAGCCCAGTATCCCGTCTTCACAGAGCCAATCCAAGATCATAAGTACCTGGCAAAAACCCAATTAGTAGCAGGTAGGTTTATATCAACATACGCAGGTGAAACGATTCTCATTGAGCCAAAAGTATGATGCAAAAGTAAAAGCTGAAAACGGTTTCGGTTAAGACCGCGGAAAAGCTCAATATGATACGGTAATGAACCAGGTTATCTGCTGTTTTGTACAGTAGGGAGACTTTAAATTAAAAACCTAACTGCCAAACATTTCACTGTTCTGAGCGAGAAACAATTCATTCTTAAAGCACACCCTCAATGATGAAACATGATTGGAGATACCCTCCAAATTAGGTGTAGAAAGTCCCTTTGCTCCTGTCTGTGGCTCCATGTCACATGGAAATGACAATGCCTCCTTAAACTTGGAAGGTATTATTATAGCTCAGTGGTTTCAAACTCGCGGCCCGCCAGGTACTATTTTGAGGCCCTCGGAGTGTTACCTTATATTCTGGAATGTTGCCCACCTCGCTGCTGTAACCTCACACAAATGCTTTCCTGCACCTGTACGCAATTGTGAGGTGGAGTGGAGAGGACAATCACGTAGAGATGCAGGAAAGCGCTTGCGTGAGGTTACAGCATTGAGGCGGACAATATTCCAGAACATAAGGCAACCACTGGAGGCAGCGCAGCTTGTACGTGTGTACGTAATCTCGTGAACTCTCGCGAAATTCGGCACCTCTCCTGGCAGTGACTGCTTGATGTAAGATGGCGGTTGTGTCTGTGCTGCAGGAAGTGAGAGCTGAAGGCGGTTGCGAACGTGACCTCCGGACACTTAAGGCACAAGTTTTCCAGGCACAAGTCAGATATTGATTCTCCCCTAGAGGACTACACCCAAATCTTGTCTCTTGCAGTTGATACTTTAGAATCTAAATCACAATTTTGCATGAGGTAAAGCTCGTTATAGTTTATAAATCTTTCCTTAATTGCTTCTGATCATTTCAGCTATACACAGCTGAAAACAATGAAAAACTATCTAAACTTCACTTTCTATATGTTGCTCTGCTTTCAGCTGTGTATAGCGGAAATGATCAGAAGCAATTAAGGAAAGATTTATTAAGTATAACAAGTTTTACCTCATGCAAAGTTGTCATTTCTTTAATAAGACATTAACTATTTTTTTCTGTGGCCCTCCAAGTTCCTGCAAATCCAAAATGTGGCCCTGCAAAGGGTTTGAGTTGGAGACCGCTGTTATTGCTCATTTCAAAAGCAGCACCAGGCACATGTGGCCTTTTTGATCCCCTAAATTAACCAGGTAACTATCAGTCCCCAGATAGCTTCCAGTTCTGCTCTCAGAAATATTTATTTTGAAGATACCAAGCAAAGGACCAACTTTGAGGAACAATTTACTTGGGCAGATTAGGCTAATGATCGATACAACTCAATTTTGTAAAAAAACTGTTGAAGACATTTATTTTGAAGACTATTTTTTTCAGATGAGTCAAAGGGCAGAAGATAAAAGCAACCAAGCTCTGGAAGCCTGTACAATGTTCTTTCCAGCGTTGTGTGGTGCTGTCATGTACTATGTGGATTGTGAAAGAATTTGGGGACATCTGGGAAGTTAAGTGGCAGCTCCAGGCACCTCCACTTAATCCCCTAGATTCCCATTTTAAAAACCCCCCCACAATTGGAAGGCATTAGAGCTGCTCCTTTTAGACAATTAGGAGCTCATTTTCAAAGCACTTAGACACACAAAGTACCATAGGTTTTAATGGCACTTTGTGTGTCTACGTGTTTTGAAAATAAGCCTCTTAGAGTTCAGTCATCTCCATGTCCTCAAGAACAGGTTGAGCTGGGTCTGACTGTACTAAGGGGCGTAGTAAGTGGGGGGCGAGGGGGGGCAGTCCACCCCGGGCGCCATGTTTGTGGGGGTGCTGACATGCGACAGGTGGGAGCGGGGAAGGAGCGAGGGTGCATGTGACAGGTGGTAGTGGGGAAGGAGTGGTGGCGCCTGTGACAGGCGGGATCAGACAAGGATCAAGGGGCGCAAGCGACAGGCAGGAGTGGGGGTGCATGCAACATGCGGGATCAGAGAAGGAGCGGGATGCATGCAACAGACTGGATCGGAGAAGGAGTGGAGGATGCATGCAACAGGCGGGATCAGGGAAGGAGCAGTGGCACATGCAACATGCAGGATTGGAAAAGGAGAGGTGGTGCATGTGACATGCAGGAGTGGGGGTGCATGCGACAGGTGGGAGCAAGGAAGGAGCGAGGGTGCATGTGATAGGTGGTAGGGGGGAAGGAGCGGTGGCGCATGTGACAGGCGGGATCAGAGAAGGAGCAGGGGTGCATGCGACAGACTGGATCGTAGGAGTTGGGGATGCATGAAACAGGTGGGATCAGTGAAGGAGCGGTGGGGCATGCGACATGCAGGATTGGAGAAGGAGCGACGGTGCATGTGACATGCGGGAGCAGGGGTACATGCGACAGGTGGGAGCGGGGAAGGAGTGAGGGTGCATGTGACAGGCGGGAGTGGGGAAGGAGCAGTGTCGCATGTGACAGGTGGGATCGGACAAGGATCAAGGGGCGCATGCGACAGGCAGGAGTAGGGAAGGAGCGGGGGTGCATGCAACAGGCAGCCTCATACCCTCGCTATGCCACTAACTTTACTTCCCATTCCACCTATGGACCTGTGGTTCAAAGTTCTCAATGGAAAATGGGAATTACAAGTCCATAAATACACTGGTGTAACTCCAGGACCTAGAGATCAAGTCCAGAGACACCAGGCTGGAGATTTCTTTGGTCAAGCCTGGTTTTGAACTTACATCCCAAAGCAGTGTGGGACATGCAGTGCCTGAGCTTGCTGATTGACATCAGTTGGTCAGAAATCCAGGACTGCCCAAAACCTCCAGCCTGGAACTGGGTAACTTGGCATCTCTCCGAGTCAATCCTTAATCCCTACTTCTCTCCAGCTCTGTAGCTCATGCTGTGGACACCTTCCTACACTGAAAGACACTGCTGCTTACCTAAATATTGCCCTTTTCCTTCCCTGAAGGGTGGGCCAAGAGGACCTTTCACCATTGGCTGCACGTATTTGGCCTGGTGGTATCCTCCAGCTGCTCCGCCTCCAGAGGAAGAGCTGATTCCGGCCATGAAGACAAGGAATAAAAAGGCTTCTGGGAGCATTGTGGTCCGTCTTCTGGTATTCCTGTGAATAGAAGAAGACGCTTGAGGAAACAGTAGTCCAGACTAATGCTTATATCACATGTACGGAGCTACAGAGAAGCTGTGGAAAATGTATATGTCAATTACTTAGGCTTATCTTTTGCAGAATATCTCTGGAATCATTTTGTGTAAAGGCTGGGTTTGCTCCATTCTCCCACTTTCTCCCAGTTGCAAGTTTCAGTCAGCCTACACCCCCAGAAAGTCATCACGCACCAATGTCCTGGGGAGCTGATCTAAACACCTGTGCAAGAAGAGGAAATGCGGATGCCACCTCAGGAACATGCAGGAGATGCAACCATTGTGCCAGTAAAGGACTACAATTTAGGCAGGGTCAGTCCAAGCACCATTCAAGATCAGGCGACTGCCTAAGACAGTAACTTCTTGGTGGGAAGCAACATTCAAAGCAAAAGAGCCCCACAAAGTCAAAGAACCAATCGGTGTACACTTTAGCCTGGGTTTCATAGGCTTTTTTGTGTGAAGATCATGAATGATGAAACTTGAAGCTTAAGATTTTCCAAATTAATTCAAGTTTTATTACAGCTTGATATGCCGCTTTAATATCCAAAGTGGTTTACAATACGCAAAATCTAAAAACTTTTTTTAAAAATGGGGTAAAGAATTACCAGTTTAAAAATCTTAATGGACTGGACATGATGCGAAAAGTCCTGGGTGGGGCAACATTGCTTATATCAAACAAGAGATGGTGAAGGATAGGTGAAGTCATCCGGGTAGAGCTCTTGGACTAGTTCTCATAAGCATCTTTAAAACGAAAGGTTTTGAGAGTGGACTTGAAATGATGACTGAGAATGACACGGTGACAAAATTCATCACCGTTCCCGTCCCCGCGGATAACCGTGGGAAACCATCTTCATGTCATTCTTTAAGGAGAGAGGGAAGAATCAGAGTATGAATGACCACAACCACTGACCCACAAGCTTTGCTTTGAAGAATGCTAGTGTAGAAGGACTGAGGCTGAAACAGACACTACAGAATGACAGTCTCTGGTATCCAGAGCAGATATTGTGATGTCATAATGCCTCATTCCACCAGTGCCTAAGAACCAATCACATCAGTGATGTCACAATGGCTTCATTATCCTTGGCTCACATAAGAATCAGAGTATGAATGGCCACAACCTCTGACCCTCAAGCTTTGCTTTGAAGAATGCTGGTGTAGAAGGACTGAGGTTGAAATAGACACTAAAAAATGACATGGGATTATTTCCCGCGGTTATCCGCGGGGATGGGAACGGTGATGAATTTTGTCACCGTGTCATTCTCTATGAACATTAGTTTCCTGACTCAGGGTTATCAGGAGAGATTTCCATAATGTAGGTGCTACCACTGAGTAAATGGTTTTACGAGTTGTGTCGTAAAATTACGGTCGAACACAGGGAATTGTGAAAAGATGTTGTGTTGATCGAAGTGGTCTTGAAGTTTTGCATGGGAACAGAAGTCTATCTTGGGGGGGGGGGGGGGGTGCTGAAAGTAAGTGGAGGGACTGAGGCCAGTTCCGCCACAGAAAAAGTCCCAGCTTAGCAGCCAAGCAGACTACCTAGTAACTCATACTAGGGCAATGTAGAGTCGTCACGATCCCTACTGAAAGGTTTCTTTGCCTTGTGCAGTCTGTGGCGGCCTTTTGCCATTTTACAAAATTCTGAGATGTAAATGAGGGACCCTGAGGAACACAGGTGACTCAGACAGTCTAATGAATATACAGTACAACCTTGGATTGCGAGTAACTTGCTGTGCGAGTGTTTTGCAAGACGAGCAAAATGTTTTATTAAATTTTAACTTGATAAACGAGCGAGGTCTTGCAATACGAGTATATACAGTATACGCGCATGACAACTGCATGGTTCTTCTCTCTCTGACGCGGCAGGAGTGTAGTGACTGTTTTAAACGAGCGAGGTCTTGCAATACAAGTACGTACAGTATTTTGTACGAAAGGTGTGGGGCTGTGGAATGAATCGTCTGAGTTTCCATTATTTCATATGGAGAAATTTGCTTTAATATACGAGTGTTTTGGATTACAAGCATGTTTCCAGAACGAATTGTGCTCACAAACCAAGGTTTTACTGTACATAGGACAATTGAAAATATTGGTCAATGCTAGTTACTGTAGGGCACATCAGATATCAGAAACATTACGAGGATACAATGTCACTGTTATAATAATAATAACTTTACTTTTTCTATACTGCCATAATCTTGCAACTTCTAGGCGGTTCACAGTGAAGATTAGCTGTACAGTCAGCGAAGTACAGTGTATAGATAAAGAAGAGGTCACTGGGCGGTCAGTGATTACATGGTGCAAATTGGCAAGAGGAAAGATATACATAGGTTACTATATAATTTTTGACATGTTACATTGAAATGGTTGAAAAAACCAGCGAATAGCTGGATACAAATTGTGAAGAAGACATTGAACAGTAAGTGAAGACAGGATGCCGTCAATGAGGAAAAGTGGATTCAGTAAGATAAGCGGTAGCTTTGAAAAGGGGGGAGGAAGTCTGGCTAGGAAATGAATTTATTGAATAGTGTGGTCTTTATTTCTTTCCGAAAGGTGCCCTATGTCAACCTGGCGCCATCAATGAAGTAGCCTAGCCAAGTTTGCTGCCTACCAGCTTGAAACTTGAATGTTCTATCCAGAAAGGTTCGGTATTTGCAACCTGCGATTTTCAAATGGCTGCCTGTGCTGGTTTGGTCTTCCAAAATCTTTCTAGAGGCGTCCGTGACATCAGAATGTCACCCAAAATCCGAGGCAGGTTTTGCCACTGTACACCAGTGGGGACATCCATGGAGGAAACGAGAAAGGGGGCATTTTTCCACTGCATCAATAACTTCCAGATCAGGATACAAGAGAGATTCAGAGCTACCAAAGAATGTAAGACACCATTCAAATGATCAAACACAGGGACTGAAGCCGATCATTCTGTAGCAATAAAGTCTCCCTCCTTTTCCTCAAGCTTGCAAAACAAATGCCATCACTGTATTCTCACCTAGAACTGACTGGCATAATCAGGTGTCTTCAGCCCAAGCAACGTGCTCTGTTTTGATGTAAGAAATGGAGCTCTGGGGAGCTGGACAAAAAGGTAATGTCGGTTTGAGACAAATGTGTCGCCTCCATCCCTACAATCGCATCTGTTCGCCTGTGTGTCTATGGGAAGATCTTCAGTGTCCCTTTGGGGCCCCGGTGTCTGTGCTTGGAGAGTTGCAGAGGGGAACCTCAGGGACGGCTTCCATGAGTCTGTCAAAACAATCTCTGGGGGTTTCTGGCTTTTCACAATAAATGCAGTTACCATGGAAAAAGTAATGAAGGGTAGCAGCCTTAAAGGGTGGTCTAGTCCAAGACCTCATACTTTTCATAACCCCCAAATTAGGTAGGGGTGATTTTTTTTTTTTGCAAAGAATAAATTTCATTTGCATCTTACCATTCAACTATTTATTTAATTCCCCTAAAGAGCATTAATAAGATGCATGAAATAGATTTCTTTGAAGTTCAATGGATAGCAGTGGCGTAGTCAGGGAGCAGGAAGGTGGACCGCCCTGGGTGCCATGTTGGTGGGGGCGCCGGCACCTCTCCAACCCTCCCTCCATGCTTGAACCCTCCCTTCCTATTTAAAATCTTTGCCAGCATGAGAAACTACTTCTAGCCTGCTGCTCGCACTGGCCTGGCACCCTCTGAAATTACTTCCAGGTCGCGGGGTCAGGAAGTGACATCAAAGGGAAAGCCAGTCTGAGCAGGAGGCTGCAGAAGCTGCAAAGATTTTAAGAGGTACGGGGTGGGAAGGGAGGGAACGTGTGCGATGCGGAAGGAGTGGGGAGAGGAAGGCACGGGGGGGAGTTGGCATGGATGGGGCGGGAGGGGCGGATAAGAGGGCACATGGGGGCGCTACCACCAAGGGCACCTCTGATGGATAGCATAAAGTGAAACTGAAATTGAAAATGTCTGACTTTCTTATGAGACTTCAAAAACGGACTTTCTTGCCCAGAGCCCCCAGCAACACTAAGTCACCTCTGGAGAAACACACTAGTGGCTGCTGCAGTCACATTTCAGTTCATGACTTCTCCTTCTTGCAAACCTGAACAAGTGCATTTGGTGTCCCTCAAGTGCTGGCTAAATTGGGCACCTCCAATCCACTCAGTGGAGGGAGAAACTCCTTTACTCACATGGCACACACACCCCTATCTATCTGCAAGAAGACAATCTCTTCACACACCTCTAGCCACTCACAGAGAAATAGTCCCTTCATATGTATATCCAATGGGGGAAGCAGGGGAAAGCAAGACAAACCCCTCATCCATTGTAGGAGTGGAGCCAACTTTATCAGCCATTCCTATCCAGCTATAGGAAAGACGAGCCTTTGCCACGTAGCACTATCTACCTATAGTGAAAGGTCACTTGGACACACAAAGTCAGAGGCGTGAAGAAAGTACAAGAAATTTATTACGGTATACCGGACTCTAGTGCAGTTAATAGCCTGCCTACTAGAGTGTCAGAAACAGGAAATGCACGGACTTTTATGCCCTTTTTCAAACTAATATATGCAAAAACTACAATTTTCATTTGTTACTTCTATAACTTTTCTACAATTATTATTGGTCCTAAGCTCACACTAGCAGGTCACTTATCTAACTCTTACAGTTCTAAATGTTAAATGTACAGAAGGGCAGGATGCATCATGGCTCAAACTCTTATCTATTCAGCTTACAATGTGGTAAGGTAGGGACATACATTTTAGGCAGATGAAGTCAATAGATTGTACACTTTCTTCAGCTATGTAGACCAGAGCAATATTTTAAACAACAGTTAACCATTTCATGACCCTACAATAGGAGGAGAGCAATTCTTTCATACATCTCTATCTGCCTATAGAAAGAGAGCACACAGCTTTTTGACCACAGGGAAGAAGTTCCACCACACCCCCCTATCTACCTCTAGGGAGCATGGGGACAGCCTCCTTCGCACGCCTCCATCTACCTATAGGGAATGCAGCCCTTTCGGACATTCCTATCCACCTATAGAGGGAGTGCCTCCTTCACATGCCTCTATCCACCTATAGGGAATGCAGCCCTTTCGGACATTCCTGGACATTCCTATCCACCTATACAGGGAGTGGCTCCTTCACATGCATTTATCCACCTATAGGGAATGCAGCCCTTTCGGACATTCCTATCCACCTATACAGGGAGTGGCTCCTTCACATGCATTTACCCACATCTAGGGAATGCAGCCCTTTCGGACATTCCTATCCACCTATAGAGGTAGTGTCTCCTTCACATGCCTCTATCCACCTATAGGGAATGCAGCCCTTTTGGACATTCCTATCCACCTATTCATGTAGTGGCTCCTTCTCACACCTCTATCCGCCTATAGAAATGCTGCACTTCTAGACATTCCTATAAACCTATACAGGGAGTAGCAAATTCACATACCAGTAGCCAGAGTTATGAAATCCAGCACCAAGCTCGTTAAGACAATGTTTAGACTAGTCCTTGAGTCTTACACATGCAGACTAAACCCAAATTCAGTCATAGCTGAAAATGTATCTTGGTTTTGGCCCTCTTCACAAGGAGGGTTTTCAGCCTTAGGCTTCACTGTGGGCACAAAGCAAAATCAAATCATCTCAAAACCAAAGCTAAACAGGCAACTCTGTCTGGCAGAGTTTATTCCTCATTCCAGCATGGACCTCTCCCAAGTATGTAACTGAATAATTGATAGGTTCTGTTCAACGAAGACAAACACGGGTGTCGGTTCGCAGTCTACCGATGGAACTCATTATATGTTAGGACCACAAATTAAAAGCAAGCATTTGAACGGGCAGCTCGGTTAGTTAAAAAGAACAGAAATCTCACCGCTTCACAGACCGAGAAGCCAACATTATGCCTTGAAGTCTTAAGACGAGAAAACCTGGCGTTCAGAGAAACCTTTTCCCCTTCCTCCTTGTTACATGGTGCCTGGTGAGGTTTGGAACGCAGAACTGCGAAAGCTGAACTGAAGGTCCAAGTTCAGCGCACTGGCGACGGGCCCACTGACCCCTTGCCTGATCATTAGTCAATGAGAAAAAGAATCTCCCAAGCCCCAAGAAGGAAAACTGTGTTCAGGGAGAGAGACTGCCCACAAGAACGGTTTGGAGTAAAACAAATACTCGCTTAAGATAATCCTAAGTAAATGAGAAATGATTTGTAAAGAGAGCCCTCAGTCACACAACCAACCTCCGACCTCCGGAGGAAACGGCTGCCACTGATTTGCACCTAGAAGGTGTCAACTGTGAAACATCCTAGGGCTCTCTGTGAATTTAGTGCTAAATAACACAAAAGTGCTATGGTGCAAACAAATCAAAAACGTGCACTGCGAGCAGTCTCTTCCCCTGAACCAGGGGGGCAAAAGATACAAGTGTCCAAATTCAATCTATTGAAGCCAAAAGAAGATACTTAGCTTCTCTGGTAAGCAGTCAGCAAGTCACCAAACGTCCAACGGGACTCCGTTTCGGGGGAGCACTCCCCCTTCTTCAGGAACGACTGGCGCTGTGCGGGAGCCTGGAAGTCAAAGGGCTACAGCAGATTGGCGATAGTAGAAAATGGCGCTAGTCATTAGTCAAGGCATTGATCCCGCCCAATGCTGAGTGCATTAGAAGTGCTTTGAGAATAAAAACATATTTGCAATCTGAAGAACGGCTCCTCTGAGCTGAAGGCAATCATTTAGCCACCTAATCCAGGATAAATGTGTAATAATGACATCAGAGCTAGAGAATGACACAGGGACAAATTTTTCTCCATATCCGCAGGAACTCGATTTCCCCGCAAGTTTTGTCGCTGTCTCTGCCCCATTGCTGTAAGCTCTGCCTTAACTGCACAAGCCTTCAAAACTTATGATTTTAAAGTATTTGAGGCTTGTGCAGATGAGGACGGAGTTTGTAGGAATGAGGCAGGGACATGAAAATGGGTTCCCGCGGGGATGGAGAAAAGTTTTTCCCTGTGTCATTCTCTACTTGGGCGAACAGTATAGAAAACTGAATAGTGTGAAGAGTTTCAGGCTCTGATAACCAGAGCTGGTATTGTGACATCATAATGCCTCATTCCACCAATAAGAGCCAACCTCATCAGTGATGTCACAATGGCTTCATTGCCCTTTACTTGGCTTACTTTCATTACATTTTGATTTCTAAAGCGATGCAGTTTAGAGAATGACACAGGGACAAATTTTTCCCCGTCCCCGCAGGAACTCAATTTCCCCGTTCCGTCCCCGTGAGTTTTGGCCCTTTCTCTGCCCCATTCCTGTAAGCTCTGCCTTAACTGCACAAGCCTTGAACACTTATGATTTTTTTAAGTGTTTGAGGCTTGTGCAGATGAGGACGGAGTTTGTAGGAATGGGGCAGAGACAGGAAAAGATCTCCTGGGGACGGGACGGGACAATGAGTTCCAGCGGGGACAAGGAAAATTTGTCCCCGTGTCATTCTCCAATCAGAACATCTCTGTGTCTTAGCTCTAGGCAACTTTAGCAGAAGTCTCCATTATACCGTCATGATAAAACGCACTTCCAGACATTGAGAAGGCCTTTATTCAGGTGTGACCTTTGTCTAGCTCCAAATTCCTAAAAGAAGAGTTGCCAGCATCCTCTTAGGTCAAGCTGAGACAGGAAGCTACGTCTGGCTAGGTCCAGTCCCTAGGTGAATGAGATGTATCAGAGGACCAGCAGCGGTGGGAAAAAATGAGCTACCATCCCCCAGGCTCAGATGCGCTGACCCCACACTGAATCAGTAATTTCCCCCTTGCGCCTCAAAAGCCCCGAGGATTAGAAAAGCATATTTTAACCAGTGATTTGAATTCCAGTAAATTCCTTGCTTCTCTAAAAGGCTTTTCAGTTTACTTCCACGTAAGTAACAACGTGAAATGCAAATGGGTTGGGGGCTTTGACTTGTAGATGAGGCATTTGCATTAGACGCATCTGCCCACGAAACTATGTTTTAAAAATATTAGCGACCGTTAGAAGGTGCAGCGCACAGAGGCGTGGCCACCCAGAGCATAAATAGGGAGGGGCCAAAAATGACTCCCAGCCCACAATCTTCTTTCATTGGCGGAGGCGAAGCGGACAGGATGGGGCACGCCAGCAGATGAGTTGCACGGGACACAACTACGGCATAAGACAGTTTTGGAGAGACGTTGCAGACCCCCAAACCTCTAAGAAGGCCTGAGAATATGCTGGACAGATGTGGACTGGATCACATCTGGAAAGGCATGTAATCTGTCCACCATCCTTGAAAGAATAGGGATGTAAGAAACCTTTTGGAAAGAAATGTTTCTAGGATGTATCCCACAACTGTGACACGGGGACAAATTTTTCCCCGTCCCCGCGGGAACTCATTTTCTATCCCCGCGAGTTCTTTTCCTGTGTTTACCCCATCCCTGCAAACTCCGTCCTCATCCACACAAGCCTCAAACACTTTAAAATCCTAAGTATTAACATTCTAGAGCTCCGATTGTGATGTCATAATGCCTCATTCCACCAATGCCTAAGCTCCGGCCTCATCCGCAGAAGCCTCAAACACTTTAAAATCATAAGCATTTGAGGCTTGTGTGGTAAAGGAATGGGGCAGGGACAGCAACGGCGAAAAAAACTCAAGGGGACGGGATGAGGAAGTTGAGATTCTGCAGGGACAGGGAAAAATTTGTCCCCGTGTCATTCTCTACTTCCTATTTTAGGGGTAGGGGCCCTCTTAACCAAGACTTGATATCATAAATAGGCATGAACAAATGCAATCAATTGCAGTATTATTTAGCCAGTTCACCCCAAAGTTATGGGAGATTTTAGATTTTGCTTATGTCTTTCTCCAATACTCAAGGTGAGTTCCAGTAGGTATTTTCCTGTCCCTGAGGGGTTAAGTGACTTATCCAAGAGCACAAGAAACTGGGCTTCCGTGGTTCTTGGGCAGTTTCTTCAAGAAAGCTAAATACTGACATTTTATCTTACAGGCTAAAAAAGCACAAAATTCTGCTCATTAGTGAACCTGCTGGTCAGAGAGTTACATTCCGGTACGACATCAAAACCATGAAACCAAGTTTAAACAGTATTAGGCCTGGTAGATCATGGTTTGATGTAGGACCTTGTGACCCCAAGCGAGGTTTGGGTTTGGTTAACACTTTGCCTGTAGCTGACCAGGCTTGGTTAGGGTTTGCTTTGACTTTATAAGGTTTCAGTTTTCGCTGGGATTGCCCAACCATCTTTGCACAATGTTTTGGCTGCGATGGTTAACCACGGTTTGTAAATATTGGACGTGTATTTGCTGATTCTTGTGTACTATTGGTCAGTCAACAGCATACCAAACTACCAGTGTATTTCTTTTCCCCTAAAGATATACTGACCTATATAGTGTTTATAGGAATACTGACCTCAAAGAAAACGCAACTGTGGAGGATTGACTTTTCACTCCGTCAATGAAGCTACAGGTTAATACTTGTAAAACCAATAGGAGGAATAGTTAAGCTCTGGAACGCATTAAGAGCGGAGAGTGTAGCTGGTTTTAAGAAAGGCTTGGACAATTTCCTGAAGGAAAAGTCCATAGTCTGTTATTGAGAAAGACATGAAGGAAGTCACTGCTTGCCCTGGATCGGTAGCATGGAATGTTGCCACTCTGAGATTCTAGAATGTTGTTACTCTTTGGGATTCCGGAATCTTGCTGTTCCTTGGGATTCTGTATGGAATGTTGCTACTCTTTGGGATTCTAGCATCTTGTTACTCTCTGGGATTCTGGAATCTTGCTATTCCAGGGGAATTCTGCATGGAATGTTGCTACTCTTTGAGATTCCGGAATCTTGCTATTCCTTGGGATTCTGTATGGAATCTTGCTACTTTTTGGGTTTGGGCCAGGTACTAGTGACCTGGATTGACCACCATGAGAACGGGCTACTGGGCTTGATGGACCGTTGGTCTGACCCAGGGTCATTTTTGGATGTGAAATGACGCCGAGGGGGAGATTTCGTCAAAGGGCACTAACAGATTTAGCATGCACTAACCATGTTTGATAAATTCCCACCCCCACCCCCTAAGGGTGTCAGGTCAAAAGCGCGTTGGGACAAAGGCGCGCCCAGACAATTGAGCGCAGCGCGGGTGTGCACGCTGCCGAAAATTACTGTTTTTAGGGCTCCGACGGGAGGGCGTGGGGGGCGGAACCCCCCACTTTACTTAATAGAGATCGCGCCGCATTGTGGGGGGTTTGGGGGGTTGTAACCCTCCACATTTTACTGAAAACTTCACTTTTCCCCTGTTTTTAGGGAAAAAGTTAAGTTTACAGTAAAATGTGGACAGTTACAACCCCCCAAACCCTCCATAACGCCGGCGCGATCTCTATTAAGTAAACTGGGGGGGCTCCCCAACAAAACCCTCCGTCGGATCCCCTAAAAACTGTAATTTTCTTCGGCACGCGCCTCCGTCTTGTGCTCAGTTGTCGGCGCGCGCCTTTGTCTTTCGCGGAGTTGTCTATGAACCCCCCCCTAAGTTAAACCCATGTCATTGAGATTTCCCTGATGTTTAAAAATGACAGCCTATCCCAAGAAAGCGTCCCAGCTGCCTTGGATAAAAAGCCTCTCCGTTCCTTGGAGATGGTTTTTAATGCTGTTTCACTCACAACTGTTACCACCAAGTTTAGGATGCCACAAAGCATTTTGAAGGCTTCAAACTTCTCTGTAACAACAATAAATTCACCTCTCCCGTTTCCGTCCCCTAAGAAAAAAAAAAAGGACTGGAGCGAGTGGCTCTGTTGGAGGGACCTCGCCTCCCAGTAAGAGCTGTTTTCGGGCAGATGGGTGCGTGGTCCACCGGTGTGTGTGGGTCAACAACCTTTCACAGTGACATCTTCATGAATAAACAATTAACGTGTTAAGTGCCGTTATCCCCGCAGCGTGTGCAGCATTTCAAGCGAGGGCCATCTGAGGCCCAGTGTGCCTCCCCTTTCAGCAGCTCTGATTGAAAATCACTCAAGCAGGGGCTTTTCATTTTCAGTCCTGGGCAGAATTTCCCGCTGGTCGCTTGCGTTAGATTTAAACAGCCGCTCCTCTTGTCTTGGTTGTCTGTGTGTAACAGGTTGGTCCAGTGCATGAAAAGAATTAAGAGGTTCCCATCCAAGGCTCAAGGGGGGAGGGAGGGGGTGTGATGGATTAGAAAGCTGATGTGGCAGGACAGACGTGAAGGCGCCACCGACTTTCTTATACAGAATGAAACGTGACTGCAGCGGTTGATGATGGATGAGGGGTAGAAGCAAAGGGCATCATTTTATTTACTGCTTGCCACGGCAATGCCCAATCCACAGTGTGCCCTGCACTATGACTCCTACCATTTATCATTTCTACAGCGCTGAAAGGCGTACGCAGCACTGTACACTTAATATTCAATAGGCGGTCCCTGCTCAGAAGAGCTTGCAATCTAATTTGAACAGGCAGACAGATGGGGGGGGGGGGTAATGTATAGCAATGCCCACTCCCAGTGGCGTAGCGAGGGTGAATGGAACCTGTGGAGATGGCGCCCCTCCCCGCCCTCTTCTCTGGCCCCCTCCCGCTCCCCCCCCCAACTCCCCCTTCCGTGCGAGCCCCCCCTTCCCTTCCCCCGTACCTCTTTAATTTTCCAGGTGCAACCAGCATCACGAATTTGCTGCCCGCTTCGTGCCAGCTCTCCCTCTGATGTCACTTCCTGGGCATGGGACCCGAACACCAATGTGCGTAACATGTTCGTGATGCTGATCGTGCCTGGAAAATTAAAGAGGTACGGGGGAAGGGAAGGGGCAAAGTTGGGGGTGGGGCGCCTTTCAGCCTCACCAGGCCACGGAGTGCAGACCCAGCAGTTTTTTCTACATTTTCCAGCAACTGGGAAGTCTGACCTCCCCCTCCCAACATGGCGCCGAGATACGTGATGACTAAGCTTCCTCCATATGTGCCCTCCGCTCCCAGGATGAAATATGCCTCAAAACGCCCCCTGGACGTGCCCTTCGGCTGCAACCGCCAATTGACGTTCCTACTCCCACTTCATGCCGAGCCACTGGAATCGACTTCTTAACTTTAGGAAACCAATGCAAACATACCTCTCCGCCTGAACCCCTGCGTAAGGCCGATAGATTACAAAGAAATATTCATGTATATTGGTACACTTCTCCCTCCGGATTCGCTGTGATAGGGGATTAACAAAACCACAAATAACTTTTTCATTTGTTATTCGCTGTTTTCTGTTAAAAAACCATCATGAATATGGTGAAACCGCGAATAACATGGTGGGAGACCTGGCCTGTTCCTGAAGGAGAGGCAAAACACGGTGAAGAAAGTGCTGGGAATCGGCGATTTTCTCTGTAAACGCTTGGAATCAGCGATTTCTCTATGCAAGCTGATGTAATTTTTTTTTTTTTGGGGGGGGGGGGGAAAGCCACCAAGCTAAAAACCGTGAATAATCGAAACCGCGATTGCTGAAACCGCGAATACGGAGGGAGAAGTGTACTAGATCCTCGGTATGTGACACATAGGATAAAAACTTATACTGATAAATCTTGCACTGTAACTATGTCAAATTAATCCCGTAAACTGCATATTATGTATATTGGTATTAGATCCCTGGTATGTGTATGGAAGACACCATGAAAAACAGGGAAGCGTGGCGAGGACTGGCCTACAGAGCATCCAAGGGTCAGAGACAACTGAATGGATGGAAGTAGCAGTATGTGTCAAATTAGGATAAATCCAGTGTTCACTGTATATTATGGATGCTTATCCAGCAAGCTCTTTGGGGAAAAGGAGGTGGAATGACAAGTGACAGTCCATAAGCAAAGGCTCCTTCTGGGACCCTGCGATCAAGGGCTGTAAAACTGACTGGGAACAAACGAAAAAAAAACCCGGCAGGAATGGTGTACAAGATGCCAAGTCTCTAATAAACAAACATTGATATGAACATGAAACAGTTTGTATCCAAAAAGGTTGGAGAACCCAGACCCGACACAGTCCGTGTTTCAAAGAAACACTCCTTCCTCAGGGGTCCAAAACGACTGGAAACAGCGGTGTAATGAACGGCAAAGGAGTTTTTTGAGCCTGCTTAGCTGTTCATTACACCAGTTCATTTCCAGTTGTTTCCCAGTATATGATACTCTTTTTGGACCGCTGAGGAAGGAGTGTTTCTTCGAAACACGGACCGTGTCACCCACCTCTTTGGATACAAACTGTTTCATGTTCATTTTAATGTTTGTTTATTAAAGGCGTGGCCTCTTGTACGCCATTCCTGCACTTTTTTCTTTTGTTCTCTGTTCGACCCACCACTGCAGTTCTGTTGGATTTCTGGTTTGTGTTCGCCTGCGAACCATTTACTCCCACCTGTGGTTTCTCTTCTCTCTCCCTCCGTCAGTGGGCTGGGAAAAGGCTGGCGAGTAGAAGACTCCCCCCCCCACAGCAGTGCAATTGGGTCACTTTGCCGTCCACGATGATATTTGTTGATCAACCAGATTTTTCATGAAAAATAAAGAGCTGGTGATAAGAAGCGCTCACTGTTTTTTACGTACTGGTAGTTCTTTTCTTGAATTTGTTAATAGAAAACGCCCTACGCGGGGTTCTCTGATATTTGACTTTCCATCTATTAAGGGATGTGTATATGGGATAAACATCTTGGTAATTTTATATGGAGTTCCAACACTTATCTGGCATTTAGACAATTATTAAAATGTTTGGTAATTTTTTTAACTAATGAATTGTAATTCACCGTGAATGTCCAGTATTTTTACTCTGAAAAGCACAGGTTGCTGCGTTATGTTACACTGTGTGCCCCGATGCTGAAAGGGGGATGTCCGAGTCCTCCCTTGACTCCTGTAACGGGAGATGGGCCGTGGTGATTTTACGCCACTGTGGACTAGGAATCCTTTCTCTACACCCATATCCTGACGGACGCTTCAAAAGCACGTTCTTCCTGCCCCGTTCTTGTCTCCAGCAAATCAGTTAAAATCATCCATTAAGGCTTGGCAAATCTATCACTCTTCTGGTTTGCAGAACTCCACACGACTATTTATTAATGACCGAGAATTTTGTTTTAAAGCAGAAATAATACATCTGTTTCAGCTCAAGCTGTGGCTTCACTGCTGTCTGTATGCTAAATTAAGTCAACTTATGTTTTGCAGAAAGATGTTATTAAGCCGTGACAGCTTATAATTTCAAGTATTTAGTGGCAAGCTCCATCTTCAGGCTTTTCTATAATATTAGTGAAGAAGAAAATTCCAACAGGATTGTAACATTTGAGCCAGTACTACCTACAAATTGAAAGAGCAGATTGTAATAACACTGATTCTGGTGCTAGTTTATGCCTTCCAGCAGGTAGGAAATTGCCTGACTTCCTACCGTTCCTCACCCCTGATCTTGGCAGGTTCTCCCCTACTGGACTCTTCCTTAGGGTAGCTTTCAGTTCTACCACGTACATGTCAAATATAAGAACATAAGAATAGCTTTACTGGGTCAGACCAATGGTCCATCAAGCCCAGTAGCCTGTTCGCATGGTGGCCAATCCAGGTCCCTAATACCTGGCCAAAACCCAAGGAGTAGCAACATTCCAGCATCTCAAAGAATAGCAAGATTCCGGAACCCCAATGAGAGCAACATTCCAGAGCTGAGATTGTGATGTCATAATGCCTCATTCCGCAGTGCCTCAGAGCCAACCTCATCAGTGATGTTACAATGGCCAATCCAGGTCCCTAGTACCTGGCCAAAACGCAAGGAGTAGCAACATTCCAGCCTCTCAAAGAATAGCAAGATTCCGGAACCCCAAAGAGAGCAACATTCCAGAGCTGAGATTGTGATGTCATAATGCCTCATTCCGCAGTGCCTCAGAGCTAACCTCATCAGTGATGTTACAATGGCCAATCCAGGTCCCTAGTACCTGGCCAAAACGCAAGGAGTAGCAACATTCCAGCCTCTCAAAGAATAGCAAGATTCCGGAACCCCAATGAGAGCAACATTCCAGAGCTGAGATTGTGATGTCATAATGCCTCATTCCGCAGTGCCTCAGAGCCAACCTCATCAGTGATGTTACAATGGCCAATCCAGGTCCCTAGTACCTGGCCAAAACGCAAGGAGTAGCAACATTCCAGCCTCTCAAAGAATAGCAAGATTCCGGAACCCCAAAGAGAGCAACATTCCAGAGCTGAGATTGTGATGTCATAATGCCTCATTCCGCAGTGCCTCAGAGCCAACCTCAACAGTGATGTTACAATGGCCAATCCAGGTCCCTAGTACCTGGCCAAAACGCAAGGAGTAGCAACATTCCAGCCTCTCAAAGAATAGCAAGATTCCGGAACCCCAAAGAGTGCAAAATTCCATGCTCCCGATCCAGGGCAAGCAGTGGCTTCCCCCATGTCTATGGGCTTTTCCTCCAGGAACTTGTCCAAACCTTTCTTAAAACCAGCTACGCTATCCGCTCTTACCACAACCTCTGGCGACGCGTTCCAGAGCTTAACTATTCTCTGAGTGAAAAAATATTTCCTCCTATTGGTTTTAAGAGTATTTCCCTGCAGTTTCATCGAGTGTCCACTAGTCTTTGTAATTTTTGACGGAGTGAAACATCGATCCACTTGTACCCGTTCTACTCCACTCAGGATTTTGTAGACTGCAATCCTATCTCCCCCTCAGCTGTCTCAGTCTTTTGCATAGAGAGGAGCTTAGGAATGCCACCCTAATCTTGCTTCCGAATGGTAAGAGAACGTTATTGTAACATAAGAATTGCCATTCTAAGGCAGGCCAATGGTCCATCTGGCTCAGTATCCTGCTTCCAACAGTGGCCAATCAAGGTCACAAGTACCGCACAGAATCCCAATGAGCAACAAGGAATTAAAACTGGAAAAAGAATAAAAATGATACTCTTCACAGAACACTTTAGCAAATAAAGAAACAATTAGGGGGAATAACAACATGGAGGAAACAGCAGTCTACCCCCCCCCCCACTTGGAACACGAAAGTGTGAACTCATGAATAATACAAAGACGGGAGAGCCAGTCGGTGAGGATGGCTTTTTTTCCCATCAAAAGGGCTCTGGAGATAAATGCTGACATTCCCCTGGGTTTGGGCGAGGCTATATTATAAAATCCAAATAATGCCCTCGGTTGCGGAAGCCATCGCCTTCCCCAAAGCGATGTGGTATATAGGCCAAGATGTCTCCAAAACTGTTGGATTGCGGGGCAGGCCCAAAACATGTGACTCAAAGATGCGTGAGCCTGATTGCATTTCAGGCAAGAATGCGACGCAGTAATCCCCATCCGGGCTGCACGTTCCAGTGGAATGTAAAGTCTAAGAACAATTTTCAATTGCATTTCCCAGTGAGTAATATTGGGTGACACCTTCTGAATGTTCTTCAGGACCCGTTGTAACTGTTGAGCAGTCAACTGGCAATGCAAGTCCTCAGCCCACGCTGTCGCTAATATATCCAGATTCGTACTTGGTTGGCAATCCCGGATCCCCACAATATGAAATCGTAGAGGAATCCTCTGTTGGGCTGAAAGGCTGAAGAGTTCCGAAAGCGCCTCCCTGCAGACTTCAGTAAGGGCAGCCACTGGGAGGGACTGAACATAGTGACGGATCTGGTAATAGGCGAAGAGATCATTAGCCTGTAGGTTAAAAGTTCGTTGCAGCTCAGCAAATGTGACCAGGCTCCCCTCCTCCGAAAACAGGTGAAAAAGATATTGTAGACCTTGTGCTTGCCATCTAAGAAAGGTGGCATTTTGCATGCCCGGCTGGAAAGCTCCATTGCCCTGTATAGGCAAATATAAAGACACCCTAGAAGACAATTTGGCTGTTTTACAGACCCATCTCCATGTCCTTCTGGCCGGCGTAAAAATGGGGTAGTGAGACACCAAAGAACGCATCCTCGGATCCTCCACATGTAGAAAATAGCTCACATGGAACGGAGCCAGCAAAGATAACTCCAGTGGTGTAGCAGAAAAATCAGATGTTCCTCTAAACCAATCATTAATATGTCTCATCTGACAAGCCATAGCATACCAACGTACATTTAATAAACCATAGCCCCCGTTCAAAGTTTATTTATATGATAATTTTTATAATTGGTAACTTATGATATGTCAAATTATAATTTGCTGTTTGAAGTTCAGCTTTTCTTGCTTATTGTAAACTGCAAGGATCCATATGATTTTGTGGTATACAAATGTTATGTTATGTTATTTCATCAGCTCTCTTAACCAGGTCCGTGAGTTTCATCATCCCATTCAAGCAACGGGACGTCAGGCCTAGATTTGACGCCACATTTCTGGATGGGGAAACGTGGACAAGGTAATCTAGGACCCAATCATGAGTACTCACCAAAATCAAAAAGTGAAAAAAAAGACCTCAAGTTAAAGTCAGTAACTTAGTAAATGACGGCAGATAAAGACCTGAACGGTCCATCCAGTCTGCCCATGTTATACTCATTAAAAAATACATGATTAGATTAACTTGTCTCTTTATTTCTGGGCCATAGACTAAAGTCCACCTGGTATTGTCCTAGGTTCCAAACGCTGAAGTTTTCATCTAATCAAGCCATTGTGACATCACTGCTGAGGTTGGCTCTTAGGCATTGGTGGAATGAGGCATTATGACATCACAATCTCAGCTCTGGAATGTTGCTACTCTTTGGGTTTCAGGTATTTCTGGGCCATAGACTGTAAAGTCCACCTGGTATTGTCCTAGGTTCCAAATGCTGAAGTTGCCGTCCAAGCTCACTCCAGCCCATCCAACCATCCCGTTGTTTGCAGGAAATCTACCATAAAGTCTGGCCAGTAACATCCTCCTGTTCCATATTAGTGGAGTTCCCACTGATGCCCACCCCAGCCTAATCCTACACCAAATCATCATATATGGGACAAAGACTGTGCAAGTCTGTCCAATACCGGCCTTAGTTCTTTACTTTACATCCTACATTTTCTAATTAGAGATCATCTATTTTTGGCCCACACCTTTTTGAATTCCATCACCATTTTCCTCTCTACCACTTCCCTCAGGAGGGCATTCCGGGCATCTACCACCCTCTCCGTGAAAAAGAAGTTCCTAACATTGCTCCTGAGTCTTCCTCCCTGCAACCTCAAATTATGCCCTTTAATGGCCAGGAAACCACTACTAAAGCAAGCACACACAGTGGTCCCATAACAGTCATAGGTCTAAGAAAAAAACTCCACTTTATCTTAATACTCCAGAGCACTGGCCCATTCCTCCCTGAGCATCGGGAATTGCAGTCTCACCCGCAATTATAGAAAATTCAGACACAGTCAATTGCAGTATTCAACAACACATATTATCTGGCCACTTATCGTAAGTTGGATATCCAGAACTGTGTCAGATGTTTTTAAATCCCAATGGAAGTACCCCGTTTCGCAGGTCGCATCTTCAGGGGAATTGTAGAGGAACTTCTCCGTGCTAGCTGTAACAAAAAACTTTTTGAATTTGGTGTCTACTCAGGATTGGGCCCTAGGTTACCTGCCTCAGCATCAGAAGAGAGCAGATTATTATTATTTTTTTGTATTGTGTGATTTTCTACTCTTTCCTTCTTTATATAGTTCTTGAACCATGGATAAGCCCATTTGTCACCCATTTGTCTTTCCTGATGTTGACACGTAAAGTCTTGTTTTCACTCAATGCTTTCAATGAGCTGTTTTGCCACTCTGAGCCATAACTTAGCCCCTGGCATTTAGACGGCCTCGCTTACATGGATGATAAATTACGAGTACAGTAATTATCTACAAGGGAGATAAGCCGGCTTTATTCTTGAGTCTACGGCGAATAGAGATTGACATAAAGAGGGCACCGTGCCCACCACTCCAGAGAAGCACCAAACAAAAATATAGTGAGCCTCTGGCAGGGTTGCTGGATGGCAGGTTACAAGTAGAATGTTTTTATTTGGCTCTTAACGATCCTTATAATTGAATTAAATGCCTCTCCATCAGCTCTTCTGGTTGAAAGGAGGGGTCAGCGGAAAGGAGATGAACTATTTAATCTCTGCCCTCATGCTGTGAATGAAAATCATCAAATTCAGTCCTTGATAAACATATTAAAAGGCCTCGGAGGATTTTATTTCTAATAAATGCTATTTTAAATAAGAAGATAAAGTTTTCATTTTTAAGTATGGAAACTACGTACATGAGCTTATTTTGATGTTTCGGCATTTAGATCACTGATTCGGTCCCAGCTATCGGGCCATCTGGATTATTGTAATATCATATATCTAGCCGGGGTAGATAAAAATATTTTGAGACTGCGAATCATCCAGAACGCCGCGGTCAGACGTATATTTGGCCATATGAAGTTTGAACATATTACCCTCTACTGCCGAGAACTGCATTGGTTACCGATTCAAGCAGGGCTGCCGTTATTCTAAAGTTTTTGTTGGTGAAGCACCATCCTATCGAACTGAAACATTTCTCAGTTCGAATCAAAAGCATTCTCGAAGATCGCCCGCTCTCTACGTCTTTCTGCCTGTCAGGGGTTGCAAATTCATCTATGTTCACTTTTGTATCAAGCAGCAACTTGGGACAAGGACATAATTTGAGGTTGAGGGGTGGTAGATTCAGGGGCAATGTTAGGAAATTCTACTTTACGGAGAGGGTAGTGGATGCCTGGAATGCGCTCCCGAGAGAGGTGGTGGAGAGTAAAACTGTGACTGAGTTCAAAGAAGCGTGGGATGAACACAGAAGATTTAGAATCAGAAAATAATATTAAAGATTGAACTAGGCCAGTTACTGGGCAGACTTGCACGGTCTGTGTCTGTGTATGGCCGTTTGGTGGAGGATGGGCAGGGGAGGGCTTCAATGGCTGGGAGGGTGTAGATGGGCTGGAGTAAGTCTTAACAGAGATTTCGGCAGTTGGAACCCAAGCACAGTACCGGGTAAAGCTTTGGATTCTTGCCCAGAAATAGCTAAGAAGAAAAAAATTTTAAAAAAATTTAAATTGAATCAGGTTGGGCAGACTGGATGGACCATTCGGGTCTTTATCTGCCGTCATCTATGTTACTGTTATTAACCTCACTCTCCTATTTACATTTTAGAAGACAATTAACTTATTTGTTTTCTGAGTTTTTGTGCAACTAACATTTTAATGTCATCTACTATTTAACTCCATTCTGTTAATGCTGTTTATCTAATTTCTTTCTTTTTTTTCTCAATTTCCTGATGTCAATAATTATTTAATTCTTTGTAAACCAGATAGAACTTTTTGGTTATATGGTCTAGAAATAGATTTTTATGTTATGTTCTGTAAGCATTGGGCAGCAAACCAGTCGGTATTACAGCACTGCCGTAAAGTTACAGAACCCAGTATTACAGAGCTCTCCCAACGTGAAAAAAGTGAGGGTGCAAAACCATCCCAACATTATAGAATCAGCCTGAAATGATAAAGCTGTCCAATCGTGGAGTTAAACTCTTGCAAGAGAACTGTCCCACTGCACAAAGGCCTCGTGGGCAATATGGTTCAGAACCCAGCCCTCGGGACATCTCCAGCCTCTCGAGTTTGTGGGATATCCCTCAGTCTGGGGAATAGTCAACCCGTGGCGGTCAATGGTTATAAAGCCACTGGCAGCTGGGTGCTGAATTAGATCTGGTCACCAGCATTGAAGATCCTGGTCTTTGGTGGACCCAGTGGTTATACAGCTGCCGGTAATGCAGACCTAATCAGGCACAGGTGGGACTATAGTAAGGTATGCGGGAGCCAGCTCTGAATATCACCGTGCCAGCATAGCTTCAGGTGCATTATGACAACACTCCCGCATCACCCCATTTGCTTTACTCACCAATTTGCTTCACTTCTTTGAAGGTGTGAATAAACATGTGGATAAAGGTGATTTTCAGAAAGCTTTTGACAAAGTTCCTCATGAGAGGCTCCTGAGAAAATTAAAGTCATGGGATAGGTGGCAAAGTTCAGTTGTGGATTAGGAATTGGTTATCGCAGGGGTGTCCAATGTCGGTCCTCGAGGGCCGCAATCCAGTCGGGTTTTCAGGATTTCCCCAATGAATATGCATTGAAAGCAGTGCATGCACATAGATCTCATGCATATTCATTGGGGAAATCCTGAAAACCCGACTGGATTGCGGCCCTCGAGGACCGACATTGGACACCCCTGGGTTATCGGATAGAAAACAGAGGGTAGGGTTAAATGGTCAGTTTTCTCAATGGAGGAGAGTAAACAGTGGAGTGCCACAGAGATCTGTACTGGGACAGGTGCTGTTTAACTTATTTATAAATGATCTGGAAATTGGAACGAGGAGTGAGGTGATTAAATTTGCAGATGACACTAAACTGTTCAAAGTTGTTAAAAAGCATGCAGACTACGAAAAATTACCAGCAGATCTTAGGAAATTGGAAGACTGGGTGTCCAAGTGGCAGATGAAATTTAATGGGGACAAATGCAAAGTAATGCACATTGGAAAATTTACAGTTACCGGATGTTAGGGTCCACCTTGGGGGTTAGTGCCCAAGAAAAAGATTTGGGTGTCATTGTAGACAATACAATGAAACCTTCCACCCAATGTGTGGTGGCAGCCAAAAAAGCAAACAAGATGCTAGGAATTATTTTTTAAAAGGATGTTATAATGCCCCTATATTGCTCCATGGTGTGACCTCATCTAAGAGTATTGCATTCATTTCTGGTCTCCTTATCTCAAGAAAGATATAGCGGCACTAGAAAAGGTTCAAAGAAGAGCAACCAAGATGATAATGGGATGGAACTTCTCTTGTATGAGGAACGATTAAAAAGGTTAGGGCTCTTCAGCTTGAAAAAGAGACGGCTGAGGGGAGATATGATTGAAGTCTACAAAACCTGAGTGGAGTGGAACGGGTGCAAGTGGATCGATTTTTCACTCCATCAAAAATTACAAAGACTAGGGGACACTTGAAGTTACAGGGAAATACTTTTAAAACCAATAGGAGGAAAAAAAATTTCACTCAGAGAATAGTTAAGCTCTGAAACATATTGCCAGAGGTTGTGGTAAGAGCGGATAACGTAGCTGGTTTTAAGAAAGGTTTGGACAAGTTCCTGGAAGAAAGTCCATAGTCTGTTATTGAGAAAGACATGGAAGAAGCCATTGCTTGCCTGGATCAGTAGCATGGAATGTTGCCACTCTGAGATTCTAGATTCTTGTTAGTTTTTGGAATTCTGGAATCTTGTTGCACTATGGGATTCTGAAATCTTGTTACTCTTTGAGATTCTGGAATGTTGCTACTCCATGGGTTTTGGCCAAGTACTAGGGACCTGTATTGGCCACTGTGAAAAAGGGCTGTTGGGCCGTTGGTCTGACCCAGTAAGGCTATTCTTATATTCTTATGTATACCACATTAACCCTGGCTGATCCACCTTGCTGCCTTCAGTTCAATTTCCCTAAAACACCAAAAAATAAAAATAAAAAAGCCTCGGTTCAGCAGTTTAAATGCAAAACTTACGCAATATCTGCACCTTCAAATGGTACGGCACTTCTTGAGAAGGGGCCAGATTCTATAAATGGCGCCTAACCGCACCTAACCTTTAGGTCCACATGCTTGGCAGTCAACTGCTAGGCGTTTTTGATCGAATCATGCCCAGCAGCTCCTAAGCCAAGTTTTATCTGGTCTCACCAGAGTCTTATACAGGGGCATCGGTGTCAGGTCAAAAGCGCGCCGGGACAAAGGCGCGTGCAGACAATTGAGCACAGCGCGGAGGTGCGCGCCGCAGAAAATGACTGTTTTTAGGGCTCCGACGGGGGGGGGGGAACCCCCCACTTTACTTAATAGAGATTGCGCCACATTGTGGGGGCGTTGTGGGGGGGTTTGGGGGTTGTCACCCCCCCACATTTTACTGAAAACTTCACTTTTTCCCTGTTTTTAGGGAAAAAGTTAAGTTTACAGTAAAATATGGACGGTTACAACCCCCCAAACCCCCCATAACGCCGGCGCGATCTCTATTAAGTAAACTGGGGGGGCTCCCCAACAAAACCCCCTGTCAGAGCCCCTAAAAACTGTAATTTTCTTCGGCGCGCGCCTCCATCTTGCGCTCAGTTGTCGGTGCGCACCTTTGTCTTTCGCGGGGTTGTCTATGAACCAGGGGCATCAATACCTCCTTTTTCCTACTGGCCATACCTCTCCCTAGGCAACCTAGCCTCCTTCTAGCTTTCATTGCCACCTTTTCAACCTGTTTGCTTAGTTATTTAGATTTATATCCCGTCCTCCTGGAAGAGATCAGAACATATTAGATCATGACATGATAGGACAATAGATAAGGAAGCATGACCTCGTACAGCATGGGATGGTGATATTATGAGTCTGGTAACTAATAGAGCTTTTAATATATATTAGAATTCAATAAAAACAAAAATAATTTTATTCTTTAAAAACTGTGTTATAATAATAATAATAATAATTTTATTTTGTATACCGCCATACCCAGGGAGTTCTAGGCGGTTCACAACAGTTAGATGAAATACACACAATGCAGTTGAAATTGAAGAACATAACAAAGCAATCGTAAAGTCAAACTAGTTATAGGTTTATAATTAAGAGAGGGAAGGACTATATACAGTGCATACAGTAAGAGAATACATTGAATTTAAGAGAAGGAAGCCAATGCATATAAGTTAAATGGAGGGAGCAACAATCTTGAAAGAGTGGGAAGGGAAGAGGTGGAAAACGTTAAGGAAGAGGAGGAGTGCGTTAAGGATTTGGTTTGTTGAAAAGTTGAGTTTTGATCTGTTTTCTAAAGTTGAGATGTTATGAGTGCTCAGTTTAAAACACCATCTAAGCACAGCAGTAGGGTCAACCAATGACGTCATTGCACCCACATTGATATAGTTATTACTGTAAATCTATTACGCAAATATAGAAGTTGCACTTAACTCTGATGGAAATGCTCCGTGATCAACTTCCGGTCGGGGGTGCGAGAGGCTCATTGAATAAAGTCTATACTGCTGGTTAGTTTCCAAGTGCTCTCAATCCAACTGTGCTCCAAAAAATGTGATGTATAAGTGCAAATCCCTTAAACACAAAAATCCATTGCTTCCTCTTCCTTGACAGGATGAAGCGTAATAAGGCAGTACATAGCAGAGCCTGGCAGTGCATTATGGTGAATGACAGTGCACGGTATGGCAGTACATACAGGAACATGTCGGTGCGTAAAATCACGCCCAAGTCCCGCTCTTCAAGTTCTATTAAAATTTGATGTACACGCAGTATCAAACATTTCAATGCGTATTACAAATTAGAAAGGGGACAAACGATAAGACAATTTATTATCCATAAGTTCTTCAACCCCCTAAACTGAACCATTCCCTCAGGTTTTTGCAGCCCAAATGCATGACCTTACATTTCTTAGCTGCCAAATTTCAGACCCTTCTTCAAGCTTCGCTAGATCCTTCCTCGTGTTATTCTCACCATCCTGGGTGGCTACTCGATTGCAGATTTTGGTATCATCCACAAAGAGCCCTTGATAGCCCTTGGTATCTCACTTGAGGGCCCTTCATCAATGTCGCTTACAAAAATGTTAAAAAAGAACAGGTCCAAGAACCGAACTTGAGACACACCACTGGTAACATCCCTTTCCTCAGAGAGATCTCCATTGATTACTACCCTCTGTCGCCTTCCACTCAACCAGTTCTTCACCCAGCCCATCATTTTGGGACCCATCCTGCGGGCATTCAGTTTATTTATTAGACATCTGTGTGGAACACTGTCAAAGGCTTTGCTAAAGTCTAAGTACACCACATCCAGTACACTCCCTCTATACCTATTCCCATAGACAGATGTATACATCTTAAGGTTAGAATACAATGTATGTTTCCATACATTGAGATGCCGTTCATAAGACTGGCATACAATGCATATTGCCATTGACAGAAAAGGGAGAGAGTTCTTGGTGGAGCCGACATCCAGTGCCTTCCTAAGGCACCAAGAATTATCCAGGGATAGTCCACTCTCTTTGCCTATCCACTATGTGCTTCCATTTAATTTCACAGCTCAATATTTTTTTATGAATAAGTAAGGCTCTGAAAGGCTACGCTAGAGTGATATATTAAATGTACATGTCGAGTGAAGAAATATTTTCTCTGGTTTGTTTTAAATTTACCACTTATTAGCTTCATTGCATGCTGCCACCTAGTAGAGAATGACATAGGAACAAAGTTTGTTCCCACTCCCGTCCCTGTGGGCTCTGTCCGTGTCCCTGCCCCATCTCTGCATGCTGTATCCTCATTTGCACAAGCCTCGAACACTTATGATTTTATATTTAAATCTTTTTATTAAAGTATAAAAAGGGTCAATCTGGTTTTTGGCACAATCTTCCCAAAGACTCAGTTGCCTATGTTTTTATATCATCTGAGTAGATAATTGGATGGTCTTTCAGACATGGGTGTAGAAGAGAACCTAAACTGTGTAGTGGATGAACAGGAAAATAAGTGTCTATTAAATGTTTGGAAATGTTCCTTGATGCCAGCAACGATGGATGAATCTGTTGTAGTAACAGTAAGATGCCTGAGCATGATTGAGACATTTAAGTACATCACGGGACGGGTCGAGGTGGAAGATGATATCTTTCTTCTCAGGGGACCCTCGACCACAAGAGGACATCCGCTCAAACTCAGGGGAGGGAAGTTTCATGGAGACGCCAGGAAGTACTTCTTCACGGAGAGAGTGATCGAGCATTGGAACAAGCTTCCAGTGCAGGTGGTCGAGGCACGCAGCATCCCAGACTTCAAGAACAAATGGGATACCTCTGTGGGATCCCTACGAGGGTCATGCCAAGGGATAGGGTCACTGGGGTATAGACTTGAAAGAGAGGGTCAGTAGAGTGGCAGTATAATTACAATTATACTTAAGAGGGTCAGTAGACTTAAAAGGGTGGGTCAATAGTGTGGGCAGACTTGGTGGGCTGTAGCCCTTATCTGCCGTCATCTTTCTATGTTTCTATGATGGAAGGACGTTGCAGATGGCAGACAAGATACAAATGATGTCATTTAACAGTAGTTCATTGAAATCCAAAAATAGTTTCTGAAGTTTTTTAATCATTGAATTCAGTTGTCAGTTGTCTAAAACGTGTTAAGTTTTTACATATTGATAGTAGTCTCAAGATTTCAGAGAATGACTTGGGGACCAAAGTTTGTCCCTGTCCCCGTGGGCTCTGCCCCCGTCCCATCTACACAGACTGTCTCTCTCCCCCGTCCTGTGGGGGACACGCTATTTCTGTCCCCTCCCCGTGGTTAACCACGAGTACCTGTCCTTGTGTCATTCTCTATCCCCAGTCCTAGTATTTTTGGAAAGAATAAACAAGCGAGCCACATCTAACTTTTCCACTCCACTCTGTATTTTATAGACTTGTATCATATAGAAACATAGAAACATGACGGCAGATAAAGGCCAAATGGCCCATCCAGAGCATCCACTATCTCCCCCTCTCCCTATTGGCTAAGGCTCTTAACATTTGCATCTCCTCTTCCTATAGGCTAAGGCTCTTTACACCTGCATTGTGAGGTCATAGAGCTTTATGGTTATAGAAACATGATGGCAGATAAAGGCCAAATGGCCCATCCACAGCATCCACTATCTCCTCCTCTCCCTATTGACTGAGGCTCTTAACATTTGCATCTCCTCTTCCTATAGGCTAAGGCTCTTTACACCTGCATTGTGAGGTCATAGAACTTTATAGTTATAGAAACATTGTAACATGATGGCAGATAAAGGCCAAATGGACCATCCAATCTGCAACATTCACTATCTCCTCCTCTCCCTATTGGCTAAGGCTCTTTACACCTGCATTGTGATGTCATAGAAACATGATGGCAGATAAAGGCCAAATGGCCCATCCAGTCTGCCCATCCGCAGTAACCATTATCTCTTCCTCTCTCCAAGAGATCCCACGTGACTATCCCAGGCCCTCTTGAATTCAGACACTGTGTCCGTTTCCACCACCTCTTCCAGGAGACTGTTCCACGCATCTACCACCCTTTCCATAAAAAAGTATTTCCTCAGATTGCTCCTGAGCCTATCACCTCTTAACTTCATCCTATGCCCTCTCATTGTAGAGTTTCCTTTCAAATGAAAGAGAGTCGACTCATGCACATTTACATTACATAGGTATTTAAACGACTCTATCATATCTCCCTAAGGAGAGCTCACCCAAATCGTGATATTGGCCTAGCTGGGACGTCAGTCTGACCCAGGATGGCTATTCTTATGTTTTCATGTTGCAGCGGGAAAGAAACTGGACAAGTTAAAAGGGTCTTTTTCTGTCTGAAATATTCCTTTGCCACTATGGAATGACTCTAGGCCTCATTCTTTCTCAGAATAAAGGCACAGGAACAAAAGTTGGTTGAAAGAAACCTTATACTGTGGCACGAAAGAGAAAAATGAAGCCTCCTAACTGTTACTTCTGCTTTGACTTTCTTAAAAAAATAAAGTCGAAGTTAAGAGGACTGTTTTAAACCTCCCGTTCATTTTGGAGAATAAAATCTCCTGCGTGTTTGGCAGGTCGCTGGGAATTTGTTGTATTACTTTCCGTTTCCTGGAGAAATCCAGCAGGCCTCCCCATCTCAGAAATGTATTTTAATGTAAACCTAGCTGTAAGGCAGCTTTTTTTAATTTTTAAAACTATTTCATACCAGCTCTTGGCCTGGGTGTTTGTTTTTTTTTGTGTGTTTGGTGGGGAGAAACGGTTCGCATTCCCTGGAATCTTGGCGGTGAGGGGGGGGGGGGGTTTGCTCCATATCTCTAAACATACTGCAAATGGGAAACAGAAGTTAGAAGGAGCAGAACGAGGCTTTCCTGACTTATTCTAAGACCGGAGTGAGAGCTGAGCCGGACTCAACGTTCAATTCAATTTTCAATTTATTCTTTCTAGTCTGCCTTCATCCAAGGTGGATTACAAAGATACAATAAAGCAATAATACACAGACACGCTCACAAAACAGAATCTGCCTTCATGATATTTCATATTTATTTTTATATCTCATCCTCCCCAGGGAGCTTAGAACGGGTTACAATATAACATTACATAGGGTTACCACCTCTCCAACCCCACACCGGCGCTGCGGTGTAAACAAAAATAAACAAAAAAGACTTTTCCTCGCTCTCCTCCACACTAGTGTTTTTAGCGCCGGTCACCGTGGGTAACAGCTCCAACGCTCATAGAATTCCTACGAACATCCGAGCTGTTACCGTCATGGCCGGCACTATAAACGCTAGCACGGCTTTGTGAAGGATGGGGTCTGTTAGGTCCTAGCTCACGCTCGCTGTCTAACAACCAGCTCTGGCAGGATACACATTTCAAATCTGACATATCTGGCAGTAATCAGTGGTCTGGGCCGGACAGGAAGTCATAGGTCATGTGCGTCTTTAAATAGGAAAGTTTTTAAATTCATTTTAAAGTTTATCAATGTTTTTCTTCTTCTCGTAGGTAGAGTGGTGATGAATTCCAACGTCCGGGAGCACTTACTAAGAAAATACGTTGGCCGGTGGTGTCATAAAAAAGGTTGTAGGGTCATGAAATGGTTAACTGTTGAAGAAAGTTTACAATCTATTGACTTCATCTGTCTAAAATGTATGTCCCTGCCTTACCACATTGTAAGCTAAATAGATAAGAGTTTGAGCCATGATGTACCCTGCCCTTCTGTACATTTAACTGTAAGAGTTAGATAAGTGACCTGCTAGTGTGAGCTTAGGATCAATAATAATTGTAGAAAGTTATAGAAGTAACAAATGAAAATTGTAGTTTTTGCATATATTAGTTTGCGAAAAGGGCATAAAAGTCCGTGTATTTCCTGTTTCTGACACTCTAGTAGGCAGGCTATTAACTGCACTAGAGTCCGGTATACCGTAATAAATCTCTTGTACTTTCTTCACGCCTCTGACTTTGTGTGTCCAAGTGACCTTTCAAGGTGTCTTACAGAAGGGATATGCAGAAGGTTTTGATTACTGGATCGTAGAGTTCTTGGTGAGCATGAAATTTGATGAGTGGAGAATTTTTGTTTTAAATGTTAAGCATAGAAAATTCTCTTGGAGAGTTACTACTACTGCTATTTATTATTTCTATAGCGCTGAAAGGCGAACGCAGCGCTGTACATTTTAACATACAACAGACAGTCCCTGCTCAAAAACTAAAACTAAAGCTTAACTTTGTATATCGGGTCATCATTCTGAGAAGGCTCGACTCGGTTTACAGCAATTAAATAAACAGGGAATGATTTACAAATGATAAATAGAAGATAATAGCAAAAATTCAAAAGAATTCATTTTCAAAATGTTTGGCAAATAGAGTAGTTTTTAAAGATTTACGGAAAAATTGAAATGAACTGGAACTCCTTAGAAAAAGGGGAGATCATTCCAGAGTTGAGAGAGTTTAAAGACCAAAGATTGACTGATGATCTTGACTCCTTTAATCCTTTTTTTTAGAAGGAAGGGAGAGTTTAAATTGTTGGATACCTCACCTCTTGCAAAGGAGAATCGGTAAACGTTCCAAAATAAAGGAATAAGAGGACTAAAGATACCATGTAGAATTTTAAAAGAAATACAAGCGCATTTAAATTGAATTCTAAAATAAACCGGGAGCCAATGAAGACTCTGAAGCAAAGGGGTCACATGGTCAAATTTACGTTTTCCAAAGATCAGCTTCGCAGCAGTATTCTGAATTAATTGTAATCTATGAAGACTCTAAGAAGAGCTTACAATCTAATTTAGGTAAGACATTTCAGGGTTGGGGAGGCTATAGTGGGTCTAGGTATCTGACAGCAGTGAGGGGGGAGTTAAGAGTTGAAAGTAGTTTCCAAAAAGTGGGCCTTTAGCTTGGATTTGAACCCTGCCAGGGACGGAGCACGGCGTATTGATTCAGGCAGCCTGTTCCAGGCATACAGTGCTGCAAGAAAGAAGGGACGGAGTCTGGTGTTTGCAGATATGAGGGGCTGAGGTAGGAGGAGACAGGCTGATGAGTCCAGTGGGTTATTATACATGATTGTAAAGGGAACAGTCTTCCTTGCCGCAATCAAACATCCCGCCATGATATGGCGGTGGTAAAAGTTCCGAGATGAAACGTCCCACGATGAATCAGCCGCGCTAAACTGCCCAACAGTGGCGTAGCGAGGGGGGAGAGGTTCCCGGGGCAGAGATGCCTCTACCCCACCCTCGTTTCTGCCTTCCGTTCCTTCACTGTTCCCCTCCCCCCGCGCGTGTGCCCCCTTTCCCTGCACCTCTACTTGCTCACTGCCACGAGTAACAACTTCAACGTGCTCCTCATGACCCCGGCAGCTCTCCCTCTGACGTCACTTCCTATGTGCGGCACCCGGAAAGTCACGTCGGCGGGAGAGCTGACGCGGTCACGAGGAACATGTTGAAGTTGCGGTGAACAATTACACGAGGTGTACACGTGACAAGGGGAGGAGTGGGAACAGGCGGAGGGGGCGGAAAGGAGGAGGGCGGCCGGCGGCCCTACCAACATGGCGCCCGGGGCGGAACGCCCCTCTTTCCCCCCCCCTTTCTATGCTGCTGCTGCCCAAGATGAACAGGTGGCAATGAAACAGCCGCCTAACTTGCCGGTGACCCATCAAATGCGCACATGACAAATGTGCCCCGACAATTGCGCAGACTGAATGGGAGGTGACCTGTCAAATGCGCTCTGACAATTGGATACTATTTTGTTTTTTTGAGGGTTGCAAAGTAACCCTCTTTTTTGAAGGGGTGGGGAGGACCTCCCCCCACTACACTTAAAACATTCACTTGGTATCTAGTGTTAGGGTAAGGTTTCATCAGGACTGCTCAAGTCCGGTCCTCGAGATCTACTGGCAGGCCAGGTTTTCAGAATATCCACAATGAATATGCATGAGAGAGATTTGCCTGCACTACCTTCTTGGTATGCAAATCTCTCTCTCATGCATATTCATTGTGGATATCCTGAAAACCTGGCCTGCCTGTAGATCTCGAGGACCGGACTTGGACAGCCCTGGTTTACATGATGATTATGGGAACCCTTTACATAAGTGGATATCTGGAAGGCCCCGATTTGCTCAGATCCTCAGGTCCCGCCCCTTGGGAGGGGCTTGAGGCACCTGAGGCCCAAGGGACAGGGCCTGAGGAGTCTGAGCAAATCAGGGCCTTCCACATATGGCAGATTTTCACGGGGCGCAATTGTCGGGGCACAGATTTGTTGGTATGCCTAACTAGCCACACAAAATCGTCCCATTCTGATGACTGGATGCAAAATTCAGACTACAAGTCCATAGATCAGGACCCTAACTTGTTCTCAAGCTCACAGCCATCTGGGTTTTCAGAATATGTACGATAAATATGGTTTGAGAAAAATTTGCATATATTAGGAAACTCATACCCTTCCCCCCCCCCACACACACACCTGATATTCAGTGGGGACTTAGCCAGCCGGAAACAGCTCCCAGCTGGCTAAGTCCCGTTTGGCTGGCTATCTGCCAATATTCATAGCTGGCTAGCCCAGCACGCTAATGCCTGTTAGTGCATGCTAAGCTCCAGTTAAAGAACCCCAATGTGATTTAGATAGAGCTTTTTAAAAAATAATTTTAATGGTGATTGGATAACCCCTCAATTGTTACTGGAAGAAATTTGGCCCATATTTTATCATCTGGAATACTCTGAGCAATGATCCCTCTAAGCTGAGCGGAAGTCCTCCACCTGACAGTGTGTGTGTGTGTGGGGGGGGGGGGGGGTGCTATTTCACTATCATATTTTCAATAATGAAGGACAGGCAAGCTCTGCAGGACTCCAAGGAACCTGCCAGTTCCTAGAGATTGAAAATATGATAGTGAAACAGCACCCCCCAATGGCAACAAAGGAGCTGGAAGACTCCTGTTGAGCTCAGAAGGAAAAGTGATGCTGAGCAGGTTCCGATTCAGGTTATTAACCTCCACTGCACCTACACCAGGGGTATCAAAGCCCCTTCTCGAGGGCCGCAATCCAGTCAGGTTTTCAGGATTTCCCCAATGAGATCTGTTAGCATACAATAAAAGCAGTGCATGCAAATAGACCTCATGCATATTCATTGGGGAAATCCTGAAAACCCTACTGGATTGCGGCCCTCGAGGAGGGACTTTGACACCCCTGCCCTACACGATTCAAAGAGGAACACTTTTGACCAGTCCCTGCCTTTACAGCTCAGCATCAGCACTGCAGGATCCAAAACCCAAGCCTTGTCTAAAATCTCTCTCTCCTTGAGCTGTTCTTTTGGCGTCTCCGCTGTGCACTCGCTGAGAATAGTCATTCATCCCCACCATTTATGATGGTTATTCTAGCAAATTTGTCAAGCAGTTAATCTTAGCCCTTTAAGCTAATGTCTTCCCTGTTCCTCCATTTTTTTCTGCCTTGTTAAAATGAGTTACAGCCGCTATGGGGGAGGGGAGTTGGTTTCCATTGCAAGTGCCAATGTTTTCAAGCCCATACTTGAAGAGGTAAAATAATCCAAGCCCTGGCTACGGGTTCTACTCCCTGAACATTTGCAGACATGCTGCTAATATTTATCCTGGACTTTGGCAGAGGGGAGGAGACGGGTCTGTCCTTATTGATCTTTCTCTCTTATTACTGAGTAATTTTTTTTGGTGGGAAAGAAATACGACTTTTAAGATGGGATACGAAGATTACAATTTTTTCTGACTTGTTTGAGGAAAGCCTCCTATTTTTCTTTCAGGATGAGAAATGGACTTCTACCACAAAGTTAATTTCTTAACTGAAGGCTCCATCAGTACCTGGCAGGTTACAAAATCCTTGAAGATTGCAGCTTTTCCGCTAAATTAAAGAAATCGAGAAGGAGCCCGTGCCCCCCACCCAGTCTATGCGGCCGATCCCGCCCTTGCTTGGTCATGTCCCTCTCTCTGTCCAAAGCACGCTTGAGTTTTCTCGGTTCCCATTTCCTATGCTGGGAGATGATCTCAGGCAGCTGCCAACCTCTCAGTATGAAAGATTTACAGTATTTCTTCATGTAGTCTGTCCCTGGGTACCCTCAGAGTGTGCAGGGAGACATCTCACCTTTGGAGAGCTCTGGAGCAGGGGGAAACTCTCTCTTTAAGGCCCTATTTCTCGGTTCCCATTTCCCATGCTGGGAGATGATCTCAGGCAGCTGCCAACCTCTCAGTATGAAAGATTTAAAGTATTTCTTCATGTAGTCTGTCCCTGGGTACCCTCAGAATGTGCAGGGAGACATCTCACCTTTGGAGAGCTCTGGAGCAGGGGGAAACTCTCTCTTTAAGGCCCTAGATCACGGAATGTTCACCCACAACTTCCAGTGACTCTCACCCTTTCTTCCCTAGCTCTGAAGTCCAATATCCAACCCAACACATCATAAAAACGTATACTTTACTGGGTGAATTAATGAAATTAAAGAGAGTCATCCGTTGATCTTCAGATATGTACAGTTTCTCTTTCTCTGCTCCAGAGCGTGCCAGTCCTATTTTTCTGCCACACTGCCTAACATTTCGCACTATACGAGTGACCCGGATCAGCTCCTGCCTGAACACGTTACATTTGGCCAGTTAAACTCTTGTATTCAACAGGAGATAACCAGATATCTGCACAGAATATTAGTGGTTAGTGGCTAAAACTTGGATGCTATATCAAGTGATAACTGTCGATTTTAAGTGCTGACCGGACAACTTTAACAGCCAAATTGGCGGTGGCGTGCAGTCGGAGCCTTCAGGGGATTCACCCCACCCCCTAAAGACCCCGAGGGCACTGCTCTGAATTTGATTGGCTGAGGATGCCACAAGCAGAAGCTGCTCAGCCAATCAAATTCATATCAGTACTGTCAGGGCCTTCAGGAGGTTCAGAGAATCCCCAGCCCAAGAGCCCTGCCTTTTTTGTTTGTTTGTTTACTTTTTTTTTGATGTATCAATCAAAAAGTAAATAAAAACATTAAAAAGCCGGGCTGCAGAGCTGGGAATTCACCGAATCCCCTGAAAGCCCTCACCGCATGCCACTGCAAATTGGGCACCCAAATAACTGGTCTAGCTTTGCCTGCTACAACTGAGCCAGCCAGCGCTCAAAATCGACAAAGCTGGCTACGTTTGAGTCAGCCAAAAATAGACCGGATAGTCAATGCCGGTCATCGCTGTCGCACACCTAAAAATGGCTGTCAATCACGCGACGTCGATGTTCATAGAATCGCAGCTTTGTGAAAGGTAGGCACTGGAAATGTAAACCAGGGTTTTAAAGGCTGACATTTCTGGCACCTACCTTTCACGTGAATCATGGCTATGGAGGTGCTTTATGATGCCTAATGCCACTTCTGGCGCTAACCACGCCGACAGTGGCATTAGGCATCGAAAAGCATCTCCTTATACATGATGAAGCCACTGGTTTTTTTGGCGCCCGTAAGCACCTACATTTTTTTTTTTTAATGCTTTTAATCGCATTTAAACAGCTTTTTCCACTTAAGTTAGGAACCTAACTTAAGGCACTGTTTATAGAATATGGACCTAAGTGCATAAAATTTCTCATTGAATTTTGAAGCGGATGCTGAGAAAACGACAAAAAACTGTAGGGAGTTGCTTTTTTTTTTTTTTTTGCCTCACCCTGTTCATTCTTAAAAAGGTATAGAATTAATTCCTTTCTCCTAAGAGAGAGAGTAAGAAATAAGAATCCAAGGAAGGCTACTAAAATGGTGGGTAGTCTTCGTCATAAGGCGTATGGGGACAAACTTAAAGATCTCTCAATCTGTATACATTGGATGAAAGGCGGGACAGGGGAGATGTGATAGAGACGTTTAAATACCTACATAATGTAAATGCGCATGAGTCGAGTCTCTTCCATTTGAAAGGAAGCTCTGGAGTGAGAGGGCATAGGATGAAGTTCAGAGGTGATAGGCTTCGGAGTAATCTGAGGAAAAACTTTTTACAGAAAGGGTGGTAGATGCGTGGAACAGTCTCCCGGAAGAGGTGGTGGAGAGAAAGACTGTGTCTGAATTGGTTATTGCGGATGGGCAGACTGGATGGGCCTTTTGGCCTTTATCTGCCATCATGTTACAATGTTTCTATAACCATAAAGTTCTATGACATCACAATGCAGCTGTAAAGAGCCTTAGCCTATAGGAAGAAGAGATGCAAATGTTAAGAACCTTAGCCTATAGGGAGAGAAGGAAATAGTGCATGGTGTGGATGGGCAGACTGGACGGGCCATTTGGCCTTTATCTGCCATCATGTTACAATGTTTCTATAACCATAAAGTTCTATGACATCACAATGCAGCTGTAAAGAGCCTTAGCCTATAGGAAGAGGAGATGCAAATGTTAAGAGCCTTAGCCAATAGGGAGAGGAGGAGATAGCGCATGTTGTGGATGGGCAGACTGGACGGGCCATTTGGCCTTTATCTGCCATCATTTTACTATGTTTCTAAGGTTTCTAAAGCTCTGTTAGTTACACTGTAGCCCTGTGTATGGCTTCAATGTGCCCTTTTGGAGAACATGAAAAACTACAACTAGAACAAAAAGCGAAGTGAGAAAAAAAAATCAAAATCAAAACAAAAAGGATGATTTCAAAACATTTTAACCTGGTAGTAGAGGCTCCCGGCTGGTTTTGTCTGGAGATATCTGCTGATATTCAGTGGCACTAACCGATAAAGCGTAGACGGCGATTTTCATGGTCTGGGGGTGGAGCAGGCTCTTATGTAGTTCACTGCCAATATCCCAACACTTAACCGCCTAAGTTAACTAGACAAATCGATCCTCATAAAACACAGTCCCACCTTTGTCTGGTTTCACTTATGCCAGGGGTAGGCAATTCCGGTCCTCGACAGCCACAATCAGGTCAGGTTTTCAGGATCTCCACAATAAATATGCATGAGATAGATTTGCATCTCAAGGAGGCAGTGCATGCAAATCCATCGTGGAGATCCATCGTGGAAAACTTGACCTGGCTCCGGCTCTCGAGGACCGGAATTGCCTACCCCTGACTTAGGCAGTTCATTTAACGGGATAAGGCATAGCTGATCGCTCAAAGTCGGTGCCAAGATGTGGTCTGGCATTGAAGGCCAGATTCTATAAACGGAGACGAACTCCTAGGAAAACAGCCCGTAGCGCAGTCAATCACAGTTAGGCGCCGTTTTTACAATCATGCCTGGTGGTGACCAAATTGACTTAGGCATCGGCCTATTACCAGTAAGTCAGGGTTTTCTTGGCATCTAACTCAATCCGTGCCCAAACTCCGCTCCAAATCTGCCCCTAAGCGTGCCTCTGTAGGCACTTCGGTGTGGAAGCCTTCATTGGCCTTGTAGGTGCCTACTTTTAAGCAGTGCTTCCGCCGGGTCAGACCATAGGTCCATCCTGCCCGGCAGTCCGCTCCCGCGGCGGCCCACACAGGTCACGACCTGTCTGAATCACCAGAAGGGGCTCCCTTGCCACCTTGGTTTCTCATTGAAGTCCTATCTTCCCATCGTAGTCCTAACCCTCCGGTCTTGCACATGCACGTCCTGGTTGGGTTTCTATACTTATTACCTGGTTAGCTTTCTATACTTATTACCTGGTTGGCTTTCTATACTTATTACCTGGTTAGCTTTCTATACTTATTACCTGGTTCGCTTTCTATACTTATTACCTGGTTGGCTTTCTATACTTATTACCTGGTTAGCTTTCTATACTTATTACCTGGTTGGCTTTCTATACTTATTACCTGGTTAGCTTTCTATACTTATTACCTGGTTGGCTTTCTATACTTATTACCTGGTTAGCTTTCTATACTTATTACCTGGTTGGCTTTCTATACTTATTACCTGGTTGGCTTTCTATACTTATTACCTGGTTAGCTTTCTATACCTGTGTTACATCCCAGCACCTCTCTCAGTATCCCACGATCCCTTTATCCCTCAGGAATCCGTCCAATCCCTGTTTGAATCCCTGTACCGTACTCTGCCTGATCACTTCCTCCGGTAGCGCATTCCAAGTGTCCACGACCCTTTGGGTGAAAAAAAACTTCCTTGCATTTGTTTTGAACCTGTCTCCCTTCAGTTTCTCCGAATGCCCCCTCGTACTTGTTGTCCCCTTCAGTCTGAAGAATCTGTCCCTATCCACCCTCTCTAGGCCCCTCATGATCTTGAAGGTCTCTATCATATCTCCCCTGAGCCTCCTTTTTTCCAGAGAGAAGAGCCCCAGCCTATCCAACCTCTTGGCGTATGGGCAGTGTTCCAGCCCTCTTACCAGTTTCGTTGCTCTCCTTTGGACTCTCTCAAGTACCGCCAGGTTTTAAAAACCTTTAAAATTAATGGCACTTTCAAAATATTTGCTCCGATTAAAAAAAATAAAAAATAAAAAAATTGTTAGGTGGCCAAGATTGCCCACTCCAGATGCCAGCTGTAAGCACCTTTTATAGAATCAGGGCCTGAACGTCCATGGCCACCAAATATTTACCCCAAAGCCTTCCTGTCAGATTCGTACTGTTGAGGTAAAATTTGTCAGGCTTCAATACAGTTCAGGAAAGAGGCAATGTGTTTATAAAGAAGGCTAGAGGATCTGGGGGGGGGGAAGCGGCGCGGGGTGTCCTGAGGTGAAGAACGACGGTGAGGAAGCTCGGAAGAGACGTGAATCCGATTCAGATCTCAGAGGGCAGATATACTCCAAAGGACTTAACACATGTGCCAAGCTCCTATCCATGCACTGTACGGAAAGTGCCCCTTCGGCGGTATCCGTACAATGGAAGAGGAGAGAAGGCCCTGAAAGAACATGCACAGAATCCAAGGACAGCAGGAATCACTGAGGGCCTTCTAAAATCTTTTTTCTGCCTATTTTGATTTTTCTGTCTACAATGCACAACCCCAGGACCGAAGTTGAACTTGCACATAACCAGAGCGTGAACATAACCGATGTGACCCCATTTATTGATAGAACAGTAGTGGCAGTGACACACTAATGAAAAGACAAACAGGTTTGCTGGGCAGTGGGATGACTTGACTGTGCAGATAAATGGAGAGTCAGTCAGGCGTTTGTATATAAGTGGGACCAGTCATGGGGTCCTTAAAAAGGGATTGCTCCTTAAAGTCTATGGGGCCAATATTGAGACCATGGGTGGGAGGCTGGCTAACTCCTGCGGTCAGCACTGAGCTCAGATATTCAGCGCCAGGCCTAATGCCACTGTCGGCGTGGTTAGCGCCAGAAGTGGCATTAGGCATCATAAAGCACCTCCATAGCCATGATTCACGTGAAAGGTAGGTGCCAGAAATGTCAGCCTTTAAAACCCTGGTTTACATTTCCAGCGCCTACCTTCCACAAAGCTGCGATTCTATGAACATTGACGTCGCGTGATTGACAGCCATTTTTAGGTGTCCGACAACGATGGCGCCATATATAGAATCCGGCCCTTAGTCATCCTACTTACATATTGCTATTAAACCACGTTGAATTCTCGTAAGCTGGCGTTTTAGCGTTACTACCTAGCAATTTTTGCACGTTAAAAATGTTTGAGCTAAAACAGTGGAAGAAACGTCATTCAAACGACCCCAGATTCCAGCAAATTTTCTTCACAGTGCTGAGCTTCTGGTTCTTGGGAAGATAATGCAGCCACTGTCGCCTTTGCTGAAAACCTTTTGCACGCACTGTTTGGATTCTCATTTTGGCCGCTATTGACACCTTGCTGTTCCAATCTGAAATGCTTTTAAATTGTCATATTATGAAATACAAATTATTGTTTACAAAAGTCTACGTCACTATGACATCGTTCTCTGTAAGCTGATGTCCCAGGTTTTAGAGGGGGGGGGGGAATGTTGTTTGTTTTGAACCGGAATGTATGCAGGTGAGGCTGGTCTCGGTTAGGGGCCACCACGTGAGCAGACTGTTGGGCGCGATGGACTACTGGTCTGACCTAGCAGCAGCAATTCTTATCTTCTTACAGGGCAAACATTTTTGAATGTGGGAAAATCGCTGGGTGGTCATGCTAAAAAGTCTGTAATCAGTGGCTTAGGAAGTGGGGGGTGCGGGGCCGTCTGCCCCAGGTGCTAGCCCTCCCTCTCCACCCCTCCACGCGTGTGTCCCTTCCCTTCCCCCACACCTCTAGTTGAAGTTGTTCGTGGTGATCAACAACGTGCTCTTCACAACCCCATTGGCTCTCCCGCTGACGTCACTTCCAGGTGACCCCATGACCCCATCGAGAGAGCCGATGGGGTCATGAGGAGCACATTGTTGACCGCCGCAAACAACTTCAACTAGAGGTACAGGGAAGGAGCGGGGGATGCGTGCTGCATGCGGGAGCGGGGGGGGGGGGCATGTGCTGCAGGCAGGAGCAGGGAAGGAGCGGGGGGCACGTACTGCAGGTGGGATCAAGGAAGGAGCGAGGGCATGCGCTGCAGGCGGGATCGGGGAAGGAGTGGGGGGCACACGCTGCAGGCAGGAGCGGGGAAGGAGGGGAGGCATGCGCTGCATGTGGGAGCGGGGGGGCACATGCTGCGGGCGGGATCGGGAAGGAGTGAGGGTGTACGCTGCAGGTGGAATTGGGGAAGGAGTGGGGGCATGCGCTGCAGGCGGGAGCAGGGAAGGAGCTGGGGTCACGCACTGCAGGTGGGATCAAAGAAGGAGCGAGGGCATGCGCTGCAGGCGGGATCATGCGCTGCAGGCGGGATCGGGGAAGGAGTGGGGGGCACACGCTGCAGGCGGGAGCAGAGAAGGAGCGGGGGCATGCGCTGCAGGCGGGATCAGGGGGCACGCGCTGCAGGCGGGATCGGGAAGGAGCGAGGGCGTGCGCTGCAGGTGGGATTGGGGAAGGAGTGGGGGACATATGCTGCAGGTGGGATCAGGGAAGGTGCGGGGGGCACGCTGCAGGTGGGATCAGGGAAGGAGTGTGGATCGCGCACTGCAGGTAGGAGCGGAGATGAAGCGGGGGCAGAAACAAGGGCAGGGGAGGGGCACCTCTGCCCTTGTCTGGAACTTCACCGTGTTTAAAAATAATCTCTTTCCACTTGGCACATTACACGTAGATGGTAACAACAAATAAAGCTTTTCAATTTCACATTGAAATTCCAAGCGGTTGCTAAGAAATCAGCCAAAAAGCTCTAGTCATTTTGTTGCCTCACCCTGTATAAGACAACTCTTCAACCCCCCTAAAAGCCAACATCCACCTTCCCTGAGCACTTCTCCCCGTCAGCCAAGCAAAATGAAATCTGGCTACCAGAGAGGTTGCTGCACACGTATGTACACGCAGACCTGCTGCACAGATTCACATGTGGCTCCCTTCCTGCAGACTCCGGGCTTTCTGCTGTCTTCAAAGGAAAGAATACAGTCGCTATTCTCTTTGCCTTGCCTCCAAATGCTTGTCTGCTTTCTCTTCGGCCTCATTCCTTTCCTTGAACTTGTTTCCAAGGCCACTGGATTGTGTCCTCTGCACTTTTCTGCTGCTAATTACTGCCAATCGTTGCCAAGAAATTAGTGGAACTTCTTAACACTCTCGGAGACGCTTTTCTGTCGCTCTGGCTCCTTTTCCCTTCCCCCCAGATTTTCTTTATAGCTGGAAATGTACCGTTTTACAGTGTCTGAGGATGCCACTGACACCTTCTTGGAATCCCCAAAATCTGCCGTTTTTGGCAGGCTTCAAAGGCAAGGCCAAACATCTCTAAAGTAAACAGTCTTGATGGCTTAATAGCTGAAAGTGTGTTTTCTAAGAGGAGAAGGTCATTCCCTACTGTCTTAAATGTGCTACATATCCATGCATGTAGTGAGATTATTTTTTTTTTTAAAGCCTTGGAGCTTCCTATCCCCCCCAGTAAAGGACAAGGCTGGTCAGTCTGGAAGCTGGAGGGCCTTTGCAGCTCCCCAGGTACTGGGAGGGCTCTGACTTGAAACGTTGGCATGGTGTCCACTGCAGAGCCAAGGCAGTCACACTCAGCTGTCTGCAAGCCAAGAGCAGCTCAAGAGTTTGAAAAAGGGGAGAAGGAAGAAAAGAAAAGAGTTTCCTTTTCAGCAGACTGGCAGAGCACAAGGTCTGCATTTCAGCGGTTTTTGGGCAATGACTATTAAGTTCATTCGCATTCTGTTGGCAGGCTGTCATGGGTCACCGCAGAGTGATGGAAAAAATCTGCAGATCCGAGTTCCCAGTGGCCTCTCATCTTTCCTTCGGTCCTTGTGACGAGGGTCTTCCCATCTACTTTCCCTCAAGCACAGCTGTCCCGCCAGGTTCTGATGTTAAGGTATCACTGACCAGCTTTAACAGCTGGCCGCATCCTTTGGACTTGAAATCCAGTATCATCTCACTCCTCATTCACAGGGTCTCCAGAGCACAATCTGTCATGCTTCTGGGTTACCTTTACTCTCGTCAGGTTCAACTCCAGGTGGGAAGGAAGGAAGAAATTAGGCTATTTTGTATTTTCAGATTTGTTTGGGTTGGTGGTTTTTTTTTTTTTTCCTGGGCAAGATTTGTCTTTCTGCTAGAAGCATTTTAAGTCCAGAAATCAGCTCAGATGAGTCTTACAGAGGCGGCAGCTTCCAGAAATAACAATATTTTGGTTCTTCACAAGCACCTTAGCCCAAAATATTTCACAGACAGCCTCAAACCATTATTGCTCAACTAGAAGAAAGGACGGGGTTGTTTACTTCAGAAGGGTGTATGGGCCATGCTGAGATTTGAAAGAGAGTAAATCTCCAGCCTGCATGCCTGAGGTCAACATGGAAATCTTCTTATTATTAGTTACGTTTCCAAAAGTTTTGGATTCATTCTGAGTACATGGAATGTGTCGACTTCCTAGCAAAGGGAAATTAATGGATTCCTTGTTTTCTGAGCATTTTTTGAATATGAAAAAAAAAAAAAAGAAAAATCTGAAACAGGATCCAGAAGCCAAAACTGACTCTCCTGGACCTTAACAGCAATGTGGACCGCTTGAGCGGGTGAGGGTAAATGTTAGTGGCGGCAAAGCAACTCAGCACCATTCTATAATGGCTCGCATACGTGGCAGAGGGGGGGGGGAAATGCAAAAGGGCATTCCCATAGGTTCAGAAAGAGAGAGGGGCTGCATGCAACTTACAGAATGTTGTAAATGAGCCACGCCCTCGCCACGTTCCCCTGACCACAGCGGCAACAGGTCTATGGCTAGTAGAATTTGCTCACATAGATTTAGGCAAACTAATGCCTGGTTACGCTAATATTCTATAATGGAATCCAGGCACCCATAGAGACCTAGAAAAATGAAGGCAGATAAAGACCATATGTCCTCTCCAGTCTGCTCATCCATGCAAGCTACTATCCTTCCTCTCCCTTTTTTTTTTAGTTATTCAATTCTCTATACCATTCTCCCTGGGGAGCTCAGAACGGTTTGCATTAATTTATTCAGGTACTCAGGCATTTTCCCTGTCTGTCCTGGTGGGCTCCCAATCTATCTAATGTACCTGGGGCAATGAGGGGATTAAGTGACTTGCACAGGGTCACAAGGAGCAGTGAGGGATTTGAACCCACAACCTCAGGGTGTTGAGGCTGTAGCTCTAACCACTGCACCACTCTAGATATCAAAATGTAGCAAAAGTGAGCCAAGTCTAGGACAATGAAGCCATTGTGACATCACTGATGAGGTTGGCTCTTATTGGTGGAATGAGGCATTATGATGTCATAGTACCAGCTCTGGTTATCTGAGGCTGAGACTTTTCACTCTATTTATATATTCAGTTTTCTAATCCATACCATTCTCCCAGGAGACCTCAGAATGGTTTACATGAATTTATTCAGGTACTTCAAGTATTTTTCCCTGTCTGTCCTGGTGGGCTCCCAATCTATCTAACGTACCTGGGGCAATGGGGGGATTAAGTGACTTGCCCAGGGTCACAAGGAGCAGCGTGGGTTTGAACCCACAACCTCGGAGTGATAAGGCTGTAGCTTTTAACCACTGTGCTTTCTTGAACTGAGATACATTTTTCATTTCCACCACCTCGTCCAGGAGGCCATTCCATCCTTTCCGTGAAAAAGTATTTTCAGAGGTTAGAACTGAGTCTTCCTCTTTCCCCTTTGTCCTATCCCTCCTCATTCCAGAGTTTCCTTTCAGTTCAAAGAGACTCATCTCATGTGAATTTTCGCCATGTAGATATTTAAACGTCTCTATCATATGTCCCCTCTCCCTCCCTTCCTCCAAAGTATACATATTGAGACCCAGATGCCGTTATAGAATAGGCCAGTAGTTCCCAAACCTGGTCCTGGGGGCTTCACAGCCAGTCAGGCTTTCAGGATATCCACAATGAATATTCATGTGAGAGGTTTGCATGCAATGGAGGCAATGCATGCAGATCTTTCTCATGAATATTCATTGTGGATATCATGAAACGTGCATGCAGATCTCTCTCATGAATATTCATGGGGTGCATTCAAATCTCTCCCATGAATATTCATTGTGGTGCATGCAGACCTCTCTCATGAATATTTGCTGTGGATATCCTGAAGCGTGCATGCAGATCTCTCTCATGAATATTCATTGTGGATATCCTGAAAGCCAGACTGGCTGTAGGGCCCTCAGGACAGGTTTAGGAACCATTGGAATAGGTTCTCACTGTGCAGTATTAGGGTGCCACAAACCTCTATGGAGCTCCCTCATTTCACCTGAAAGGCTTCCTGTGAAGGACAGCAGTCAAAGATTTTTCTAACTGTACAACTGGATGCTCCCCAGGAAGTGCTGGTAACACTGGGACCTTGGAGAGTACTAAAGACTTGGGAGTAGAAATTCAGTTGGTGGTGGTAAGAGTAGGAAGTACCCAGGGAGGTGGTGCCCTCCCCTGCACCCTCCTCTTCATGCCCTCTGCTCCTTCCCACCCCTCATTCCACCATACCTCCTAATCTTCGCCAGTGCGAGTGGCTTCTGCAGGCATGCTCCTCGCACCTGCATTGGATTTCATCTGAGATTACTTCCTGGCCCCGTGACCCGGAAGTGATTCAGAGGTTAACCAGGCTGGCGCTAGCGAAGATAATACGGAGGTACAGGGAAGGGGGAGGGATGGCACGAGGGTGGCAGGGCAGGGTGGAGAGGTGCCTGTGCCCCCACCAACTCGGCACCCAGGACAGTCTGCACCCCCCTTACTATGCCACTGGTGGTGGGCATTCTTTTTTCAGCCATCGCTACGTTATTCCTTGATCATCAATGCCAGGCTATGTCCTGCCACTGGTATAGAAAAAATAATCTAGATTTAAGCCGCTAGCTATCTGGGGGTGTGGCAATGGCACTGGATCGCATTTGCGGTTGTGATATTTCAGCGACACCACATAAAGGTAGGACTGACTTTTATACGGTCCGATTGACATGGGTGTTTGGTAGCGCTATAAAAATAATAAATGGTAGTAGATTTAACCACACGAGTGCCAGTTCCACTCCCAGAGTGCCCACAAAATAGCCAACTTTCAATTGAGCTGTCAGTGGTGAATATTAGCAGAAGCGATTGAACCGATCCCCTCAGTTGGTTAAAACGTCAATCCCAATTTACATCTCTCTAGGCCGCCTACATTTCAGCCCCCAGATCCATGTGCAAACTAATGAGTCAATTAGACGTGAACAGTCAATTACTGGAATTCCCAAGCATGGCAGTAATTAGGAAATACATGCAGATCTAAATTTCATAGTGCGTAACTCCAAAGGGGGCGTGACCATGGGAGGAACATGGATGGTTCCGGAGGGTTCCCAGAAATTAGGCATGAAGTGATAGGAATACCTGCTTTTGCATGTCGATCATGAGTTAGACGCCGTTTATAGAATCATGCCTAGCTGCCTCCATTTTGGGCTTAGGCGGCAAAACCTTAGGCACCCCCTGCTTACGCCAGGGTTCTCTTGGCCTAAATACCGGCGCCAAGTCCAACTGAGGTGCCTAGACACAAAACATGCCCAAGGTCTGCCCCCTAATCACGCCTACTTTCTGGTAGGCGACTTGGACTAGGCGCCTAGAAAGCAATTAAATTTAAATTTAAGCCAAATATTGAGCCAATGAAGCTTTTTAAATAAAGGGGTCCTTTTATTAAGGCTCGATAACCGATTTAGTGTGCACTAAATCCATTATATTCTAAGGCGCCTTAACATTTAATGCGTGCTAAATCGGTTAGTGCACCTTTAAGTTAGTCACCAATCTGGGCACCTAACTTTAGGCGTCTTTTATAGACTCTAGGCCGAAATGCATGCAAGAGGTTATTCTGCAGACGACACTCAGTGCAGAGCACCTTTTACAGAATACTAACTTAGGGCTCCTTTCATTAAGGCGTGCTAACCAACTTAGCATACCCCTAGAATAGAATGGGTGCCTTAGCATTTAACACGCGCTAAATCAGTTAGCGTGCATTAATAAAACTACCCCTTAGCCTAGCCCTAGATCATCCCAGCTCTTAACTTTCAGTGGCATTGATTGAATCTACAAAAATCGAGTGACGATATCTCACCATCACCAGCCACCGAATTGTACTTTATTTCCGCTCTTGTGTAAGTGAGTTTTAAAGTAGAGTCTTCACATCCACGACTCTTCACTGACTGAACTGGTCATAAATTCTCACCCAAGGACCTATGAAAAGCGGCAGTTTCTGGGTTGGGGGTTTAGCACTTCTGCAGTTTATAACAAAGTAGTGTAGTCAGAAGGGCAGTGAATCCTTGCATCTAACCAAAACAGAAAGAGTCTTCAGGGACTATATTAACAGGGTCCATTTTCTGGCTATTTTCTTGGAATAACAAATTATATCACCTCTCCCCCCCAAAAAAAAATCCCAAAAGTGCACTTGAGCCCCTTACAAACCTGACAAAGACTCTGTTGTCTGGGGCTCCCTCCGCTGGGGGCTTGGTCTCACGGAATAAATTCCATTTAACCCAAAAATAAGCAGCCAACTCAGCCACCTTCTTCCAGAATAAATCAAAGCACCCTACGGTTTTGACACAGTTTTCTAAACGACTTTCTCCCATGAATGTTGCCAACTCAATAGTATTTCCATTACAAACTATGTGCTAACAAGGACCAGGGGACTGCAATGGGCGAAGGCGTTTGGAAGGGACGGCATTGCATTTAGGAGGGGTTCGCTCAGTCAGCCAAAGGGCTGATGACCTACAAGGGCCGCTTCAATGCCTTTATGTCTTCGCTAAGAATTTCCATCTCAGCAGGGTTCATGCCACGACCCCATATCGCGTCTAATGCTTTATATTAGAAGGTTGAATAATCCAAACCGGTCCGACCTACCCCTAATCAGAAGCCCAGGCTCACCAACAATGCTACCGTCAAAGGGGTGGGCACAATGCCACACAGGCTGGTTTTACGTAATGCCGAAAAGCCTGTGAGGCTCACACACAGGCGTAAACTCAAGAAAGAGGGCCAAAATTGAGGTGCTTAATGTTCACCACAATTGTAGACTTGCACCAGTTTTCTATAACAGATTTGGCTTGCATTCCTGCTATTATAAAAGCTTTTTGGCACCTAAGGTTTAGGGATCTGTCCTGAATGTGCCCCTGAGTCTTTTCAAGCAGTTCCCTAGAAGGGAGCTGCGTTCCTCCAATCAATCCAATCAAGAAAGATATAGCGGCACTAGAAAAGGTTCAAAGAAGAGCGACCAAGATGGTAAAGGGGATGGAACTCCTCTCGTATGAGGAAAGACTAAAACGGTTAGGGCTCTTCAGCTTGGAAAAGAGAGACGGCTGAGGGGAGTCTACAAAATCCTGAATGGAGTAGAACAGGTACAAGTGGAACGATTTTTCGCTCCGTCAAAAATGACAAAGACTAGGGGACACGTGAAGTTACAGGGAAATACTTTTAAAACCAATAGGAGGAAATATTTTTTTACTCAGAGAATAGTTAAGCTCTGGAACGCATTGCCAGAAGTTGTGGTAAGAGCGGATAGCGTAGCTGGTTTTAAGAATGGTTTGGACAAGTTCCTGGAGGAAAAGTCCATAGTCTGTTTTACTGAGAAAGACATGGGGGAAGCCACTGTTTGCCCTGGATCGGTAGCACTATTTAGGGTTTTGTCAGGTACTAGTGACCTGGATTGACTACCGTGAGAGCAAGCTACTGGGCTTGATGGACCTTTCGTCTGACCCAGTAAATCTATTCTTATGTTCTCGCATTTTTCACCCTATCCTCCTGTTCTTATCTCTTGATATTGTAAACCTTTCCTACCCTTGATTGTCATTTTGTGTCTAGTATTGTTAATTGTACAGTATACATTTCCCTGTTGTGTTGTTTTCTTAATTATTTCCCTTTGTTAACTGGCTCGAGTCCTTGCTGGAATGATCCAGTATATAAGATGGAAATTAGATTAGATTTGACTTTTTTTGTTGTTGTTGTTAATAATGGCGGTATATCAAATAAAAAACATCAGTTGAATTTCTGGGATGAACCCAAAGCATCTCCTCCAGACATAAAGCTCCGGAGGCTCAAGCCAGAAGTTGGTCCTGGTATCTAGATCAGTTCCTGGTGCATGGTTTTGTTCTAAGACTCTGACCAATTTGCTTAGTTTTGGCCATCTTGTAGACCAGGGATGTCGAAGGCCGCAATCCAGTCGGGTTTTCAGGATTTCCCCCATGAATATGCATGAGATCTATTAGCATACAATGAAAGCAGTGCATGCAAATAGATCTCATGCATATTCATTGAGGAAATCCTGAAAACCCAACTGGATTGCAGTCCTCGAGGGGGGACTTTGACACCCCTGCTGTAGACCAAACTTGCTTGCTAGACCTTGGAAACTGACTTCCACCCCCCCACCCTTTTTACAAAGATGCGCTAAGCTTTTTAGCACGTGCTAAACACACAATGCGTGCATGTTATCCTAAGGACACGTTAGCAGTTAGCGCATGCGTTGATTTCACGCCTTTGTAAAAGAAGGCCTTAGTCTTGGGTTGCAGTAGGCTGCCATTTTTTTCATTCATTCATGATCCCGTCCTCTCCAAAGAGCTCAGGACAGTGTAAACGTTTAACGTACATAATATACAGTTAATGGGTTACAATTTTCCATAGTTACAGTACAAGATTTTTTTCTGGTCCAAGTTTTTGTCCTACATTGACACATTCTAGGGATCCGATACCAACATCCATAATCAGACCACTGAAGGGCCTATAATTCTGTATTCATTGTAAATCAGTTTGCTGAAA